>NC_142407.1:16970274-17337748 GCF_059441095.1 Idiotropiscis lumnitzeri
AGACGAGGCAGACGTTTGGTGGCTCTTCAAAATAAGTGAGGGGCAAGTTAGTTGAACATTGGGCAGACGTTCTGCTCTTGACCGCTCACCTTCATGTGGATGCGCTCAGGTAAGAACAGCCCGTCCAGCCCGGCCATGCGAGACCTGCTGGACCGCCACCAGGCCAGTTTGGGTCGCTCCCAGTCCTTCTCCCACCAGCAGCCGTCGCGCTCGCACATCATGAGGTGAGACCGCCGCCGCCGCCGTGCCGTCCAGTTCGGCCGCCTTCCATCTCCATTTGAAAAAAAAAAAAAAAAGATGACACTGAAGCCCTGCTCATTATATTTATACGCAACAACGGATGAAAATCAGCGACAGAGATCGCATGAAACAAACCGGTACTTGAAAGTCTCCCATAGTGCCGATTCACACGCTCCTTTTTTGCACGCCCCTCCAAATAAAAGTCAAGCTGGCCACTCGGAGTTAACGTTTCATGTAAAACCAGAGCTGGGCAGTCCGAACGGTCCGGCCGGACGCCCATTTTTGTAGGTCGGGAGCAGGGCGGGGAGAGAATTTTTTAAAAAAAAGGGTCGTTTTTAGTCCGGCCCCCGAATCGGCCCTCGTGCGCGTGTCGAACCGACTCGTCGACCGAACACGTCAAAAGCGCCACGAGCAACTGTGCGTCCTGACTTGCACTGGGCACGTTTGTGGAGAAGAAGAAAATGAAGACCATAATAAGGTAAGCGCATTTGACTGGTAAACAAGACAACGAATGATGTTTCAATAAAGCTCTGCCGTTAGCATCCCTCCCTCCCACGCCGGCGTCGCGCGCGGACGCCTTTTTTATATTTGGGGTCGAGGGCCGAAAAATTTGTAGGAATAATGCCGGAGGGCCCAGGTCGGAAGGCTGCCCAGATCCCGGCTGGATGGCGGGGGACTGTCCGTCAAAAAAGGGTCAAGTGCCCAGCTCTGTGTAAAAACAGACACAAAACGACGGCGATCTTAAGGCTAGCTGAGCGCTTCCCGGCACAACGAGGTGCTACGCTGAAGGAAAGCAACTCGAATTTGGCTGTGAGAACGCGATGCTGCAAATGATGAGCCTTCATGTAGTCGAAGATGACATTTATGTGGCTGTCGCTGACTGCATACGCATGCGCGGCTCAGGACGGGCAGCGCCATGGAGCGGCGTGCCATCACACCCCCGGTGGGCTCTCCGGTGGGCCGGCCGCTCTACTTGCCGCCGCAGGACAAAAGCCTTCTGTCGCTGGACAAGATTGCCAAGCGGGAGTGTAAAGTTCTGGTGGTGGACCCGGGACGTGGGCAGAACTTCTAGGAGGACATCGGGGAGAACGTTGACGATGCCTTCGAGGTCATCTCAAAGGACACATGGCAACAAGACGATGTCAAGGAGGACATTGAGAGGCGCTCCCAAATTTGCCCGTCCCGTTTTGCGCCGTGTGCAATCAACTCTCCCGGGCATGCATTCTTCATTCTTTGCAAAGAACAACTTTTTAGATGTACTGACTGTGTTACATGGCCCCCTGGTGGCCAAAGCGTGGTGCTGCAACAACCAGAACGACGACCCGATTTTTTTTTTCTTTTTTGTCAACGTATTGTTTTGGGGCCATCTTGTGGCATCTTGGTGCCAAGGAACTACGTTGGAATGAATTGAGTTTGTGCGTTGCCGCCATCTCGTGGCATCTCTTGGCAATTTTCAACCTTTTTCAGGCGCGTCAATTCCATGCTGATGGTTGCAATTTGTGGCTGGGCTCTGTTTCTAAACTTGCAAAAAGTAGCAAAACAACGGTCATCATCGTTCTAATTCTAATGAATCTTATTAATCTTGATATTCCCAAAGTGGAAGTGTTTGCAGTGTTATCGGTGTAAATAATAATAAACTTAACACACATCACATGACACAAAGACGTTAAAGTTTGTGATGAGTATTGATTTCAATTATCTCGTGTTCTAAAATAAATGGATCTAAAAGTGGCTGCAACACACCTGATTCCAATGAGCAGCATCCTTCTCAGGCTTCTTGGGAGCTTGCGGATGAGCTGCTCATTTGAATCAGGTGTGTTGCAGCCGGGAGAGATTGAAAGCATGCAGGAAAGCGGCCCTCCACGACTGGAGTTTGACATCTATGACGTGGCTGCTCCGGCATCAACCTGTGGTGTTAATAGCCAAACACGGAAAATAGGGTTTACCCAGCAATTCACAAACAAACCCAAATGTGTTTTGCAAACTTTTGTTCACAAACTTTTGTTTTGCACGTAAGAAATGTACCTGCCAAACAAAATATATCATGCTTGGCAAACAAATACGGCATGCTTTACACATACAAAGAAACATTTCTTCAATTACAAAAACATCCTTTACAACACAAAATGGGATTTTCATATGAAAGCTCCACCTACCTCCCTCAATTCTTTCCACATTTGACACACGTGCGCAGATGAAACCAGCAGGCGCCCTCGCCTCGCTGGCCTTCCAACTTCTTTAATGTATAAATATAAAAAGGTCGCACGTCGTTGCTAGAGCGCCAAGGTTTCATAGTGTAGCGGTTATCACGTCTGCTTTACACGCAGAAGGTCCTGGGTTCGAGCCCCAGTGGAACCAGTCTTAATTTTTGTCCTGTTTTTTAAAATGCACGATCAAAACGACTTTTACTTAAGCTAGCAAAATAACCAAGCTAATCGTTACCGAGCAAGCGTATATATTGCATCAACATTGTATTCCTTATTAAAAGCCAAGATGCAAAATCTTTTCTAACTCTTTGAATTGGATTTATCTTGGGTCTTGTTTGCTGTCGCTATTTTGTTTTAAATGGCCTCTGAACCAAAATGGAGATGCCGGGGATTGAACCCGGGACCTCATACATGCGAAGCATGCGCTCTACCACTGAGCTACATCCCCACGTCACATGGTGGTGGAAATGCTGTAAAGATAAAGATAAATAAGTGAAAAGCCAGTCGCTTCTATTTCGACATGCTACGGTTACATCCCGTTTTTTTTTTAGACATTTTTTTTCCTTTTTCAAACAGCCTGTTTAGCATTTACAGCAACATGCTGCTCGAAAATCACAAAAAAACGGAAGAAAATACTTTAATCGACTGAAGGGTTTTTACTTAACCAAGTAAGTGATGGGTCTGACAAAAGTGAGCTCGCTGACACGTGGGGTGATTTTCTTTTGAATTCTTGCGTGGGACACTTCCGCCGACGGCAACTTGCTGGCTCGCTCGGAAGTGAAGTGTGTCCCATAGTGATGACGTATTTGGGGAGGTGACGATGCAATGAACACATCCGGGCTTCATGTTCCACGAGCCTCTCCCGCCATAAAATAAACCAGTTTATGTTCTTTATAATGACACATAACGATTAAAGAGTGTAAATTCCGAAGACACTGTCGATCCACATAATTTTCATGACTAAGTTGTAAACAACATAAACTTCTTAAATGCTTCACATTAACTAAGAAATTGCACTCAGCATTTAGTTCACAACCAAACCGGTTTGTTTAAATCATTTTTATTGTTTTTCAAAGTGGAATGGAAGTGATGTATTTACAAAAGTTGTGCGAGAGACAGAAAGTTTAGCGTTGCGATGAGCATGTCACATGACCAATGTCATGAATGATGTCATATGACCAATTTGTCATGACCCATGTTGCGTGACATGTCTCATGACCCTGTTGCATGACCAAGCCGACGACGTTCACTTCAGCGTCACGCTCGTCCTTTGGGCTGGGTGCTGTCCGGCGCGGGCGCGGGCAGGATCCAGCGGCAGCATTCCGACAAGCGCATGTTCTTGTCCACCGCGCAGCTGGTGCAGTAGACGATGCCCAGCGCCAACATGACCACCAGGAACACGCACAGCGGTACCAACAGCGCCACCAGCAGCCAGCTCTTGTCATGTTTGCCGTTGTTGCGGCCGCGTTCGTCTTGACCTTTGTGACCTCCAGCTTCAAAACGGACTCCCTCGCCGTCGCCGTCGCCCCGCCCCGTCTCGGGTGGCCCCTCTGTCTGGTACCGCCTGGACGAGGGGCCGTCCCATCGGGCTTTGGGGGCGTCCGTCACCCAGGTGACGTCGAAGTTGGGCCGAGCGCTGCGCGTGCCGTCGCGGTCCCAGTCCGGTCCGTGGGCCGGGTCGGTGGGCTCCGGGGTCAGAGTGGAGTATTCTTCGTCGGTGGACATCGGCCGGCAACTTAGCCCGTCAGCTTGCAGCTCGAAGCCGTCGTCGCAGTAACACTGGTAGCTGCCCAAGTAGTTGAGACACTGCTGCCGGCAGGGCGACGCTCCCGCGCACTCGTTCACATCCTGGCACGTACCGTTGGCCGACAGCTGGTAACCGTGGCGACAGCCGCAGGTGAAGGAGCCCTCGGTGTTCCGGCAGGCGCCCTCGCAGCCGCCTTCGTCCTCGCACTCGTCCACGTCCACGCACTCGCCCTCGTCGTCGGGCCGGTAGCCGGCATGGCACGCGCAGTGGAAGGTTCCGGGCACGTTGAGGCACGCCTGCGGGCACGGCCGCTGCCGGCACTCATCCACGTCAGCGCACAGCCGCCCGTCGGGGCCCATTTGGTATCCCGGAGGACACGTGCAGCGGACCCCCCGAGATGTCTCCACGCAGTCGTACTCACAGCCCATGGCCACGCACGCCGCTTTGACCCGCGGCGCCTCGCCGGGCTCGGCAGCGGCGCCGTCGGAAGAGGAAAGTTCCGGAGGGTCTGTGGGTTCCGAGGGGTCCGGCCGACAGCTGTAGGCGTCCTCGGCAAGCGTGTATCCTTCCGAGCAGTAGCAGTAGTAGTGCGAGTCACTGTTCTGGCAGTGTTGCTGGCACCCGTGGTCGCCGCCGCCGCACCGGTCCTGGTTGGGCGGTGCCGCGTGCGCCCCGCAGAGCGGCACGTCCCGCGACCAGCCCACCGACCCGTCGTCTCGCTCCATGCACAGCACCGTCTGCTCGCCGGCTCCGATGGCCTCCGAGGGCTCGGCCGGACACGTGAGGGTGGCGACCGAGCCCAACGGCACGTGGCTCAGAACCCGGCTGGTCAGCTGGAAGGGTGTGGAGTACGCGGCGGGTCCCGGCCCCTCGTCCTCCAGGGGCGGGCACATGCCCCTGGAGGGGTACTGGCACACGAAGCCGTCCAGCGCCAGCCCGCACGAGCCGTCCAACCACTTGAAGTTGTCTGCGTCGTCGTCGGTGACGGGGCGAGCACCGTCTGCCGTGTTCACCGTCATGGCCACGCAGCGCGGCGCTGCGCACGCACCTGCCGCCTCCTCGCGCAGCCAGTTGGTGAACTGACCCTCCTGGTCACCTGCAGGGGGGCGGGGTCACAAACAGCGCAAGGTCACGCCACACGCAACTACGCACACATTCATTTCAGCAAGTCGACCTCGTTCAACCAATCCAGTCGATCTGGTCCACCTTTTGTTTTCGACGTCTTCCTTCTCCAACGCCCCGGATGCCATTTTAAACAATCGATTGACTCTACTACACTAATTTGGGAAAGAGAACACAATGATTCGCAAATGGTCTTAAACCTCGATTTATTGTCTTGAAAACACTTCAAAGACAATATGTCGCCTGTTCAAAGTGATCTTGATCGTTTTGAGCAAATTTTCATCGACGTGGAATATGAGTGCGTCAGCTTCAGCTGTCCAACGTTCATCGTCTGTCGCGCTTCAAACCCATTTTCAATGGGAGACGGCTCTGGACCGCAGCCCGGCCCGTCTCCCGCTCGCACTCTTTGTTGTGACACGTGCACAACGTGCTCGGTGCCCTGCCACCTAATCTAGTCTATTCTACTACTCTGTTCTAGGACGCTTTTGTCGCCAATCCTAATTCGTTTTCTCAAATGGTGTTCAATTGTGGTCGTCGGGCAGTTTGTGATTGCGGCCGCTAGAGGTCACCAGAATGCAGCAAATGAGTGTTGTGAACTTGTATCGCCTTTTCTGCTCCATTCTTTTCGCATTTTGTGGAGACATTTTCCAATGCATTTACATTTTAAAAGTCCGCATATATTTTCTGCATTTGTTTTGCCTTTTCTTTGAAAAGAGAAATGTATTAGTAAGATATATAAAATACGCATACATTTCATTTTATGATGGAAATCATTCGATAGATTATTTTCTTAATGATCGATTAAACGATTCCGCAGAAAGATTTTAAATGTAATAATTAAATCCTTGTTTTTATTTGTTTTTAAAATATTGATAAATTGAACAATTTCACGCATATATTTCATAATGTTCTTTTTTATTAAAGAATTACTGATGAACAAAAAGAACTTATTTTTCATTTTATTAAATTGTCTCATGCAAAGAACAAAACATATTCCTGAAAGCATGCAATTTCACGTATTTTTCCTTTTTCATTTCATTTCGTATTTGTCAAGTCAAGTTAATTGGTCGATATTTTAAAAACGGGAATACAAATGAATTTGAATTTTTTTTCTTTTTTTTTGTCCACCGAGGATGCAGCCAAGGAAGCCAAAGGCGACCTTGCACGTGCCACCCGACCGGACTCGAGCCGGCCACACCCGACTTACCGGTGACCCAGACGAATCCCCGCAGCGGGCGCGCAGCGGAGCACTGGCGCGGTGCTCGGTGCAGGCCGATCCAGAGGCGCAGACGCAGGCGGGCGCCTCGCGGCCCGGCGCCTGCCAGCAGCCGGTGGACGGCGTCGGCGGCATGGCGGTCGTGCAGCGTGGCCAGCGTGCCGCCGCGCTCGCGGCAGGCGCGCCCCGCCTCCCTGAAGGTTCTCCGCTGCGTGAAGACGGCCACGCATCCGCGCGGGTGGCACAGAGCGTCTTTTTCCTGCAACTCGGCGGCGGCCTGCGCCAGGCACAGCAACAGCAGCCAGGCCGCGCGCGCCGCCGGCGCAGTGGAGTGCCGCGCGAGAACGCGCCTTCCAAACGCACGCATAGCAAAGGATGCCGAGCAGCAACTGCGGTCCGTGAAGAAAAAGTTGCCAAAAGAAAAAAATAATGATCAAAAAATAAAGAAAAAGAAGATCGTTCTTCAAAGTATCCGAGCCGAGTCGGGGGCAGTCTCCGGCTGGTACCGGGACCGGAAGCGGAACGTCACCGCAGCCAAATGGAATGTTAAGGACGCCTGTTTGCACTTTTCCAAATCAGGTGAAGATTTCACGCGTGTTGTCTCTGCCGAGTTCACCCGCGACTGAGGAAGAGGCTGGAGGGCTGGAAGTTGGGGGGGGGGGGGCTTGGGAGTTCGAATGGGGGAGGAGAAAGTGGTGGGGAGTGACGAGGGGCTTCTTTTGCGACGTCGAGGAAAAAAATGTTTTTTGGAAGAAGTGCAATAAAGCCTGGAGGGCCTTCACTTAGCGTGTGCATGCCAGGGGGTGGGGAGTAGAGTGGGATATAAAAAACATGTGATCCCCCCCCCCAAAAAAAAAAATCCCTCACACAAACACACACATCAGAGTGGAGAGTGTTTACGACCGACAGAGTCGCAAGTGTGCAACCATATGAGCGTGTAGTCGTGTGCGCGTGTGTGCGTGTCCATCCCCGTGAGTTGTCAGTTTGCGCGTGTGTGCAGGTTCGTGTGTGTGGTTTTGCACGAGTGTCTGAATCTTTGTGTTTTTGGTGTGCATGCAAGACAGTGTGTGCATGCACGTGCGCGTATCTATGGGTTTGCGTGCATGAGTGTATATGCGTGTTCGTGTATTTATGAGTGTTTTTGGTTGTGACTACCCGTGTGCATGTACAGTCTGTGTTGAGTGCACGTGCGTGTCGTATGCGTGTGTGTGTGTGCGCGCGCGCGTGCGTTTAGGCAAAGGGGGGGGGCGTTGAGTAGGACAGAAGCAGCAGCCCAAGGGCAAAAAGAAAGAACGAAGAAAACCTGCGACTCCTGAAGAGCCTTGTGGTCTTCAGTCCCCCCCCCCCCCCCTCGTCTTGGTCGTCGCGCGCGCTTCCCACGCTGGCCTCGTCATCACCTTCCGCCCAACAAACATCCAGTCGCGTTGAGTCGCATCACGTCGCGTCACGACGCGTCGCCGTCTGTTTTGAGCATCAACGGGGCTGCTGGTTCTGGCCCCGCCCTCTCAGATATTCCAGCGGCTCTCTGCGACAAGCATTGCGCTGTGGCCCCGCCCACAGGAAGTTCCTCAAGGTACGTGTGGGGCGTTTTGAGGTTGGGGGTGATCTTTTCCGCAGGCAGGCGCGCTTATGGTCATCATCTTTGTCTTCGTTTGGTCCACCATCAAGTTGCAGCATGAGAGTGACAAGGACACGTGACACACCTGCTCGCCAATCACACCGTGACCTTTGGACCCCGAGTCACATGACACCAAGGAGTGAAAACGACCAGAAGTGCACGGGCTCAAGTTTCACTTTGGGCTGGACTCACTTTGGTTGCCAGCGCTTTAGACATGAACTTGTGCCTCAACAATAATTTTTTTTTTACTCTTCAGCAAATTTGAATTTTCTCGTTAACCTTTTTTCATACCGAACCCATATGAAAAAAAACCGGAGAAAGTTTGAAGCTCGGTTTGTAAATCGTTGTCCTTTGGAAGAAACAAGCGCACGAAAGTAAGAATTCATGTTGTGTGAAGCCAGCATTGTGCGTGTTTGTTTTGGGTCGAAACAGAACCTACCGAGCCACATGTGTGAGTGTGCGTGTGCGCGCGCCGGATTAAAGACTCGTTCACGCTTCCCAACCGCGAGTGTCCGAAGACTCACACGCACGCATGTATTTGTGTGTGTGCGTGCGCGGGTGCACATTCCAGTTGAGGAGAGGATGTGTGCGCGTGTGCGCGTGTGTGCGTAGGTTCGATCCCTCGCGCCATGCAGACTGAAAACGATGCGAGCCATCTACTCCCTGGATAATGGAGAGGAAATACCTTTCCCAAGTCTCCGCCCCCATCTTCAGTCATGTAGTGAGACACACGCGCACACGCACGCACGCACACGCAGAGGTAGAAGTCATGGAAAGTTTGAGAAATGAAGCAAGCAGAGCGCATGTGGAAAAGTAGGACAGCATGGAAGCTCATGAGAGAGTGAAGGAGTGAGCGAATGGGGGGGGGTCAACGAGTGTGCGTTTTGGGTTTCAGCTTGGGGGGAGGGGGGGGGGCGAATGGTCTAGATGGAGATGGCCGAAGCACTTGAATGACAAACAGAAGCAACACAAATGTGCTGACTTGGAAGAAAGCAAACACGCGGAAAAAGCTGACTGATTAGGAGCAAAATTTCCGCAAAGCAAGCCAGACACACACACACACACACACACACACACGCACGCACTGTGTGTGTTCTGATCCAGTTCGGTCTCGCTAGGTCCTACTAAAATCCCTGAGGTCCAGTAAGATCTGCCGACTCCCAGTTTGGCGACATCGGGTCCAGTTGGTTCCACTTCCCATTAGGTCCAATCCGATTCTGTGAGGTCAAAGTTCAGTAGGTTTCATCGGGTCCAGTTAGATCCAGGAAGGCCTTGATCCTGCTCGTCAACTTTACAAGCTACACAAATGTGAGCAAGATCGCCCGACCTAACACAAACGCAGTCCTATCAGGTCCACTTAACCCCAGTGCCAAGCAGTCGAGTCCATTCAAGTCCAACAAGTTCCAGTGTGGTTTATGTCAGGTCCGGTATTGTCCGAATTAGGTCCGGTTCCTTTCAGTTAGGCAGAGCTGGGCACTCGATGCTTTTTTGCCGGTCAGTCCCTCGACCTCGGGGCGCAATCTCGATACGGTTCCGGCCTCAATTTTATTATTATTCATAAAAATTGTCGGCACCAAGGCCGGCCCAGGTCTGCAGTTCGGTCAGGTTCCCGTCCATTTAATTGGGTCCAGTTAGATTCAATCGGGTCACGTCACTTCCAGTTGGGCGGTATCACGTCCAGTTCGTTCCATTTCGATACAATTCGGTCTCGTTTCCGTAGACCGTTTGGACCAATGAGGTTCATTTGCATCCGGTCGGGTCCGGTCACTCGCAGTTTAGCGTCGTCGGGTCCACTTGGATCAGGTTTACTTCGATCCGGTCCCGTCAGATAATAATAATATAATAATAATAATAAGATCACGTCGTAAACAATTTGATGCGGTCAAATGGAGTTGTCTCCAGTTGAAATACAGTCCAGTTCCATCCAGTTCTTATCCGCTCAAGTCCAGTTGGATGCAGCCGTGTCGCGGCCCGGTGTGTTTGTTGGCTGCCTACGACGCGGAAGAAGTTGACTTGCCTTCCCGCGGACGAGAGAAGGTTCTGGAAGAGGAATGTTCATATTGTTTACATGAAGAGTTCATTGGTCGCATGAGTTTGACCTTTCACCCGTCCTCCCTTGCCGCCTCCTCAAGGCCTCGTTGCTGACTTTGTTGCCATCTTTCCTTTGGGCCGGTTCGCGATTGGTTTGTTGCTCCTGGCCCAGCGAGTCTTCTGCTTTTCTTTTTTCTTCTCGTTTCCCATGCAGTCATCATGTCACTTTGACTCGGTGGCTTGCTCACATGCACGCTCGCGTGCACACTAACACTCGCCGCAAGATTTGCGTGTGCGTGCGAGAGCAAGAGACTGCGTGAGTCTGCACGACACATAGTGCGTGTTCAGTACGTTTGAGACAAAAAAAGACAAGAGTGAGAGCGCGTGCGTGTGTGTGACTCAAAGTGCGTGTAATTGGGACTACCGTGTGATTGCGTGTAAATGTGCGTGCACGTGGGCGCGCGCCCAACTATTTGATTGCGCGTCTACTGTCAATTTTGTCAAAGGGACAGTGAGCGGCGCCCCCTGCTGGCCATTACTCGCTAACAAGCAACTTATGTGCGACATTCACACAAAAACGTCCTCTTATTATCATTTATTATGATCATCACAATAATAATAATCATTGGAAGTCATCTTGGCGCCACAAACTTGGCTGCGCCCCTGCTGGATGGTGACGTCATACATTGCTTGGCTTGTCAAGTCAAAACTCCTCTTATTAAAAAAAAAAAAAAAAACACCATCACTAGAAAACAAAAAGAATAAAAGCATGAATTTAACACTTCACACTCCAGACGGATGACAACGCGTTTTTTTGTGAGTCAGGGGCGCAGTCGCGACAATTTTGACAAACGCCATGTTGAGTCCAGCTCATCATTAACATTTCACACAGAAAAAGAAGAAATTAAATCACACGCAAAAAAAAAATATATATATAAAGTGGCGCGATGAGACAAGCACAAGTTGCGTGGCGTGGCGTGCGTGTGTGCGTGCGTGTGTCACTGCAGGACACACTTGTCCTTGTCGTTGTACTTCCTCCTCCTCATCGCCAGGCCGCGTTCCAGACGCTCGTCCTCCTCCAGCGCCCTGCATGGCGCGCACGCGCACACACCAGAACATACATATCAGTGGTGTTTGTGACGTGTGAGTGTGTGTGTGTGTGTGCGCGCGCACGAATGCTGAAAGTGGTTCATACGCACCCTCGCTCCTTGGCATCCATGTCCCTGATGACGTCATCACGTTGGTTGACCAGACACACCAACTCGTGCAGGAGGAACTGCTCGCGTTCTCGCTGGGCGTGTGACTTTTGCCAGTCTGTGTTGCGCGGACACGCACGCGCACGCGCACACACACACACACACACAAGTTGTCAGAAGGGTCCCATGACACGTCGCAAGTCACACAAGGGCAGTCAGCTGACCTTCCATGGCCATCGTGGCTCGTAGCTCTCGGGTCAGCAGCTCGAAGCGTCTCTCCAAGTCTTGCTCCTGCTGCCTGTCGTCATCGTCATCATCATCATCATCATCGTCGTCGTCATCGTCATCATCATCATCATCGTCGTCATCGTCATCGTCAACATCATCATCGTCATCGTCAACGTCATCATCATCGTCGTCATCATCGTCAACATCATCATCGTCATCGTCAACATCATCATCGTCATCGTCATCATCGTCATCATCATCATCGTCATCGTCATCATCATCATCGTCATCATCATCGTCGTCATCGTCATCATCGTCGTCGTCGTCGTCATCGTCAACATCATCATCGTCATCGTCAACGTAATCATCATCGTCGTCATCGTCATCATCGTCGTCATCGTCATCGTCAACATCATCATCGTCATCGTCAACATCATCATCGTCATTGTCATCATCATCATCGTCATCATCGTCAACATCATCATCATCGTCGTCATCGTCATCATCGTCGTCGCCGTCATCGTCATCATCATCATCATCGTCATCGTCAACATCATCATCATCGTCGTCATCGTCATCATCATCATCATCATCGTCATCATCATCATCATCATCATCATCGTCGTCATCGTCATCATCATCATCGTCGTCAACATCATCGTCATCATCATCATTGTCATCGTCAACATCATCATCATCGTCGTCATCGTCATCATCATCATCGTCATCATCATCATCATCATCATCGTCGTCATCGTCATCATCATCGTCATCATCATCGTCGTCATCGTCATCATCATCATCATCATCATCATCATCGTCGTCAACATCATCATCGTCATCATGTGACCTACAGCAGTTCCAAGTGGTCTTGTCTTCGTATAAACGCGTTCTTCTTGTTGACCAGCGTGAACCACTCCTGAATCAGACGCTCCTCCTCAGCGCGGTCGCTTCCTGTCACGGTGTCACACGCACACGCGCACACACACTCACGAGGTGTCACGTGCATGCGTGTGCGTGGTTGTAGTTGAGCGCATCTCACCGCTTTCCATGAGGCTCCGAAGGCATCGCTCCACCACCGCCGCTCTGCAGTCGACGTGCTTTTGCTCCGCCTCCAACGCCGCCATCTCGCTCAGCACGTACTGACTCGTGTCCTGAAGGCGCTGACCACACATGCACGCGCACGTGAAGGCAGGAAGGAAGGAAAGAAGGAAGGAGGGATCGATAGTAAGGAAGCGAGGAAGTTGGGGAGGGTGAAGGAAGGAATGAGGAATTAAAGAAGCGGGAAGGAAAAAAGAGGCGAGGTGAGGAAGCAAGAGGGAAGGTCCAAAAATGAGCAATCTGTGATTGTTGCTGATGACGTCATCATATGGTCATGTGACGAGGATTTGATTGCTTGATGGCGTCAAAGTTCAAAACAAGGAGACAAAAAAACAATCTCACCATTGTCTTGTCTTCTTCATTGGGATGCTGGGACACTGTGCGCGCCCGTGAGCGCACACACACACACACACACACACACACACACAAGAAATAAAGCCCTTTCTTTTTTTTGTGTGTGCGTGTGTGTGTTGAGGTTCTGACCATGTTCCTGCGCGTTTGCCGCAGACTCATTGACAAGTTGACGTTCGTCCTGAACAGATCATCGAATCAAACACAACGAGAGTGACGAGGGAAGCGAGTCGGGCTCACCTGCGGAACAGGAGGCGTGGCCTCTTCTGCAAAGAAGAAAAAGCGCAGCAACGCATCAACATCTCGACTGCTGAAATGGACACTTGAGCGTTCGCATCTTTGCTCATGAGCCTGCCGCATCGCACGTTAGCGTTGAGCGAGCGAAAAGCAAGTGATCTCGCCCGGTGTCGGTGCACCGGCCTTAGTTTTTTCTTTTCTTTTTTTTTGGGGGAGGCGGGAGGGCGGGCAACTTCCGTGAGGGACAATTTTTAGTGGTAAGATGCCGCCGGGTGGCACCAAAGACACATTGCAAAAGCAAAACGCACGCACGCGCACAAAATACAGCGGGCTCACGACGATCAGATTTGTTGAGACCGACCTTGAAGTGTCTTCTTGGCTCTCGGCGGCGCAACCGGCACGGCGGCCGCGTGGGCGTCCTGCCGGCTGCCGACTGGCGCGAAGTGACCGCGCAGCTGGCTGGCGTACGTCATCACCATGAGACGGTCCGGAAGCGGCCGCGCCGCCACGTCGCACGGCTCCAGGAGGCGCGGCACGCCCACCGACTCCAAGGCGGCAAAGGCCTGGCGGCAAAGACGCAGCGCGGGCGGCGTCACGTGCTCGCTCTCACAAGTCGGGCACGCCCCATTTTGGAGGCGGGCCCTGAAGATTCGCTCCTTGTCACACGCTCGCCAGCCGGTAAAAAAGTGGTGGTCGGGCCGCTCACCTTCTTGTTGTTCATTTCCATGTCGTGACCTTTCAACTCCTGGAAATCTCTGGAGGCACAAAAAGAGAAGATGCGGCGTGATGGGCGGCCCGCGATCCATCGACAGGCGTGCGGCGTCGTACATGAGGTCGGGGCGGAAGTGATGCAGGAGGGCGCAGAAGGCCAGGCCGTCGCTCCAGGACGCGCCGAAGTCGGTGATCCGGACCCCCGCGTAGCCGGCCGTCACCTCCTGACACCACCGAAGCAGCGACCGGACGGCGGTCGCCGAGCCCTGCCGGGGGTGGCGCCGTAGCGCGTTAGCGCCTGAGCTCGCCGTCGCTGTTGCTGCGTTTGCGTTCACCTCGCCGTCGCCGTCGTCGTCGGCCTTTCCGTCCGCCTCCTTTCCGATCGGCCCGACCGCTGAGGACCCGCCGCTGTCATCGTCGACATCATCGAGCGCCATCGTACTTTTCATCCCCCTCCGTTCATGCGGCCGCTCGGCTCGAGTTTGAGTGTGCGTCGCCACGGCGACCGACCCGCATTCCAGTGACGAGCGCTCGTCCGATCGCCGCGCGCCGTCTGACTCGGCCTCTCGCTTCCTGCCATCGGGGGGCGTGTCCAGTGACATCATGTGGATTCTGTCCAATAGGAGCTGCTCTTCCTCCCGCAGACGTCGCCGCTCGGTCACGCGATCCAAGTGGAGCGGGCTCGCCTCGGCATCGCCACGTTGGGACACGCCGGCCGTTTTGGTTCCGCCGCACTGGACGAGCGCACCTTGATCTTGGTCATTGTCAAGATGGCGGCCGGACGGTCTGCTGTGAACAGAATGATTGACAAGCGCTCCAATTTTATTTGTATTTTTTTCTCGCAATTTGCAAAATTCCCATTTTCTCCACGGGGGCACATGCGTTGTTGCCGAGAGACGCGAGAAGACGCCGACAAGATCCCCAATTGTAATCCGACGGTTTTTTTCCCGACTGATGAGCGCAAATCTGCGTGCGAGTGTCGTTCCGTCATGCGTCGCTCCAAGTGTGCGGAAACCGGCACAAGTTTGAAGGCGGCGGCTAATTTACGCGAGCCAGTCAGCGGCGTTTCGCGTTGCGTGCTAGCATTGAGCGTAGCCGGGCGCTCCGTGGCGGCGGCGCAAAAGGAAGCTCATTTCAAAAAAGGGTCGGGTTAACAAAGGTCGACAAAAAGGTCGGAAGGGAACCGAGGTCGCGGCCGGAGGTCGAGGGACTGACGGCAAAGAAGGGTCAAGTGCCGGGATAGCGGACGATCCAAAAGTGACCTTCGATCGGATCGGAAAAACTTTCGGCCTATTAATCCGGCAGCGGAATTTTTTTTCTCCTGCAAAAATATCGAGATGGGCCCAAAGCGTCGCTCGCCTTCCAATCGGCCGTGCGTCGCGTCTGGCATCGGCTTCAAAAGACAGAAAGGGATTTTTTTTTTTTTTTGGTGGACGGGAAAGCTCAGTTGCATTTTTGATTGGCCGCAACGTCTGCAACGTTGCGACGTCGAGCGGCGGCAATTCAAGTTTGGTGAAAAGGACACGGCAGCGTTGTTGCCTTTTGCGGTCTGACGTTGTTTTTTTTTTCATGTCCCAAACAAAAGTTGAAATCCAACTCCGTCACCTCCGTGTGGCGTGTTCCTCGTCCTGCGTTCGTGTTGAAGTGGCGCGGCCCGCTAACTTTGCGGCGTCATTTTGGTTTTTCCCAGCTTGAGGCCAAGGAGGCGGGGCCTTGGCTACGATTGGTCCAACGGGAGCATCCGCCTCAGCAGTTGCACTGCCAAAGAAAAAAAGAGAAGATGAAGCAGGCGGCGGCGGCGGCGGCGAGGCTCGTCGTCGTCCAAACGAACAACAAACAAAAAGAAGACGACAAAGAGCGTCTCCTCATTTGCGCAAAGCGAGCAGAGAGCGGCGCTCGTCTTTGGGGAAACTTTTTACAGAGCACGAATGGAATTTTTCCAGACCGACTTTGTTTCCGCAGCTGGTCTCGAAATGTTTGTCGTGTTTTTAGAGCGTCCGTTCGGCCGCAACTTCCGCAGAACTGAAGCGTCACCCTCCGAGCTTTCTTGGGCCTGTGAAGAATTGTCCAAAATTGGCAGAACACGCCGAGAATTTGCCAGCGCGACTTTGTCGACATTTCGAGCGCGTCGGTAAAACGTTTCCGAGACTTCTCGAGAGCTTTCCGGCGTGTTTCTCCAACGTCCGGGAAGCGGACTCTTGACGAGCGCACGTCCGTCCGGACGCTCGCTCGCTCGCGCGTTTGCCATCTCCGACTGGCGATCTCGGGGCCAAACTCACCTCCCATTGGCTGCCCACGTGTGTCCTGATTGGCTGACACTGTCGGCGTCCAAAAGCCGCTCCTCCTCCGGCCTCGTCTTCCTGTCCTTCTCCTCCAATTTTGGCCCGTCTTTCTCCCTTTGCACCTTCACCGTTTCCTCCTCCTGAGCCCTTGTCTTGTGCTCCTCCTCTTTCTTTGGCTCGTCTTCTTCCTTCTCCATTTCCAATCTTAACATCTGGCTCTCATTTGCCCCCGTTGCTCTCTCCTCCTCCTCCTTTCTCCTTTGTTCCTCCTCTGTCCTCCTCGTCTCTTCCTGCCTCGTTTTGCTCTCCTCCCTCAATCTCTGCACCTCCTTCTCCGCCTTGACTCTTTGCTCCTCCTCCATTCTCCTCTTCCTCTCCTCCTCATCCGTCCTGCGTGTCTCCCGCTCCTCTTCTTCCTTCTTATTGGCCAAACGCCCTTTCTCCTCTCGCTCCTTTTCCACCGTGAGACTCGTCTCAAGTTCGCACCTCTTTCCGTCCTCGCTCTCCTTCTCTTCCACCTTTATTTTCTCCCCCACTTTCTCATCTCCCAATCTTTCAAGCTCCTTCTTTTTCTCCACCCTCTTCTCCTCGTCTGGCTCATGCAGTCGCAAGCGTCTCTTCTTCTCATCGTCCTTCTCTGGTTCCGGCATCTGTCGCATCTCCTCCTGCCTCCTCCGCTCGGGCTCCTCCTTCGACCATCTGACCTCCTCCCCGTGGGGCTGCCAGAGTCTCTTCTCCTCCTCTTTGCGTCTGGCCACATTTGCCTCCTTTGGCTCCTCCTCTTGCCGCAGCCGGTCGTCCCGCTCTCGCTTGGCCCGGAGGCGCCTCTCCTCCTCGCGCCTCCTTCGCTCCTTCAGCTTCCTCAGCTCCTCCTGCTCCTCAAAGAGCCGCCTCTTCTCCTCCTGGAGCAGCCTTCTCTTCTCTTCCTCGTGTTGCCGCCGCCACCTCCTCTCTTTCTGCGCCTCTTCCGCCGTCTCCTCCAGGCCAGGGTAGCTGGTAGAGGTCTCCTTCAGCAGGAGGCTGCAGAGGAGAAAGAGAACATGGCTCAAACGTCCCTTTTCCTTCCGCTTCTCCCCATTTCATCCCTCCTTCCTTCCCTTTCTCACCTCCTCCTATTTCTTCTCCCCCTTCATTTGCTTTGCCCCATTCTTTCCTTTCCGACTTCTTCCTTCCTCTTGCCTCTTTTTGTTTCATTGCTCCATTCTCTTTCTGCTCCTTTCTTTTGGTGGTCACTCCTCTCCGCTGTCTCCTCTTGTTCCACTTTCTTTCCTTCCTCCTCTCTCCTTGCCTTGCTCGGCTTTTGTTTCTACCTCCTCTCGCTCCTCTTTTTCTTTCTTCTTTCAATCCTTCCCACTCCTCGCATCTACCTTTTCCTTTTCCACTCCTCGTGTCCTTTCTTTCTGTGTCTTCCTCTTCCTTTCGTTGGTTTCTCCTCTCCCCTCACTCCTTTTTCTCTCTTCTGCCGCCTTTTTTTTTTCGTTCTTCCCTGCTCTGTCTTTTTTTGTCCCTTCTCTCACTCTGATCCTCTTCCATTCCTCTCTTCCTCCTTCTTTTGCTCCCCCCCCCCAAACTCACCCGCCCGAGTCCCGCTCCCCACGGCAGGTTCCCGATTGTCTCCGGCGCGCGCCGCTTCCGCCGCCGCCGCCGCCATCACGAGGCGCTTCTTGTGGCGACTCGGCGCGACGACGGAGGTCGGCGGCCTCCTCGTCGCCGCCGAGCCGGTTCTGCTTGGGGGTGATGAAAGCGGCGAGGAGGCTGGTGGAGGCCCGCTGTGGGGCGCCGCTCTCGCAGCTTGCAAAGGGCCACGGAGGAGGCGGGGCTATGATCAGCTCTGATTGTGACTGGCCACGACTGGGAGGGGACATAGAAAGCGGAGATCAGGTTCGAACGGCACCACTTTTGCTCGCCCGAAGGGAGGCGAGTCAGGCGGAATATCCAGCAGGGGGCGGGCCAGCTCAGAAACACTGCTAGCGCATGTTAGCATGGCGTTTTCTGGGACGCTAAGCGTGTGCTTTTTGTGGACCCACCTGCCCTTCACTTGAGCCTCCGGGCTGGCCATCTTGGAGCTCTGCGCCGCGATCGCTCGCCCGCTTGCTGCAGTGTCACCGACAGCCGCGGCACCTCGGCTTGCGCTCGGCGTCATCTCCGAGGCAACAGATGATGCCGTCGCCTCGGCCGTAGTGTCTACGTGTGAACAAAATGGCACACTCTTGCGATGAGGAAACCGACGAGGGAGGGCTGCCAAAATCCAGAAATGGTCAAATTTGGACACTTGTAGCGGCAGCGCTGAGTATTTTTAAATTTTTTTTTGGGAGGTCGTACCTGCTGGCGGGCTGCTGACGGCGGACGTGGAGGGGAAAGGGGGCGAAGGGGAGGGGGACGCCCGCAGCAGCGGCGGATGAAGCGCCGGTGCGGCGGGCTCGCAAAGGGCGTCCAGGTCCGGACGACTCAGCAGCGGCACGGTGATGATGTCATCGGCGGGGGGAGGGGCAAAGGGCAGCACTAAGGGAGATCATTTCATTGGCCGAAAAAAAAAAAAAAAAGACATTTTCTACTTTCTGACACCACTTTTTTTCATTTACATTTCAGTTTCCCTTTTAGACTCTTTCACATCAATTTGCCGCAATCTTTCAAGTGATTTTTAAACCATGTGATGCTTATTTAATGGATTTATAAAATCAACACACTAGAGCTGGGCACTTGACCCTTTTTTCCGCTCAGTCCCCGCCCTCCGGCCTCGACCCTCCGGCCAGATTCATAAAAATTGTCGGTGCCGTCGAGGACCCGACCGACTTGCAGAGCCTGTTCTATCAAAATCGAGCCAACGAGGTCCGCACGTTCCAAAACAAAGCCAGTTCGGGGAGAAAATGTTTGTGAGTGTGAGCATGCCAGCCTCCAGGCTACCTTTTCCCTGGAAGATGGCGGGCAGCGGCGGTGGAGGCGGAGCCATGAGGGGGAGGGGCGGGGAGGAGGAGGGGGGAGGTGGACCGCCCCCTCGGGCGACTGAAGAAAAACAAAGACAAGGAAGATGCCAGGGAGGATGGAGACGTTTGGTCGACCTCAAACATTTTGCTCGGTCAACGGGCTGACAAACGCCAAGCGGCGTGCACAGGAACAGTCACAGGAGTGTGCAAAAGGACAAACAAAGGGGACGGTGAGAGCAAGCGCAGTCAGAGGATTGAAGTTGGAGTTACTGAACAGTAAAATGAAGACACGGCAAGGAGGAGCAGCCAAAGGGTTGTTATGGCGAGGTGGCCGCGGCGAGCTGACGAGATGAGTCCGACGAACAGTCGGAGGAACAGTGTGACATTTAGCTCGAGCATGCGACACCAAGAAGCTACCTGGCGCCACGATGGTTTCCGGCGGCGGAGGGGCGGGACGATCGGGGCGCATAAGAGGGCGCCGAATGGCTGCGTTGGCCGGAGGGGGGGAGAGAGAGAGGCGGGACGTGAGATCGAGGAAACAGGAGGACGGCGAAACGGGAGGGGGGGCGTTTACCAGCTGCGCCGCCAGCGGACTTGCCGTCGCTGTCCCCGTCGCTCTCGTCGAAGTCGTCCATGTTGGCCACGTCGGGTTTGACGCTCATCAAGCTGGCGAGGCTCTGCATGTCTTGGTCGCTGAACACAGCGAACGTTAGCTTAGCTTAGCTTAGCTTAGCTTAGCTTAGCTTAGCTTAGCTTAGCTGCACCCGCTCACCTCGAGCGAGGCGGCGCAACGTAGCCAACGTCGGCGCGGCGCTCGGCTACTCACGTGGCTTTTCCCTCGCACACGAAGATGCAGGACAGCGACAGCTTGAGCTCCGCCTCCGCCACTTTGACGGACAGCGGCTTGAGCGGCAGCCTGAGGTCCATTTGCGTCGGCGTCGCGCTGGCATAATTCGTCAGGTTGATGGCAGCGGATGCCAGAACCTTGCGGTGGCCTTTGTACTCCTGCCGGATGGCAAAGTACGGTCAGAGGAGCGTTTCGGTCGCGTCGCCGGCAGAGAGCGGGAGGAATGTTTTGCACGAGCGGGCGCTAGAAGATGGCCGCCGCGGACGCTACTCACAGCCTCAAGGACGAAGGTCCACTCTTTGTCCTCAAAGGCGTCGGCGCCCGCTTCCTGGAGACACGACCACACGACACGCACATGACGGCGCCGCAACGAGCGCAAGCCTCCCGCAATTTGGAGCCGGCCGGCTACCTTGAACAGCGTCACCGAGATGTCCACGTTCTCCGGGACGGGCCACACGACCGTTCCTCTGTACGGGTTCTTGATTCCAGGCTGCCAACTGTGCAGCTACACACATGCACGCACGCACTTTTTCAGATTGTACTTGCGGGTGTCTTGACCTTGCTTAATTGACATCCAAGCGGAGGCTTCTGCCACCCTCAAGTACGCGCAACGTCAAAAAGTGGACGAGGCCCCCCCCAAAAAAAATGTTGATTTCAAAGACAAACGACGAGTTTTAAGGGTAAAGATGTCCTTTAATAGTCCCACGATGGGGACATTTGAGGTGTTAAGCAGATCACACTCCTTCCTTGTCACCAATTTCACGTTTTCCCGGGAACTTTGAAAATAAAATGTTCCACCACCCGACGGCCGCCTTGCGCCATTCCTCGGCCCCACGGATTGTTTTCGGAAGCGGTGACAGGTCAGACTGACAATTTGTCTTTGCGGCAAAATGACTTTTGCATTCAGTCGAACTACAAATTGCCTCTTAAGTTCGGATATCTCGATTTTGGACTGTTTAACTTCCGCTTTCTACGCCCCCCCCCCCCCCACCCCTTTCCTTTTCTGCTTGGAGAGGGGCGGGGCGCCGAAAACCAAATTTGAAGCTGCCGCTGTTTGGATTCGGCAGCGACTTCTGCATTAGCTGACTGGGTCAGGTCCTGAGGAAGAACCAGTTTTTGCGCAGCCGATGGCAATAAACTTGAATCCGCTAACAGCGGTCCGTGAGCCATAAAAAGAAGCGGGTGAGCCCCCCCCAGTTTGCGGCGGCTTTAGGAGGAGTTTTTGCCTTTCCTGACGCACGTCTTTGTCTCTTAAAATTGCTGCATCAAAATCAAGCCAATTTGGACCGAGCCACCGACTGTTGCCGTTCGGTCCAATCGGAACTTTTGAAATTGGAAAATTTGCCGCAGGAGAGTTCTTTCACCTTGGAGCACATACGCCGGTTTCTCCTCGTCCAAACCACACCTAACTTGTCTGGTTGCCTGCACACACACAAACACACACACACAATGTTTGGTGTGTGCAATCGACACATGTTGTGTGTGCAGAAGCACAAATTTATGACTGTCGTGGGGACGGTTGACGTTTGCGGACGATATTGTCCGCCAGCATAAAGGAAGTGAAAGAGGAAGTTGCACTGCAATCACGTGAGCCACAAGCATACTTGTGGGGCATATTGGAAGAACACACACACACACACACACACACACACCCCTGTTGCCGGTTGGTAAATTCACGACAAAACACCACACGAATGTAAGTGAGCGGTGCGGCCGCACTACAAAAGCGACGCTTGTTGATTGTTGACTTGCATGCAAAACGTGTTGCATAAATAATATTGAACAAAAGTGAACTTGAAGCAAAAGAAATCAAATGACGCAGACACACCGAAGAGTGAGTTCATGAGTCGACTTGTGTGTGAGAGACGCTAAACGAGCAGGACAGCGACATTGACCCTTGAGGAACACCATCGAAGGCCTCTGCCAAAATGCTGACTTCGGTTTTCTTGCACATTTGTACGTCATAGTTTGTTTTATGCGTGACTCTTTAGGAAATCATTTTCCGTTCAATCATTAGAGTTTGAAGCAAATTTTTTGGGACGTGGCAAATTTGGGGATTTTTTTCTTTTTTTGTCATGATTTTTTTAAGACCTAAATTTTACAAGTATTTATGGGGACATGCCTCAAATTGTTGGGCTCATCCATGTTTGTTCATCCATCCATCATCTGTCGCGCTTCTCCTCACGAGGGTTGCCAGCCAATCGCAGGGCACACAGAGACGAACGGCAGTCCGCGCTCACGCTCACTCCGAGAGGCAATTTAAAGCGTCCTCTCGACCTGCCATGCATGCTTTTGGAATGTGGGAGGACACCGGAGTACCCGAAGGAAACCCACGCAGGCACGGGGAGAACATGCAAACTCCACAGAGGAAGGGCGGAGCCGGGATCGAACCCTCGACCGCTGCGGTCTCTCACTGTGAGGCCATCGTGCGAACCAGTCGGGCCTCCGTGCCGCCTCAGTTTGTTCAAAGAGTTTTGCATCAATTTGAACATTAAGCGCAGGGACGCTCTCTAAATGTTTTTCAGAAGAGTAAATAGTTTGACAGCAACCGTCACTGCAAACCAACAAACACTTTGCGCAAGCACGAGCGAGTCTTCTTTGCGGTTCTTTAAAGTGAACTAATGCCACCGCCTCTCATTTCTTGGCAGCGCGTGACGACAAAAAACATTTCACGTGTTTTAATGAAGTGAGTTCTCTTCAAAGGTAAGAGATAGAACTTTCAAATATATATTTATTAAAATTGTCTCTGTTTATGGCTCCACCGAGATTTTATCGCCCGCAATAAAAGCGGATCGCCACACTGACAGCTGACGCGGGTACGAGCGCGCGCGCGCGCCACCATCCTTTCCGAAAGCGCCAAAGAAACCCACAAAGAACGGCACGCACGCGCGCGCGCACAACTGATAAAGCGCTTTGTCGAGTCGTGTGCACTCACCATTTGTCTTTGCATTCAAGCAACAACTCTTGGTAGGAAGCAACAAACTGAAACTTTGACGCTTTTTTGCCGACACGCTGAAGTCTCTTCCACACTGACGTCATCGCGGACACACTAAACACGACCGCGTGGGTCCAAGCGTCTAGAAGTTCTTCACTCTCTTCGGGAAGTCCCACGTAGGCTTAAAGCGAGGCGCGTGCTCGCGTCCTTTCCTGTGATTGGACTTTTACACGCACGCGCAAAGAGCCGTCAAGCGTTTTAAGGTCCACGTCCAAGCCAGACTTTGATCATGCCACGCGCTCTTCCAACGTGCGCGCGCACGCCCCAGGACGCTTGGGAGTTTCCGCGCTGACTCAAGTGCGGGTGCGCGTTCACGCGAGTTGACAGCCGGGATTATTTTTAGGATGATTGACGGGAACAGCCGAGTGGGAGGGGCGGGCCGTGACTCAGGGGTTCCCAATTTCCAACACCTCCGCGCTAGGAAACCAGTGTTTTTTTTTGCCTTGTCTGTCAAACGCCTGGCCCCGCCCACCAGCGTGCAGGACGACGCCAACATATTAAGAGAAGAGTGAAAAAAAAATTGAAAGTTAGTTCTTCGTTGTGTGATTTTGCATGTGTCGACCTCTTGTGGAGACAAAAGGTAGTCCATCCAACCATCTTGGAGTGCGAGTGGCGATTGGCGAGAGGGCGGGCGGCAAGACACCCAGAACTCTAATCTCGTTGCACTCTTGAGTACAATGACAATAAAGGGATTTCTAAAAAATTCTAAACTGGTCGCCAATCCACATGCAGACAAGCAATAGGCTTCGTTGGTACCGCTGATGACATTTTCATCCCATTTGAAATCAAAGTCAGCAACAAATCAACAAGGTGTGTCACATCTTGCGTTTGTTTCGGAGTACAGATGACACATCCAATATGGCAGACACCCCAAAGCCTGTCAACCGTGAGGCACGTGTACGAAACCAGCAAACTACCGTGTTGCACTACAACATGTAAAGCGTTCCTCCAATATTCACAATATTTTTTTGGGAGGGGGGGGCACTATTTGCAGACGAGGATATCGTGGGCGTGCCCGTCGGCATTTTGGGACGAGCAGGTCAAGAAAGGAATAAGCGGCATTACGTCAAACGGCGTTGTAGACCTTTCGCTCCTTGTCGCAAATAGTTTTTATTTCAACAATCTCCACGTTGTGCGTGTTGGTTTGAATTAGTTTCGTTTTTTTCTGTCTTTATTCGGCTGCGTGCGATGTGGAAATGGCGTTCTCGACACTGATTGGTCATCGCTGGCGATGGACAGACTGGGCCCGCGTAATCCGGCCTGAAGTACTGACGGAAACTCAGTGACCACCTGGCAATGTCCACCTCACAAAAGTTAAGTTCCCAAAAATAAAAAATGCTCATGAACAAACCATGTCTGAAGCAATTTTTCATTCTAATGCGTAGCAGTGGGTATGCAAGTCAGGTGACCAGAAACAGGTTGCCATGGAAACATGAGTGGAATCATTTTAATGGCCAAATGCTTTTAAAAGGGAAAATAATTTACAAAAAACAAAAGCTCAACCGTGACGCCTGGCCCGCTCAAGAGTTCAAAGGGCAAAGTGCCCTCATTGGCTGATCTGACGCAGGCTCTGCAGCGAGGCAGCACAGCTGGAGATCAGGTTGCACAGCTGGATGCTGGACTCCAGGGAAGCGCAAGTTTGCAGCTGGCTGCTGGCCCAGCGCATTTTGCTCAGCACCGCCTCCTCGGCGTCCTGCACCACAGGACGCCGAGTCAGCGGACGCAAGGCCACGCTGGGCGGCGGCGGGTGGGCGGTGGCGGCGGCGGCCCTCGGTACAGCTGCGGCGGCCCCGGGGAGGATGGCGGCGGGGGAAGCCGCTGTGGGCGGGGCTGTGGGCGCGGAAGGGACAGCCCTGCCCCCGGCCGCCGCCCCCTCGCAGTGCTCCGGTCGAGGTTGGGGGACGGCGACTCCGCAGTCGCCATTGACGTAAGCCACATCAGTTGGCGCCGGAGACTGAGCCGCCAGCCGCCGCTCTCGCACCTGGGACAGCGCCGCCTGTGCATTGAGGGCTGACAGGACACCGGCGATGTCACTTGTGTGTAGTGGATGAAAAAAAATGAGAAAACCAAAAGTTCTCCCAAAAAGTCCACTTGACTAAAATCTTTTCATGGCGGGGTGTGTGTGTCTGTCTGTCTGTCTGTCTGTCTGTCTGTCTTACCAGGGTTGTCCTTGTCAACATCAGAGTCCAGCTCCTGACACGAGACACAATAGTTCTTGTGTGCACGGTCCTGCAGCAAGATGGTCTGCAAATAACAATTCAAATGACACAAAATGTCACGAATGTGTGTGCGTGTGTGTGTGTGCGCGTGCACGACTTACACCGCACACATCGCAGCACTCGCCCAGCATTTTGTAGCCTTTGAGAAGGTAGTCGCCCATGGCTTTGCTGATCTGGTCTTGTCTCTCCCTGCGGGCCTGGATCACCTTCATCTCGGCCTCGGTGGGAGGCTCCCACTCCAAGTCTTCCTCCTCTGAAGAAACAGAAAAAGACTGGAAGCAGGGGCGACTGAGTATGCTTAGAAACAACAACAGACGAGTCAAATGTCAAGAAAGCAATCAACACATTCTTGCCTTTTCGCCCAAAAGTTTCATCCTCTGATAGTCACAGCACTGCGCCTATTTTAAGGCACTACATACGAGCTCATCATTGAAACTTAACGCGTTACGTCCAATAGGGACAAACACTAGCTAAAAGTCAACCAACATTTTTAAGAAGGAAATAAAATGCCACATAAAACAATATTTTACAATTCTAAATATGGCGAAAACGTCTTTCATTGTTGTCAATTAATGTAATACTTGAAATTACAATACGATTATGGTCATGTTCATTCTGGTCGTATTTTACGACAATATTTGTACACGCTAATACTTAACGAATAAAAGGAAGTCTTAATTCTTCTTTAGTGCTGAAAACTTGAATGGAATATGAGCATTTTGTTGTCCTGAAGCTTCTTAAGCATCCAATTTGAAGCCTTTGAGCCAGCGCGAGAACAATGTAGCTCGGAGCTAGCATGTAAAGTGATGCTAATGTTAGCCGAGGATTCCAAACGTCAAGTTCGCCAAAGTCAAACCACAGTCGAGAAGCTTCACCAAAGGCTTCGCAATGAGCGTCGATTGCCTCTTGAATTGGCAAGCAGGGGAAAAAAGTAAACGAGCGAGCAGGAAAGCAAGAAGCAACCAACCAACCAACCTCCATGAAGCGACATGTTGCTGCGCTGCGAGGCACACACGTACAGCGTCATGACGTCACGCGTTGGACTTTCACGGCCGCAGGCAAACGTCTACCCTGGAACGCTGCTGCCTTCTACCGGCTTTTGGTGAAACTGCAGGACCTGGGACTTCTTTAGTTTCGGTTTGATTAGATTTTGTGCAACCACCGGATGAAAAAAATTGAATGAATTCATTTCTTTTCTTTTCAGTATATCTGCAGTATGAAATGTCTTCAATTCTGCAAACATTTCTTCTCATTTGTCACTTTAAGATATCCAACGAATTCCATCAGAATCAGTAGCCAATCGTTACACAAAACAGTTGTTTTATTGACAGCTATCCATCCATCCATCCATCTTCTGTAGCGCTTCTCCTCACTAGGGTCGCGGGGGGTGCTGGAGCCTATCCCAGCTATCTTCGGGCAGTAGGCGGGGGACACCCTGAACTGGTTGCCAGCCAATTGCAGTATTGACAGCTAAACTTTGCTTATTTGACATTATATTGATCACAAGCAGAAAAATTAATTTGATACATGAATTCAAATTCACCATGAATTTCCTACACTGAAAAGTTTTTGTTAACTCAAATGCTTTTGTTCTGTGCGAACCACTTGATGAAATAATGAATATAATGGAATAAATATAACACTTTTTTTTCAGCGCAGGAATGAATTTACATACACTAAGTGCTGATTATATATATATATATATATATATATATATATATATATATATATATATAGTTGTTCATATCAAACAATTTCTTTTGCCTAAGTCTTTTTTATTTGAAATAAAGGAATTAGTCAATGGATGAAACTCGAGAAAGACTATCTGGTCCCAGTAAACAGGGTCAAATTCTTGAATAAAATATTCTGTTAAAATTTTCAGAGTAAATGTAACTTTGAATTTGAAGCTGAATATTTGACTCTCAGACTTAAATTTATTTTTTAACAGTTAATCCTGAAGTGCAGTGAATGCCATGAAAACATGTCGGGAATACAGTATTTCTATATTCAGGTATTGCGGGGTAGCCTGGAATTTTAGCCACGCCCACCATGAAAGGGTGACTACTTTCTACATAAAACATCACAAAAATAAGAATATTACAACAACAAATGAAGAATCAAAGATCAGGGTCAAGGTGCCATCAAGGCCGCCATCTTGTTCGGAGTGAAGATCTCGATCCAGTAGCCGTCGGGATCCTGAATGAAGGCCAGACCTTTCCTCTTGCCTGCCAATGACCCAAAACCATTGTCACGCTAACAAACAGTACACTTCTGTTGCAAAAGTCCCACCGTAGTCATTCGTAGGGCCCGACCGATCAATCCGTCGATGTTCGCGCTTGGAAAATTGGCCTCTCAAAAAACGGCTGATTTTCGGCCAGTTTTTGCTCATTTCTTTTTTTTTTCCTCTCCCAATAACACATTCCAACACAAGACAAAGAGAATGACATTCAAACTAATATCCCAAAGATAAATCAGATGAGTTTTGCCAATTTGATCTGTTTGTTGACAGCAAATAGGGACAAAAGTCAAACATTCAAATCTTCTGCCCGTCATGTGTTTGTGAATGTTAAGGGTCCAAATAACAAGTTATTTGGTTCATTTTATCTTTTTAAAATGAAGCAGACGATTAATTGGCGGTCTTCATTTTATTCATCTGCATTTTGGCGGCCCCAGTCATGGAGTTTATTTGATAGGGAAAAAAAAAACAAAAACAGCAACAAACTAAAGCGGAGGAGTCTAATGTGTGTGAAAGTTCATTTGCAGGAGACATTTTTGGGAACGATGTGAGGTCCACCAGGTCTAAACACTCAAGTTTATGATGCATGTGTTTACCAGAGTGCGGTTTCTTGATGAAGGTGACGCCCAAAGATTGAAACAAGTGACAAGCGATGCCAACGTCAGGCACGGCGATGCCAATGTGACCTTTGGATTAAGAAACAAACAAACAAATATTTCCAAAAATGCCTCGTTCAATTGAAAAAAAGTGAAAGAGCAGCTGCAGTTCTCACCAAAGCCAATGGGGTCGCTGTTTCCGTTGTGGTACGACAAACTTGCGTCCGACTCGGAGCCCCAGTTACTGGCACAGGCGCGCGCGCGCGCACACACACACACGCGCACAAACAAATTCATTGTAACAAATGTCGACGTTTTTTTTAATTTTATTCTTATTATATGGAGAACTGTGTCCAAATCAAGCTAATAATAACGTTGAATTCAATTGCTTAATAACGTTTTTTTGTGCTTGCATGTTACCTGATAATAAAAAGGGAATACCACGACTCCTTCTTTTTTTTTTTTTTTTTTTTTTTTTGAAAGTGTGTGTGAGATTTTCTGTTGCAAAAGTGTCACTGCAACTGTTTGTCTCTTTCTCCAAACATAAGCTCCGATATGGATTGTTAACTTACTGGGTAAGTTCTAAAGTGGCTCGGCGGGAAAAAGTCCAGGCCGTCCTCTCGCGGATATCGGACGGAATATCAGCCTTGTTTTCGAAGCCCAAGAAGTAAAGGCTGAAGCGCACCGACGGGAAGTCGATCTTCTGCAGCAACCTGACACAAACACACAAATGCAATCACAGACACACACACACACACACGTAGATGCAAATAATACACACGTAAACATACGCAAATACATTTCACAGAAACACACACACGAAGAGGCACGCGCGCTCAAAAAGAAAAATCCCAAACATTTTCACAAAAAGAAACAGGCAAAATTTGTAAGGTGGCGTTGTGAGTTGCAAGTGTGAGGCCTCCAGGGGGCGCTGTGGGCACTGACGTCATTCCGAGGATTCGTGTGTAGAAGTCGAGGGAGCGAGCGGGATCTTTGACCCTCAGCATGGTCTGCTGCATCATGTAGTCCTAAAACCACCAAAGACACGCCCCGACATGACGTCAGGACTCATTAGCATGATCACAGCAACACAGAACATTTCCGATATCGCAGGCTCAAACTTGCGATTTGATTGTGTGCACTAATAATAGAGGCTATATTCATTTTTTTATGCTGACGAAAGCTCACGACTTAGGGTGAGCTGTTACGTGTTCACTTTAAAATCAAGACCAGCTACCGAACCGCCGCCGAGAGTGAAAATCTGCATAGAATAGACGTGCCATTACAATTGCAAAACAATAATAATAATAATTAAAAAGCGTTTGTTCAATTCAGAGAAACATCAAACCAAATTAGAATCTTTTTTTTAACCGTTGAGTCTTGTCTTTTGTCTTTCAAGGAAAAAAAAGATTTTCGGATTCAAAAGCTTTTCAGTGACACGACTGTTTAACCTGTTTTGTGGTCCTGGTTCAATGGCCATTTCATTCATCTGCCTATCGCTTAACATCACAGGCACGGACGGATGAACAAAGTTCTAAAAAGGTGCTCGTATTTTCCGACCAATGACGCGCAGTGAACCACCGTGCTTTGGAATGACGTAAGGCGATTTGATAGGACCCTCGTGGTGACGGGAGCGCGCCGAGCAGCCCTGAGTGACACGAAGCCCAGCCGTCAAAGTCAAAGCGAGCCGAGCGATGCGTGACGTCACCTTGGTGGCGGGGTCTCCGTCCTTGCAGGCGGCCGCCACCGCTTCCTCTGACAATCCGCCTCTGTCCATGACGCCGTCACTCGGGAAGACTCGGTGCGACGCAGCAGCAGCCACTAAATGCGCCGGGTGCTGCGTTCAGGTGTGGCTGCTCCAAGTGTGGGAACCTCTGCAAAGGTGGATGAGGCCTCTTTGAAGATGACCTTGGTGCGGTGGCGTCGGCCGTAACGTCTTCCCAAAGACGACAAGCGACCTGCCTGCGTCGCGTGCGCGAGGCTCACTTTGCCAAGTGCGCCGGAAGGCATCGCATAGGCGCGCCCGTACAGGAATGCGGCTGCGTGTGTCAGCATGTGTCACGCTGGGCTGGCCCAAAACTTCAAAGCCGCCTTCCACCATGTTTGCAGGACACATTTATACATGCTTAGATCACAGGTCCATGTCTCAAGTTTTGGAAGCAATCATTTTTTTAATGGCTTCTTACAGTGGGAAAGGAGAGCCATCACAATGGGCACACTCATGAATCGCAGATGCTTTCAATGGACACAGCTTCGGCCACGTAAATCCTATCGTGGCGCCACCTTCTGGTCAAAGTAAAAAACTCTGAGCGTGCCGTACTTCTGTGATGGTGTTCCCCAGGAATCGATCTATAGGCTCCAATGATTTGCTGCCATGACATACTCAGACTCCTGAACAACATCAACAGAAATGTCCAAATTTACTTCCATTTCAATCCACATGACTTCTCACAACAACCATGCAGTCTCTGTTGGACTGTCAAATCTGGCTGGCAAATAACTTTATCGGCTAAATGTTGACCAAACTGAAGTCAAAGTTTTCTATGACTTTAAAAAATAAATTAAAAGCAACTTTACTTGTTGACCTATCTATCTATCTATCTATCTATCTATCTATCGCTCTGTCTGTCTGTCCGTCTCTGTCTGTCTGTGACTCTGCTGCCCTCTGCTGTTTGCAGCGCCTTGGTACACATGGATGCTGCTAGTTGCCGTTTGCAACAAAGCTGTGAGGACGCTGCAAGACGAAGGAATATTCAGCCCCGTCGTCGACTATTAAAAACAACAAATAAATAAAATGAATTAAAAAATAAATAAATAAAATAAAATAAAATAAAATAAAATAAAATAAAATAAAATAAAATAAAATAAAATAAAATAAAATAAAATAAAATAAAATAAAATAAAATAAAATAAAATAAAAACGGGCGCTAGGATCCCGGAGCGTGCGGGCAGCCCAATGGAGGTCCTCCAGCTTCCGCCCTCGCTCCATCCGGCCGCGGTCAGTGTGCTCAGCTGCGGCCGCCCGGAGGCTCCTTTTGGCCGGCTACGCTCGCCCCCGCCTGGTGTTCCGCCCCGAAGTCAAACAACGACGACCAAATGACGGAAGTGGTCGCCGGAGAACAAAAGTTGACGAGAGGACATTTGGAGCGCATGGAGCCCGAAAGCCAAAGCGGTGAGTTTTCACATTTTTTTTTTTTTTTAGTTCGTGACACAAGTTGAGCTTCAACCTGACGTCACAACGCCGCGACTTAGGTGCTAGCTGCTAGCCGCCTTCTTTCACGTCAAGTTGACGTCATGGCTCCCAAATGAGACCCAATGACGTAAAAGCGACTTGAGTGGCTCAAGTCTAAAAAAAACTTGAAAACCGAGTGAGCGAGGGAGTCGGCCACGAGGGTTTGTGTTCCAAACGGCGATGGAGTGAAGTCACACCGACGCTTCTGAAGTCATTCGAAGTTTGCGACCGGAAGCCTCCGTTCTTGAATTTTGCGCTCACTTGTCTCCTTTCCTGCATCCTTCCATCCTTTCTTTGCCTCCTCTTGTCTCCTTAACCCGGTCCTCACCCATTCCCTTTCCTACGTAACCTCCTTCCCTTTGCCCTCGCATCCTTCCCCAGCAATCTCATCTCTTTCCCTCTGCTCCCTTATCTCCTTTCTTAAGTCCCTCGCCTCCTTCATGACTCCTTTGCTGACTTTCTGGCTCCCTTGTCCTCTTGTCCTCCTCACTCACCTTCTTCCCTTTACGTCCCCTTAATGTCCTATATTTCCTCCTGCTTCCCTTCCTCCTCACTTCCTTTCCTGCTCCATTGTCTCTTCTCCTCATCTCCTGGCCTCCTTTCCTTGCTACTAAGCTTCCTCTCCTTCTCTGTTGCTTCTTCCCACACCTCACTTTTAACTTACTTCACATCCTTCCTCAGCTTCCTTAGCTCCTTCTCTGCCTCCCTAATTGTCTCGTTTTTTTGTTGTTGTTTTTTTGCTGCTCCTAAATTTCAATCAGGTCATTTGAGGCCTCACACGGACAAATGTCAGCCCCCCCCCCCACCCCGCTTCCCCAACAAGAGCAAAGACACGCACAACACACACAGATCACACAGTCACTCGGACCATCCAAAATTGGAGTCACATGGTTCCAGTCTCATGACGGTGTGTGTGTGTAGGGTTACAATGCTCGCTGTGTGGGTGAAGCGGGCCGCAAGCTGGCTCTCGATCTGGAAGAACCAACGTCAGCCGCGCGCAAACACCGAACATCTTTGGTCTGGTTTCCCGTGAAAAGGGCACAAAAGTTACTCATTAAAATGAAGAGAGCTGGACACGCGACCCTTTTTTGCCAGCCAGTCCCCCGCCCTTCCGGCCTCGACCCTCCGACCTTTTCATAAAAATTGTCGGGCCATCTAAAATGTGTCAAATTTCATGAAAAAAATTGTCATTCATGAGAATAGGAGAAAAAAAAATATTTGACAGGAATAAAGTTTAAATGTCGTAAGCCCAAATGAAGAAGTTTCCGGGCGGGGAAGATGTACCTAATTACAAATGTGAAAACAAACTGTTCTCACAGAGCGAAAGCGACTGGAAACGCAACCGTGAAATCCTTGAGCTGACATGAATTTGTGCACCACAAGAGGGCGCTCAGGTACCGCGAGTGCTACGAGCTGCGCTCTTTGAGATTCGCTCATTTCCAAGCAAACACTTTGCAGAGTCGTCTCATGAGGAAGCCATGCACATTGTGTTCTACATTTCCAGTACGTTGCTCATCGTAAACATGGAATTGATGTCAATTTGTAGTGCGCTCGGGTTGCGGATAATTTTGCCGGGACGTGATCGGGTTAGCAGCATTTTCTCGACAACATGGTGAGCGAACGCAGCCGTGGACGTCGGACATGCAGGAGTTGTCAACAACCCAGACAGGAAGCCAGAGCTGCGCACACGCACACGCACACGCACACGCACACACATTGACAGCTGTCGGTTGGATTCATGAATGGCTGCTCACACCCGCAATGCAGCTGTGGCGTGTGTGCGTGTTTTTGTCCCCGAGTCGTTTGAGTCTCATTGTGATCTGTGAAGACCTTGCGCTATTGTCTCAGTGGGTGTGAGATCATTTTTATGCATCGGGCCAGCTGAGGGCAAAAAGTATTTCAATTGAGTTGGATTTGGACAAAAGGTCATGACCTTTGTGGCATCTGTCGGCAGAGGCGGTGGAGCGACTGGTCGGCGAGCTGGCCGCTCTGCTCAAGCTGTTGGACGCCGAGAGCCTCAGCGCCGCCGCCGCGCACAAGATGGCGTCCGTGCGTAGCATCCTGGACACGCTGCAGGTGTCAGGTCGCGAAAAGTGCAACACACACACACACACACACCAGGACATTTTGGGGCACGTTTTCAGTTGAATGATAGCAAGCGTGCATTGCCTGCAGCCGGCGGCTCGGACGTGTACGTCAGCGGCCGTCTCTACGGCAACGGCACCAGCTTTGTCGAGTCCTTGTTCGAGCGCTTTGGTGAGTCCTTGGACCCCGCCCACCGGGAGTTTTTGAAGGACAAATCAAATTCACATCAGCGATTGTAATTTTTGGGGGTTTGTCAATATCAAATGGTAGATTTTTTTTTGAAGAATATTTGATTGGAATATTATCTTCTCTTATGTCGTAGCAAGTTAAAATAATGATGAGGCCATTGGTCGGCAATTTGGAAAGGCCTTATTTTGGCCAACTGATTGATCAAGCTCTCGTCAAGTGTTGTGACGATGATGTCATTGCTTGCATCACCAGACAACGATCTGCACGTGCTCAGTACTGCTCCCGTCCAACAGAGGGAGCAAGAGGAAGAGGGGAAGCTTCCTGACAGATCTGTAAGGTTTTTTTTTTGTTTAATAAATGTTGAAATATACGAACAATTAAGGCACATATTGAGACAGATCTGTAAGTTATCCAAAGGATTTTCTTTTTGCCGTACGCGTTGAGATGGTGAGCACGTTTGCTCGCTTCCCTCAGACGCCCACGGACACGCCCCCTCCGCTGCCTACCACGCCCCTCCCGGCGGACGACTACGAGGAGGCTCTTCCGCTGGACCCAGACTCGGCCCCGCAGTACTTGAGCACTAACGTGGACGGTGGGCACGTCTTTGCGTTAATGCACATTTAGGACATGAGCACAAATTAGCAACATGGCCGCACAAGTGGCTGGCATCTTTGTGGAATTGAGCACTTCACAAATCCTTCATGATAAATACATTTGTACAAAAAAAGAGAGAGAGAAGTTGCAAATATCGCTTACTGACCGTTTTTGCTCACATTCCACGTTGACCTCCTCGTAATGACGTCACACGTCCGGCCGGGTTTGTTGATCGCCCGTATCTCACTTTGAGTAAAAAAAAAAAAAAAAAAGCTTTATTATTTTGGGTGACTTTGATTTCATCCGGCATTTTCTGATGTGACGTCTCACTTTGAGCGTCTTGTCCCATCTTGTGATAGGAGTTGTTTGAGGAGCGTCTTTTCAACTTAAGTAGTGCTTTGCCGCCATCTAGTGGCTACTTGTTGCCAATGAACAATGTTGGAATGAATTGAGCTGCGTTTGGAATCGAAAAACCTTCCCCACTCCGCAGTTGTGACAGCAAATCCGAATGATTCTATCCATGTTGTGACGAGCCGAGGTGAACGAGGGCCCGTCGTGACGAAATCTCGTTGGCGACGTTGTCGCTTTTCCCCGGCAGCTTGCAGGAACTGCGAGGGGGAGGCCTACTACGAAGATGCGGACGACAACTACCCCACCGCCAGGATCAGCGGGCCTGCCAAAAACTCTCGTGAGTCCTCTCGACCGCTTTCTGCTCGGGAATGCGACGCTACTTGCGAGTGTTCAAGCGAGGGGAGAAGTTCCTATTGGACAGGCCGCTGCTCTGTTTCATGCGAGGTCAAATGAAAAGAAACATTGTATGCCCAAAATTGTTTTGCAGCGGAAAGTGTTCACGATCGCCCCGCAGCCGCCTAACTAACGGAACACGTTGCAGCAACACATCCGAGAAAAGCCGACAGCAACTCTCTCACGTTGCTCCTGTTCTCTCCAGGGCGGAATTTGAGAATCGTTGCTTTTTTTTTTCTTTTTTCTTTTTTCTTTTTTTTTTTTGGTGTCCCTGCGCTCAGATAACGACTCCGACGCGGCGAGCAGCTCTTACGAGTCGTACGAGGAGGACGACGACGAGAGCAAAGCACAAAGTCCTCCTCGGAGGTGGACCTCCGCAGACGGGACGCCAGACGCTCCGCTCGGAGACTGTCGGATTTGCGCCTTCCTGCCGCGGAAGAAGCGATTCGGGCGGTGGGCCAAACAGCTGGTGGTCGTGCGAGACGACAAACTACAGGTGAGAAAAAGGCCGCGAGAGAATTTGTAGGCTGCGAGTGTCAGAGACAGACTAAAAGGAAAACCAAGAAAGAGAAAGCCTGAAAAAGAGGCGACACCGAGCCTGAGAGGGCGAGACGGGAAGAAGTGAGGGAGGGGACGACGAACGGACTGAGAGCGAGTGTGTGTGCGTTTGCGTTTGTGCGTGCAGTGCTACAAGAGCATGAAGGAGAGCGGCCCCCGCACGGAGCTCGCCCTCGGCCAGTGCAGCGTCGTCTACGTCGGCAAGGACGGCCGCAAGAACAAACGACACGAGCTGCGCTTTTCCACGCCTGCCGGCGACGTTCTGGTGCTGGCCGTGCCCAGCCGAGAGCAGGCCCAGCGCTGGATCAAGGTACGCCCGCGCTCGCACTTTTCCTCCAAGACAATCGGAGGGCAAGTTGCTGCGGAGCGCCGGCTCTCGAGCACTTGTCGCCTTTTTTGCCCGCCGGTCCTAAAAAGTGTCGCCAACGGGCGCTAACCACGCGTTGGGCCGGGTTGCCACCTGCGGCTTCGCTTAAGGCAGTGCTTATTTTCTATCCCCCCCCCCCTCGTGAGATGAAAACAATTTGCAGATGCCATTAAATGAATTCAAACTTTCAGGTGGTGCAAGATGTTGGCAGCTATCGCGGCAACGCGGATGCCCTCAACGCATCCCTTTGTCCCGTCGATCAGAGGAAGGCGGAGCTTGACAAGGTGACCGCTCCTCTTCCTCCTCGTCATCACGCACGCAGGCGGCGTCATTGTCTGCTTTCGTTCATTTGGCCGTCGGGAGAAATTGAAAACGGTGACGAGCAAATGCGAGCGGTGCTCCGTTTTCATCGCGATTGGAATTTGGCAGCGCTGCTCCCGAACGAGGGCAGCCGACCTCCTGCGAGGCGTCTGCGGCACGATGGCCGACGTCCGAATGATTCGAAAACCTTCCTTCCTCAGATGCTGCCGTCGGACTCGGACGGCGGGCCGTCATGCGCGCACGGACGACACGCCGGCGACGCACTCGGTGGGTGTACACGCCATTGTCATTGTCACAATTATCTTTTCATTATGATCCACGTCGCAAATGTTCGAGTCAGTTTGGGGCGGCGCTTAGTAAGAATCGTGATTTTATTTTTTTGTGCTTGTTGGCGTGAGGCGCCGACAGGAAGTGAGACGGGAGCTGACAGGAAGCGCTTCCTGCGATTGCGCGTCGCACACGACGTCACAAAGTCGCCAAAGGGGAGCTGGCAAGGAGTGAGCGCTTTGGTTCCCACTTCTCCGGGACGTTTTTACTTTGTCGTCCGCTACAAAAAAAAAAAAAAAAGCACTGGCGTTACTCATATTACTCTTTTTTTTTTTTTTTTTTTCCATCTTGATTCCAAAAAATCTTGGAGCATTGGAATGCATTTAGAAATATGAAAACAAATGTGACAAATGTTCTTTTTATTTGATTTTATTTTTCAAGCCCAACAAATTAAAGCATAACACGATGCAGCAAGTGATTCATGAAAAAAGAAAATGTGTTCATCATGTTCAGTGTGAATGATAACACCCTTTTTACTCCAAATATCGCGTTTAGAAGTGTCCGTAACAAGTTTAATCAATTTTGTTTTGGGACTGGTACAAGATTTTATTAAAACATTTCAAGTAAAAAAAAAAAAAAAAGGACATTTCTGGCCATAACTTTTTGTTGCCTTCTCACTGCTTACTGTAAATCATTTTTCTTTTCATGAGCTGATTGGTCGCCCGTCATGGTGAGCATCTGTGTTTTGGATTGCAGGCAAAGCAAAGTGCGGCGGCGCCTTGTCGCAGTTGACGGGCTCTGTCAGCCGCGCGGCGGGAAAGACCGTCAATCAAATCATCACCTTCTCCAAACGCAAGCCACCCGTCCCCTGCGGTCGCCACGACAACCCCGGCTGCGGTGAGGCGCCTTGTGGATCGGTCGCTGCGGTCAGCTGACCTCGGTGCAAACTCGCCCCCAGGATATCTGAGCGTGCGCGTGAGCGGCGTCTGGAAGGAGTGCTGGTGCACGGTGCGAGCGGGAAGTCTGACTCTGCAGAGGGACCCGAGCGACCGGTGCCCTCTCGTGGCGCCGATCGCCCTGCGGGGGGCCCTTGTGGTGCCGGGGGGGCTCGGCCCCAAGCGTCCCTTCTCCTGCCGCATCCTGCGGGGAGGGGCGGAGCTAGCGGCCTTGGAGGTAATCCTGTCACATCAGCGTCACTCATGAAGAAAAGAATTCCTTTTTTTTATAATGGGCCTTAATGCTTACAACAAAGATATCAATTACAGGCTCAACATTTCACTCCCAGGAACATGAGCCAATTAAAAAAAAAAAGAAAAACTGAAACAAATTCGTAAGGGGCGTGTTTGTTTCATTGTCTCATGTTGGAATGTGTTTATAAAAAAAAAAAAAAAAGTGCCTTTGCCTGCGGATGAATGAATTCAACGATCAATCTGATGAAAAGTAACAAGTGTCATTTGAATTTCTAACCTCAAAAATGCTTGCCAGTTTTCTGGCAATGCAAGAACAAGTTTCCAACGCGTTGTCGGTGTTGACGTTTGCGTGGCGCCGGTCAGGCCGGCTGCTCCGACGGTCTGGGTCGTTGGCTGGGCGTCCTGTTGGCCGAGACGGGCGGCGACGCGCTGCCCGACGAGCTCCACTACGACTACGTGGACGTCGACGCGCTGACGGACATTCGCCACGCCGCCCGCCACTCCTTCCTGTGAGACGGTCGCACTTTCACTTCCTCTCGCCCGTCTTGGTCTCACGCAATTTTCTGCCTCGCTTCATCTCAGGTGGGCCGCCGCTGGCGACGGCGTCACGTATGACCACGTCTACGAAAGTGTGGCGGTGAGATTGTGCTGGGCCGGGCTAAATCTCCCCGTGTCGTTGTCGTTGGGATTTCTTTCTTTCTTTCTTTTCTTTGAGGGCAGTTTGAAGGCGCGAGTGCACTTTTTGGGGGGTATTTGCAAGCTCAGCTCTTGTGGAGATGACGCCTCGTTTTCACGTGTCACCTCAGGACGACGACGGCGGCCCGGCGAGGCGCGGCGCCTCCTTCTCCAGCAGGGACTCGGATAGGACGGAGCAGCAGAGACACGCCTCCGGTGAGTTCACGCGTCAGTCGTGGCTCTTTGACTTTTGCGTCCTCAACAAGCCGGTTGGGTATTTGAAAGGGATTTTGGACGCCTGCTTGGTGGAAGGAGGGCTAAAACTACGACTGTTACTTGACCGGATAGCGATTTTGTAATCTCGTCGGCCCGAGGGCCCAAAGGATTCATCCAAAATGAATCCCTTTTTAGGTCATCGAGGCTTGAAACAAATCATGAAATAATCCCAAATCTTTCTTTTGGGATTTTTTTCGAGGACAATGTTTATGGCTGAAGAAATGACACATTGAATATTTTTCACTCCCGTCCACCAAGTCCGAAAACAAAAGAATTGGTGAAGCGTTGGGGGCCGCGTCCATCCTCGCCACGCAGCGCCCCCAAGAACAAAAATGGCCGACTGACTGTTGATGCGGGTCCGCCTTTTTGCCGTCCAGACGTCAACCCGTACGCTCGCTATGGGAAACTGCGCGCCGAAGACGACGCCAGGAGATACGTGACGCAGCAGGCGGCGCTGGAGAGGCAGAAAGACGCTCTCAGACGCGCCCTCAGCGAGCTGCGGGCCGACAGGAAAACTTTGAGGCAACTCAAGGACAGTAGCGTCACAGGTGAGCTGCACCAGTAGCCCCTCCGTATCCATGTGCGCGTGCGGTTGCTGTGTCAATTGTGTGAGCAGGGGCAGACTGCGGCGTGGTGCAACGTCTTGTCCAGCTGGAGGCGCTGTGCCGGCAGAAGGAGGACGAGCGGGTAGAACTTGAGCTCAAGCTGAGCCGAGTCAAAGAAAACCTCAACACATCATTGGCCAGAGGCGGCAGCCTAGCCCCGCCCACCAGCGCCACGCCCATCACCAAGGTAGCCTTCAAATCCGCACGTGAGCGGTTCGAAAAAGGAGGAAAACATGGCTCATCATTTGCAGAAAGACTTTTTTCTTTTTTCAACCCCACCGATTTTTTTGTTGTTGTTGTTCTCAACTCACCTTTCTTTAGGTGGACAGTGTGCGAGTGCTTTTACTGAAACTAGATGTTACCTTCCTAAAAGTAACTCAAAGTATCCCATTAGAGCCAAATTGTCCTTCATTTTCATTTTTGTTCCATGCGTGAGCTGCAAACGTACACGAGAAGGAGGGTCCAACCGTCGTTCTATACTTGTCGGATTGCGCAATAGCGACCTTGTTTGAATCTTGCGTTTCGGAAACCTCAAAAGTCACAATTTGGTCAACTTCAGAATCTGTACTGCGTTATTCTATTTCCCAAAGGTTGTCGTTGATCATGACACACGAATGGCTCAACTGCGACTTGGCTTTTGGTGCCACGCCAGCGTTTTGTTAAGAATACAAATACTTGATCCAAAGGAAAGCGCTTCTGACCAACAACGCTGCTCTCAAAATGTCACCCCCAAAAATCCAAATAATGCGCCACATTTTGCCTTCTCATTGAAAATAAAAAGAAGCGCGAACGTGTGTGCGTGTGCACGCAGGTGCGCAGTGACAAGGCGAGCAAAGTGTTCGACGACAGCGGCGCAATTCCAGACAACTCGGCTTCAGAGCTGCGAAAGCGGCCGCCCTTCGCGCACGCCTCCCCCGAGGGAAGCGTCATGCAGAAGGCGAAGGTGAGTCTGGCCGCATGTTTTCCCTCAAGTCAAGAAGAGAAACTTGCGCATTTGTTAGCGCTGCGCCAGCGAGAGAATTTGGCAACTGAAGCACCATAAAAGCCACTTTCATTTACAAACCCAAAACAATTCCAAATTCCAACCCTCGTCGACACAAATGCGTTCAGCGTCCGTGCGGTTGTCCGCGTCTCGTCTCAAAGTCGTCATTTCGAGAAGCGAGACCTGAACAATCGCTAACAAAACATTTGCGCGGGATTGCTCTCCGCCTTTTGCAGGCGTGGGAGTCCAAGACGTGCACGTAAAGACGACGGCCAGGGTAGGCGCCTCCTGGCTTCCGATGGGATGAATTCAACCCTTCAATGATGATGACGTTGACCGCTGCGAGTATTTTACTGCTGCACTTTATGGAATGGAACTAAAACCACTTGGTCAACGTCCACTTTGTCGTCTTTCTTTGAATCGCAGCACCACCTGCTGTGCGTCCTGTGTACTGCACCGTTCGAGATAAGCACAACCGGTGACTCTTGGCGACTTGTTTACAAAGTTTTATTTGGTGCACGTCAAGTTTAGTCCACAACAGGAAGGTGAAGGCAAGCGTTCGCCCCCCCCCCCGTCACAAGTGTTCCGGTTTGAGCCGAGTGGGCTCACGTCGACGTAAAGAGCGACCTCGGCGTGCTGCTACGAGGGCAGAGGTCAGCGTGCGGCCAACAAACAACAAAGAAGAACCGGATGACGCCATTTGTGGGACCGAAGCGGCGGGCGCCGGCGAGACGTCAACGAAATGAAACAAACGGGGGGTTGGGGGGGGGGGGCTCGTCATATTCACATGAGTGCCGCTTCAATGCTAACTTAACAAACTTGTGAGTGAGCCGCAAAAGTGCAAATCCTCCCCTGAGTGAGCTGAACTCGTTGAAGTTGGACCGCTTCAACTCGCTTGAGAAAGGCGGAATGATGTTTGGAATTTCACCAAAGTTGGGAATTCTTGCCAGTCGGTTTCCAATCAACACTTGGACTCTGGGATGCTTGCTTTGAATTGGTTGCAAAATTTGGAAGGATCAGGTTAGGGTTGAAGATTTTTTTTTTTTAACTTTCAGGCAAATGTGGAGGACGTGAAGAAGTGTTGAGCAAAATCCGGTTGGAATGTTTTGAAAAGGTGGACAAATGGCCCAATGTCAATTTGGGAATTTTGCCGAATTGGAAAAACGATGCCAAAGGTGCAATGAGGAGCTCCAATATTGGAGAATGATTTGCATCATGTGGAAAAATAAAAATAATCCCAAAAAAAAGAGTGAAATTTGCGTTTGACAATTGCCGTCCCCGATGAAGAATTTGACGTTGGACGGCGGTGAAACGTTTGCATTCGTTTTGCCGGTTGGAAATGTCGCAAAGTCGAGACCGGAAGCCGTTTGGCGCATTGCCGACAATCTTCGCCGCATGTCAACATCCCTTGCTAACGGCGACAAACATGGCCGCCGGCGGCGCCGCGTCAACACGGCAGCCTGCTTTCCTCTTTGGTTGCGTGTTCTCGCTGTCAGCTGATTGTCTTCACACGCCGGCTCCGTCCGCGTCGGAGGATCGCCGGCTCCGTCCGCTACCTGCCGCTTATCCTGAGGTCGGCTTGGGCGGGAAAGCCCGGACTTTGTTCTCCCGAGGGATCCCCAAGCCAGCCGGCAGACGGACGTGTCCCGGGTCGTCCTCGGGGCCTCCTGCCGGCGGGACGTGCCCGGAACACCTCGCCGGGGAGGCGTCCTGACCGGATGCCCGAGCCACCTCATCTCGCTCCTCTCGACGCGGACGAGCGGCGGCTCCGTTCCCAGTCCCTCTCGGCGGCGGAAACTCATTTCGGCCGCTTGCGTCCGCCGTCTCGTTCCCGTGGGCGAGGATCGGGAACGTGGATCGATGGCTAAATGGACGGCTTCGCCTTTGGGCTCTGCTCCTTCTTCACCACGACAGATGGATACGGCGTCGGCGTCGCAGCAGTCGCGGTCTCGATCCGTCCGCCTGTCGATCTCACGCCGCGTCCTCCTCTCCTCTCACTCGTGACGCTTCGACTCCTCGGCTTGGGGCGGGGCCTCGAGAGGGCGTGCCGCTGAGGACCATAGGCTCATTTTTGGAGGTGGCGATTTTCATCCCAACCGCGCCGCACTCAACTGCGAACCGCTCACGTGACTCGACGGAGTACGAATATTGCCACAAATGAAGCTCCTCAACTCACTTCAACAGCTGCTTCGCAATAAGATGAGCAAAAAGTCATCCATCCGTCATCGAGAGTGGCGAGGGGCGCCGGAGCCTATCCCGGCCGTCTTCGGGCAGTAGGCGGGGCCACACCCTAAACTGGTTGCCAGCCAATCGCAGGCCACACAGAGACCAACAACCGTCCCCGCTCACGCTCATACCTAAGGGCAATTTGGGCTTTTGGAATGTGGCAGGAAAGCGGAGTACCCGGAGAAAAGCCACGCAGGCACGGGGAGAACATGCAAACTCCACACGGGATGGAACCCGCGCCCGATGCTGTCTCTCACTGTGAGGCCAACAAAAAGTCAAAGTAAAAAAAAAAAAAAAGAATTCACCAACAATTGACTGCCTCCAAAATCTTTGTCGTTAGTTATAGATTCTCCAAGATAGCGGCTAAGCACTACTTTTGTCTGAATTTGCTGCTCAACTCACAAGAAGGTTGCTCAGCACAAAAAAACATTGGCAAGTCATTGACGAGCTTTACAGTTGCCTGCGGATGCCAGAAGATGGCGACAAAGCACTACTTTTGTCTGAATTCACTTCACCATCGGATGGTGAAGATGCAAGTCGAGCGCAATAACAGAAGCTAGCCGATGGAAAAGAAGGACATTTAGAAGCGATCAAGGTTCACTGTGGAAAAAAAACAAAAAATACATCGAGTGATTCAGGACTGTTGGATCAAATGTCTCATCCTGATGTGTGTGTGTGTGTGTGTGTGTGTCTGATCTGCGGGCTCGGTGGGGTTGCCGTGGACAGGTCAGGACAGGTCGTCGTTGCTAGGCGACTTCCCTCCATTGAGCAGAGCCGAAGCGCTGCGACTTTTGGTCGGCGTGCCGCTTCCTGAGCGCGACGACTCGGTCAGGTCGTGAAGGGACGGCTCTCTGTACATCGCCACTGCACACACACACAAAGCGGTGAACGCAATTCAATGAATCTATTCCAGATGCTCTCAGGTTTTCAATTTTTTGTATTTAGTGCCAACCATTTGCAACTGGACAACAACAAAAAAAAATGGGACAAAATCTTGAGCTGAAAAATTGTCCAAAAGTTGCAGCTCCATGTATGACATCGAGTGTGTGATGTAATATATCTGAAAATAAATGTTGACACCTTTTGGGGGAAGGTAGTTGCTCGAGGAAACGGAAAAAGTCGCGCATTGTCGCAACCGCGAGGCAAAGTTGGCGGACGCGCAAGCTTGCTCGCGACCTCGCGACCTCGCGTCCATTTAGAAGGACAACTCGCAGCGGCATATCTGACATGATCGGCCATTTAATGTCGTTGGTCAGGAAGTACAAAAACAGCCCACTTGGCTTGATGCCAACCTCAAAGTCTTTCACGTAATTCATTTTTTTTTGCCCACCTGAGCCAGCCTGAGCTCGAACGGTTAGCGCGTTACCTTTGAGCGGTTTGGGAATAAAGTGGGCGGCGGCCTTGTTCTTCTTGACGTGGTTTCCCTTCATGACGGCGCCCTCCTTGTTGAGTCCCAGGTACCACGCCCGGCCCGACGCCTGCTGCCGGTACATCATGGACGAGTAGGTCACGTAGTAGTTCTCGAATACCGACTCCTTGAACTTGCACTCGGGCGTGAAGTGTTCCTGTGGGAGGACACGCGGCGGCGTCACGTGACAAAGGGAGCTGATGTCTGCATTTCCTCATTCTCGCGTCTCCATGGCAACCGGCTACTCCCCTGGAATGTTGCCAGGGGAAACGGCAACATCTGCGCCACGGTTTGAGATCCGCTGTCACTCTGTTTGTGTTTCTTTGCCGGACACTTGCGACACTAGTGCGTGCGCGTGTGTGCGCGCGTGTGTGTGTGTGTGTGTGTGTACTTACAGACGTGTAGAGGAAGCCCTCGCTGTTCATGGCCAGGTATAGTTTGGTTTGGACACCCTGGATGGCGACGACCCGGAGTCCCACAGGGATCAGATTGAACACAGCTGTTGGCACACACACACACACACACATTTGTGAACATGTACTTTGCATTCACAAGCGTTGCTGACAATTGTTTCCTTTTTTCCTTTTTAAGTCCTCCTCGTTTGACACATGTGGGCCGACAAGACTCAATAATAGAATGGCCGTCTCCCGACTCCGAGGTTGGCCAGTGTGGCCGTGTCAAAGTGGCCTTGACCCCCAGTTGCTCCCGATGCCGCATCGTCACCAAATGAGGTCGCGGCGTGACACGCTTTTGAGTACCGAAAGCAAATGACGGCCCACAATATCATTGTTGTGCAGAATCAAAAGAGGGATCGGCGCGGACTCAAAGAGTGATTACTCACTAATATCGGTTGGAAAAAAAAAAAAAAGTGGTCGCAAGCATTCCAACTTGAAAGGTTTATTTGTCAACTAGTTGGCTAAAAGTGGCCCAAGCAGCGGGAAAAATTTTTTTTTTGGTAAGTCAGGCCACGGTGAAATGGATCATTTCGAGGCACGTTGGGAAATGAACGAATGAAAAAGAACAACTTTTGGGTCACTTGGCGCTGAAACAATAACGATCCGATTTCGCGCGTCAGCGTTTCGTGGAGACGAGCGGACTGCGTGCGCGTGCTGACCGTAGGCGGCGTCTTCTTCTTTGGTTCCGTCGATGGTGCCATCGGGCTGAAGCTGCAGCTGGAAGCCTTGTCGACTGGACAGTCGCGTCACGATGCCCTTCAGCTGAGGTTCTGCTCCGCCAAGATCGCACACACAGAAACATAATCACGTCACGGCAGACCGGTCGTCATGGACAAACCGTGGACTGGTCACCGACAAACTCCACGCAGGATTTCCCGCGGGTGGGTGGTTTGTCCGATCGAAAGCCTGAACCTGAGAAGCGCGCACCGCCGCCACTGGCTCATCAAAGTTGAGATGAGGATGAGGATGAAGCTCACCTGGCGGCCTCCTCCTCTTCCTCTTCTTGCGGCCGCCAAACAAGTTGACGCGTGCGAACACCTTCAACTTGCTGCCGGTGCCGTCGTTGGCGGCGTCGCTGCCGCGGCACGCGCTCGCCTTGTCGCGTTCGCGCGCTTGCCGCTTCTGGCGCATCAGCGAGCTGGCGATGGCCGCCGCACGCGACATGTCGTCAGGGGAGGGGGGGGGGGGGGGGCGTGGTCGTTTCACACCCGGGATGCGTCGGCGGCCCTCACGTCCATCGGCGCGCTTCTCGAATCCGGTCAAGACCCCCACGCGCCCCCCGCCCTTGCATCCCACCCGGCTACTCACGCCCCCCGCTGCCCCCCCTCCCCCCTCGCCGCGGCGACGCCTCTCTGCTCGGAAGACCTCTGCATCGGAGCATCTGCTGTTGCGTGCGTGGCTGTGGGACAATGTGTGTCACTCTACTTTTCTTAGTGAGGTGTGTGTGTGTGTGTGTGTGTGCATCTCATTCCACGCGCGTGTGTTTGTTGCTGTTGCGCAGCTGCAGTGAGCCCCCGCCCCTTGCACACACAACACAGAAGCGCCCCCCCCAGTCCTTCTGTCTTCTGTTTGTCAATGAAATAAAACTGCATTCATAAAAAAAATAATTCTAACGTGCAGAACAAGAGATGAGGGAGAAGATGGAGGAGGGCTGTGCAGGAGTGTATGTCTGAGGGGGAAGGGGGGGGGGTGTGGAGGGGCGGGGCCGTGCTGCTGTTTTGGTGCAGAAGTGCTGCAAGATCTCTGCAACACACGCACTTTTGCCCAACTCACAGCCGAACACACGCACACGCGCACACACTCTAAAAAGCAATCACACACTTTGAAGCACACTGAAAAAAAACATTGGCACGCCCTCACACAGAATCACACGCACTTGCGTCAACTCGCACGCACGCTCTTGCTTTTCGAGAAAAACAAAAAAGCACATTCATCACAATCTCTGTCTCGTGCACACAAACACGCTCACAAATCTGAGGGAAAAAACTAACGGAAAGGCGCGCGCACACGCGTCCACAGGCTCACGTACACGCGCACACGCGCACACACATTTCCTGTTCACTATTGGCTTGAAATGTGACTTGTACCTCGCGCCATCCACCAGAGGGCGCTGCAGCCCCAAAGAAGCCACTTTGTCTTCCAAGCTGCCTCATAACCCAAGGCAAGAAAAAGTGAAAAGCGGAGGTGGGGCGGAGCAACGCCAAAGATTCCGACGTCAAGAAGAAGTCAACAAAATAGCGACTCTTTGGCCTCAATGCCGCCCCCTGTGCGGTTGCTGCAGCTACTGCAGCTTTTGCAGTGAGCTCGCCAACTTCTGGCAGAAACGTGCAGGAAATCAGCGCCATGTCTGTTCTTGTAACTGCACTTGTGTGTCTCCATCCATTTGTTCAGTTTCTTGCGCTTGCGCACAGTCTGCAGCCTCCCGCAAATGAGCAACTTTCAGAGATGACGTTCCCGCGTGCAGCGTGCTCCAAACACATTTCAGCGTTTTCTCCTTCAAAGCATTTCTTTCAATACATTGTTGGACAAAAGCATAAATGCGCGAGCTTGATCCTAGCATGTCATGCGAAACGCTCAAGGCGAAACGTGACAGTCATTGTCAATCTCCAAACAAAAGCTCCTGAAGATCAGGAGCGCTCAGTGTTGCCCGCCATCTTGTGGCTCAAAGTGGTACTACACAGAAAGTGTACAATTTGAAATTCGGACTTGCCTTCGTCCTGTTCAATCCCATCACGAACGATGGCGTCAAAATGGAGTATAGCGAGCTCCCACGCCCCCCATTACCCCGCAAACATCCGAGCCGAACTTTCTTCGGGTTTCCCGCACCGCAAGACTCGACTTGCTCGAAACATGGTCCTGTCCATTCCATCCCGCCCTACCTGAGGTGGATCTGCGAAGAGGGAAGGTCATGCTGCGCCCGTGGAGCTCAGGAGCATCTGCGCTCCTGACATTTGACAAACTCCCGTCGGCCAATCGCGGACTCCCCCAGCGAGCGTTCGATTCTCTCCGGGGCTCCGGATCCATTAGGCCCGCCCGGCGGATCATTAGAGGACATTAGAAGCCCATTAGGACTTCATCAATCTTTCATCTCCGCCTCACTGGGACGGAGGCAGGACGCTTCCCAAATCTTGCCACCCGGATGCTCGGGAAATCTCAACTGCGCCTTTTTTTACACCCGAGCGACAGCAGGCAGCAAGTGAGGCGACCCGACCAAATGCCAGATGGAAATTGGAAAAAGTTGCAAACTTGCAACTTGGAAAGTGAAGCGTGCATGTTTTCGGAACGTGGCAGGAAACGCCACACAGGAAGGCCGATGCCGGAATCGAACCCACGACGTCTGCACCGTGAGGCCATTGCGCTAACCGCTAGCTCTCATACATCCTAACAGCAAGACAAAAAAAAAAACGTGCACATCCACTTTTGCTTGCACTCACACAATCTCAAAGTTAATGGCGTTTGCCGGCATCCATTATCCTGCGACGCCACTTGCTTTTAAAACGCGCACGCGCACACGCCAAGCGGCCAAAAGTGCTGAAAGGAGAAAGCGGAAATTGCAAACGCCCCGCTCAGCACGTTGACCATCCAAGCGGCCACTGAAGAAAGTGGACACCGACGTTTCACACGTCACGCAAGTGGACGAGGTCCGATGGTGTCTCGGACATTGCGAACATCCATGCAACTCTTTTTTTTTTTTATGTCCTGTCTGCATATTTTTGTGCCACGCATGAAACTGACGTGACGAACACGCCTATCGATGGTGACATTCGTGTCGGAGTCAGGAGGCAAAGTTCTGCCACGCGTTCATTTGCCTTTCCAAATATTTCCATTCAAACGGATCATGTGCTTCAATCAGCTCGTTCCACAACCTCCTTTTTCTTCAAAAAAAAAAAAACAACGTGAGCCTCATCATACATGATCGGGCTTGGCTCTACATGTCATCGTCACGTGTGTGGCGTGTGCTTGTTTTCGCCGTCTTTTTGTGTGCGGACGTCCTTGTTTTCACGGTCAAGCGGGGACACTGACCTCAACTTACGCACAAAGTAAACAGCGCGTGTGTGTGCGTCGTTGCACTTTGGCGTTGAGCAGAGCACATTGAAGATGGTCGCCACGCGTTGGGTGCTGTTGCTGCTGACATTTGGAGCGCAGGCCGCTGCCGTTGATGTCGACGACGTCCAGGGAATCGCGCGTGAGTGACAGGACGGTGACGGGGCAAATATTGCGATTGAGCTGAATGTTGATTTGTTTGTGTGCTTTGCGCAGGCGGCATCAGCGTGCGACTGCCGCGGCGACTGGCCTCCGACGTGCTGCGGCGCCAACGGCGTTACAACGGCGGCCCGTTCGAGGAGATGAGGGCCGGCAATCTGGAGCGGGAATGCCGGGAGGAAACGTGCGACTTTGAGGAAGCCCGCGAAATCTTTGAGGACGAAACCAAAACGGTACGCACGCGCATGTAACGTGTCAACATCGCCCCCATCGTCCTCACTTAGGATCATGTGAAGTCACAGGTGATTATTGAATCACGTATGATCATTTCCAACCTTGTTGGATTTGAAAGAAAGTGTGTGTAATTCCACTTCCGACCGCTGGGTGGCGGGACGCCATTGAATTGGAGATGCGGTCAATATGAAAGTAAAGCGAGAAGAAGAATGAAGCAGGAATTATTTTAGTCGCTGTTTTTTTTTTTTGAAGGTGAACGTTGGCCCACTTAAAAGCTGTTTTTGACGCCTACGGTAGTCAGTTCATTTTCAAACGTCCACTCTTTGTATTTTATCAGTTGATAAAAGTTGAATTTGTTAGTTTGGAAAAATAAGGAGATTTGTTGATAGTAAATGCGTCAACGTTTTGCCGATATTTTCTCGTTTATTCTTTCAGATGGAATTCTGGGCCGGATACGTCGGTAAGAATTTGTGTCTGCGCGTGCGTGTTAATGTCTGGTTGCAATAAAGGTTCGTGTTTGTTGGTCGGGTTTGTAATTGTAATACGTGTCTACTCGTGTTATTGTGCGTGTACAATGTTTGTTCAATCGTGTTGTTTGTTCGCGTGTGTTTGCTGATGTTGGCGCGCATACATGCTCGTGTTTGTTGACGTGCGTGTGTTTGCGGACAGACGGCGACCAGTGCAAGCCGCCCCCCTGCCAGAATGGCGGCGTCTGTCATGATGCCGTCAATTCATACGTGTGCTGGTGTAACAGCAGCTTTACTGGAAAGAACTGCGAGATTGGTGAGTGTGGCCAGCGAACGCACGCGCACACGCACGCGCACACTTGCGGCTCTTATTTTTTATTTGTTATTTTTATATCCAGACGGCGCACTTGCGCTCGGCACATCTTGATTTCGGTGCAAGATGCAAGCCTCCTTCCGTGCGTTTTGGACTGCGCCGTCGTGGTCGTGGTCGTTCTGGCAGACCGAACGTTCTTCCCCTTGACTCGCCCCCTGCGCGCTTGACAATTTGGTGGCTGAAAGTAAACTAAACGCTCGATCAGCTCGGCCCAAGTTGCGGCGCGAGAGTTGGAATGGTTTGGGTGAATTGGATGGAATGCAGGCGGCCAGATTGCGCCGGCTGCGGGTGGAATGCGCTTTCCAAGCAGTCACTAAGTTTAGATCTTCTGCAAGTGGAGATCTTGCAGCACCTTCGAAAATTTGTTGGCACACCCAAGCGGACCGCTCACCGGGACTCGCTCGTTTGTGTTCTCCCGGCAGAGGTCTCCAAGCAGTGTTCGGTCAACAATGGCGGCTGCTCTCACTTCTGCACCATGAAATCAAACGCCGTGCGTTGCCGATGCGCGCTCGGATACCAGCTCGCCGACGACCTCGCCGCTTGTGAGCCCACAGGTGGAACGCACACGCAATGCGCACGCAGACTTACGCAAACACGCAGACACACACGCAATGGACATGTGTGCAGGCGAGTTCAGCTGCGGCGGGACGGGCGCCGCGCCCGCTTTGACGCCGCGTTCGTCCAACCGATCCGACGGCGTCCCGGACGAGCGGTTGGACTACGAGTACGAGGATGAATCGGAGCGCAACGCCAACGCCTCTGCGGGGTCTCGAGTCAGGAGGTACTCGGCGAGGGGGGCCGGCGAGCCGCCGCCGCCGATGTCGTGGCGCTCCTTTTTCCCCACGCTGCCCACAGTCACAGCGGAGGAGAATAGCAACCAGAGGATCGTGGGCGGCTACGAGGCCAAAGCGGGAGACTTTCCCTGGCAGGTATGACATCAGCCACGCCGAGCCACGCCTCCTCCTGACCGTCGCGCTCTCGCAGGCGGCGCTGATCTCGCACTCGGCCGGGCTGACGCAGGCCAAGGCGGAACCTTTCTGCGGCGGTTCGCTGCTCAGCGACCTTTGGGTGATCACGGCGGCGCACTGCGTCATCAAGGCCCGGATGGTGGGACTCACCTTCTTCGTGAGACTGGGTGAGACGCCGAAACGCCGCCAACGGGCTTGTGAGTGCCATTTGCGAGTCACGACACAGTTTGGAGGAAGGAACTGCCGTGCGCACATTTTGCATGTTCCTGTGCGAGTGTAGGACAGCGCCACGTGGTGGTCCTGTCTGCTGTCAGCTTCAAAGTGCTTGTTTTGAAACACCGATTGCGCCCGTTAAAGTGTTCATTGCTCAGCGACAGCACCTCCTAGTGGCGGTTCAGAGAAGCGCGTCAGTGTTGAAACGTCCAAACTGCCAACCGCCAAACAATCAAGTGTGAATTGGCACGTCGAGGAGACGGTGCGTCGAATGACAGCGCTGTGGACTCCGCGGCAGGCGAGCACGACGTGGGGGCGAGCGAGGGTCCGGAGCGCGATCACGAGGTGGCCGAGGAGCTGGTCCACAAGTCGTACAAGTTCCACAAGTCGCGCTTCAACCACGACGTGGCGCTGCTCAAGCTGGCCGTGGCGGTGGAGATGTCGGCGCGGCGCCGGCCCGTCTGCCTGGGACCCAAGGCCTTCACGGAGAGCCTCCTGCGGGAGGCGCCCACCTCGGTGGTGAGCGGCTGGGGGCGCGTGCGCGACGGGGGGCTGCGCTCGTCCACGCTGCGCCGGCTGGACGTTCCCTTGGTGGAGCGCAGCGTGTGCAAGGCCAGCAGCGAGGGCCGCATCACCGCTTTCATGTTCTGCGCCGGCTTCCGCGACCGCAAAGAGGACGCGTGCCAGGGCGACAGCGGGGGGCCTCACGTCACGCGGCGCCACGGCGTCTGGTTCCTCACGGGCGTGGTCAGCTGGGGCGAGGGCTGCGCCGCGGCCGGCAAGTACGGCGTCTACACGCGCATCTCGCGCTACTACGCCTGGATCAGCAACACCACCGGCATCCACACCGACTCGTGAACACGGAGCGGTCGCTGCGACGCCGACGCCGCCGCCGCTTCTTCTTCTTGATCTCGTCCTCCCCTCTCACTTTTGAAACAATAAAGAGCCACGATTGCTACCACAAACAGGAAGTCAGTTGTGTGTGTGTGCTTTTATTGCCTCACGGGCTCAAGTGAATACTTGGACAACAAGCGTGACTGAAACAACGTGCCGTTCGGAAATGAAAATGACAAAGTGTAAAAGGGCGCCAATGGAATCGGAAAGTCCTCGACGGTGACGTCACACTTTGGCGCAGGCGCGCCCTGCTGGTCGTCACGTGTAAGGCACTTCTGACGCTCTTCATTCCGTGTTCGGACGGGAGGCGGAGCAGTTTGGAAGGTGACAATTTCAAGTTGGCCATGAAGGAATTCTGTGACGTCACAATGTTGAAGATGACGCCGCTCAGCACGTCTCTCCCAGAATCTGACGCAGGATCGAGGGCGGCACTCGGCCCTCGGCGTCGCGGCTCTCGTTCCTCACCTGCCTGATCCAGCACACGCACATTAAGGACGCACGCACGCACAGGACCGAGCAGGCGTAAGAAGAAGCCACTGACCACATTCCGTCATCGTCGCGGCGCAGCAGCCGGATGACGTCGCCGCGCATGAAGATGATGTCATCACTGCTCGCAACGCTGCTGGCCACCAGGACTCGGTAGCGACCCGCCGCCTGCGGTGCGTGTTGCCGACGGCAACGGCAGGTCAGCCGGCGCGCAAAGATACGAAATGAACAAACGGCAAAGCTCTCCGGCACCCACCAACGGCGCCGGCCGGTCCTCTTCGCCGCCGTGGCACTCGTCGTCCGAATCGGACACGTTGGAGCCGTCTGTGGCGTCCCAGTCCTCCAGGCCATCTGCGATGGCCGCCGCCGCCGCCCCGTGACTGGCGTGACTGGAGGCGGAAGAGCTGCGAGTGACGGGAGGACATCTGAGTGGGGGGCGGGGCGAACGTCTTGCAGCAAGAGAGCGTGCGTGTGCGTGTGTGCGCATTCACCTGTCCGAGACGAGGCTGTCTGAAAGAGAAAACGCACGCATGTTCAGCCGCAATCGAGGTGAGAACTTTCACTCTTTGGCCAACGTTCATTCCTTCGCGCTACCTTGGTGCAGTTGGCTGATGATCTTTTGGATCTCTGCGAGCCAGGTGACCTTCACCTCCAAGCTGGGAGCCTGCGCACACGCACGCGTGAAAATACAAAATGGTCTTGTGATCTTGAGAATTGTGCCGATTTGCGTTTGTTGTGCGCAAAGATTGCAAAAATCCCTATGGGCCTTTTCCGCGGCGACGTTTGCAAACTGAGCCACGATTGGTCGCTGAGCAACATTTTCAGTGGACAGCAAGTGGCCCAAAATGGCCGCCGCCCGGGATGGCCCAAAATGGCCGCCGCCCGGGATGGCCCAAAATGGCCGCCTTCTGCTGCTTCATTCGTGAAATTGGGAAGACAATTTTCAATGTTAAGTTGGGCAAATGAAATTTGGAGTTTTCCCAATTGGATTTAAAGTGGCTCCATTTGAATTGGATTGATTTGATGGGAAGTAGAACTCACGTGTTCTACTCTGCGTCCTTGAGCGAATTAACAAATTTCGTTGCGCTCTAAACGTAAGGCTGATATGCAACGCTCTGTGCAAGTGTGAACATTTTCACACGATATCCAGCATCGCGCGCTCCTCGTGTGGCAGCCATTTTGGGGAGCACGGCGCTTCGACCAAACGAATGGACCTGCAGGATGTAGACTTCCTGGCTTCCTGTGTGGCACAGTTCAAACTTCTTGGCATCTCCTTTGACGTTTTCTGTCACGCTCACTGAGTTCATCTGAATAGTAAAAAAATAATTAGTTTGCAGCGGCTGATTTAATGAAAACAAAATGAGATTTTGGCCTTTAGCATTTGTCACAAATCTGATTCATTTTTGATGACTTTTTTTTTTTTTGGGGGGGGGGGCTGAATGATGTCATTTCCTTATGTTGTAAAAAAAAAAGCAATTTTCTGGCCAATGAATGGGTGTGAGCCTTCATGGGGTTGCGTCGGCATACGTACCCCGAGGCAGGACTTGAAACTGTAGACGGGCGAGCGGCAGCGGTCGTCGCGGCGCTTGCAGCACACCAGCGCTCGCTCGTAGAGGAAGACGTGCCGCTGAGCGCCTTTGAAGCGGGCCAGCTCGCGCATGCGCGCTGCTGCCCTCTTGTGGCTGCTCCACACACTGAAGCCGCCCTGCAGCACCACGCGCCCCAGCGGGCCCAGCTCGCCCTGCCACACCCACCGGCGCACCCATTGGTCAGTAAGCTCGCCCTCTATTCGCCCAATTTATTTTGTTCCGTTTGGTTTTTGTGCTTCGGGAAGCTATCGCGCGTTATTCTCCGAAGCCACGTCTCATATCAAATGTCGCTTTGCCGCCATCTTGTGGCCAAGAGCCACGTCGCAGTGAGTGACGTCATATACTGGCGCACATGTTGCCCAATAGCGGCGCTCGCTGTCTTCGAGCAACTCATTGCGTCACCTTGAGGAAATAAACACAATTTAGGGCACAGCGCAGGATGGTGGCCACGCCCCTTGTGGAACTTGACGGAATGACCACAACGTTGGAGTTGCGGCTGCGCTTGACGTAAGACACGGAAGTCGCAGCTCTTGAACACTTTTGGTTGACAGAATTTGACGAGATGCCTTTGTTTCCCTCCTCGGGACATTCGAACGATGGCTACCGATGCCGATGGATGGACGGCTCATGTTTGAGAGTTCCTTTCGATATTTGATGGGCAGCATGACCCTCGCTCATAAGATTTGATTGACGGCTGACGACGCGTTTGCTCGATAGCTACCTGATAGCCGACGATGGCGGTCTGGTGCATGGCGTCGTTGACGGATTTGAGCAGGTCCAACATGCAGTCCAGCGCCTCCTGCAGTTGCGTGCGGTACTGCGGCTCGGTGCAATGTTTGAGAAGTTCCTGCGCGAGCACGCACGCACGCACGCACAGGTGACATGCATGTGAGGTGGGCGTGCTGGCACTTGACATGTGAGTGCGTGTGAGACGGGAACCTTCAGGATCAGCTGGTACTTGGTGAGGCGCTGGATGGGCTTCAGCAGGTACGAATCCAAAGACAGCTTGTGCTCCAGCTTCTTCTGGCACTCCTGCACCCAGGACACACCGTGCGTGTGCGTCTTTTTAAGGTTGCAGTTTACTGTCATGAAATGTGCTGCCAGCGTCACCGCTCCTCTGGGAGGGCGGCCTCGGCCTCGGTCTCGGTCTCGGTCTCTCTCGAACAAACACGCAAAAAAAAAAAATGACATTCTCAGTATCAAACACTCTTAAAAAGACCAACCCAAATATGGGCGCAGACACTCAAAGACAAACACTCGTGTCGTGTAGAGATGCACAGAAGCAAACAAACCTGAAAGAAGGCCGAGTCCGAGCATTGTTTCCATAAGGACTCGGAGCGAGGTTTGTTCCGGCAGTAATGCTCGTACATCTGGAACTTCTCCTTCTACGCACACGCACGCACGCTCGTGAAGACGCTTCCTCTTTTGTCACTGTAGTGATCGGCGGCGCTGCCCGCAGTCCTCACCCGCTGCAGGAAACACTGGCCGACCCGCTCCGGAGTGCTCAGGCAGCGCTGGAGGTCCAGCAGGAAGGTCCTGGAAGGACAAAGACACGTTGCGGTCCGGCGAGAACGGCGAAGGTCTCGTCGAAGGTACCTGCTGTGAAACCGGTAGATTTGCGGCATGTTCCCAAAAAGGACGTCCTTGCGACTGCCGAGAAGCGACGGCAGAAGATCACGCGCGGACGGGTCCTCCATCTCGGCTCGGTAGCCCTGGACGGCCCGAACGGGCCCGCACGGCAAGCAAACGCGCAACGACGACATCAACGGCGACGGCAAACGCAGGAGAATGGAAACCAAGCGGCGCGCTCACCAGAAGAACGGCGAGGAGCTGCTCCACGTAAATCTTCTCGGTGGAGATGAGCTCCTTCATGATGCGACTGCACGGTTCAAAGCTCGAGTCACCGCACGCTGACCTTTGACCCTTGCCGCAGCTGCCATTGAGCCTCGTACCCACCTTGTCACTCGCTCCGCCCCTTCTTCCGCCGCTGAGTCGCCGTCGGGGGCGGAGCCATACAGAGAGCTGCGGTTGCCTTGGTAGTCGTGCATCACTTCGATCTGCACGCGGCCCAAAAAAAATGCGCCTCAACTCCCATCACATGACCGTCGACCGCTCAAAGTTTTTAGTTGTTCAACCTCGATTACACGCGCACACACCTTGCGTTGGTCGCTGGGCCTCCTGGAGGTTCTCTTTCCAGGAAGAAGATCAAAAGAGAACCTGGAGTTGAGAAGGTTGAAGTCCACACCTGAACACACAACAAAACCACATTTACAGCAGAATGGGAACAAACAAGGTTCTGATCCAGATCCAAAATGGAAATTAGATTCAGACCCAGAATCGCAACGAGAACCAGAGACACCGGATTCAAATGAAGATTCTAAGCTCGAGACAAAACACGTGAGGAGAAACAGATTCAGATCCAGATCCAAAATTTAGAGCCAGAATCAGAACTAAATGGGATCTGATCCCGACCAGATTCAAATCCAGAGCAACGACAACCAGATTCAAAAACCGGATCCAGAACCGAATGAGAAGCGCAGAATCAAAATCCTAACCGGACCCAGTTTGGGAACGACAACCGCAATCAGAACAGAACAGTCCAATGCTGCGACGACGTTACCGTGTTTGGGCGAGAACAGCGGCGCCTTGGCCCCGTGCTGCGCGCTCGCTTCTGCGGGTTCGGCTTCGGGGCGCGGCGCCACGGGCTGGATGGGTCTGACCCGCACGTCGGCCATCTTGCGGAGACACAGCTCTCGGTTGCGGATCATGGTCCGCATGGAAGCCAGCTTGTCCGTCACCGCGGCGATGTGGCCCTGTTCAAGGTCACGCGATCAGACGGCCGACAGCGAGTATCAAAGGTCGCTTTCAACTCATGACTCGATCCATTTGGAGCGGCCCCGCCCGAGGTTCTCAGGCGCCGCCACGTGATCTAGGGCGGTTGCGAGGGGGCGCTACCTGCAGCTGGGGTGTGAGAATAGCCTCAAATTCCAGACGGAGGACGTCCGCTTTGTTGTCGGCCACGTCTGGCGCCCCCTCTTGGTGGCAGATCAGCGACTGCAGGGCCTCTTGAGCGCCTTCTCTGCTCTGGAAGCGGTCAACCAGCTGACTGGCCAGCAGGTACGCGCCCTCGTCGCACCAACGCAGAGCCTGCGTGCACGTGCACACTCCATGAATGGGATGCGCGCGCACGCACACACACACACACACACAGACCTGGTCCAGCCGTGCGAGCAGATCTCGAGCTCGCGTGAGCGTGGCGCGTTTGCCCCGCAGTCCCCCGCCGATGACGTCACAGTGATGACGCAACTCATTGCAGCGTTGCATGATGAGCGCCAGAGCGTAATGATGGCGGGCGGCCAGCTGGTGGCCCTGTAACGTCAGAACCTGAGCGCGGGACATCACGTCCTGATGCGCGCGCACGCACACAAACCGGGTGTGAGAGTGCACGCTCGCGTGCGTGTGTGTGCGTGTGTGCCAGCGCGAGTGAGACCTGTGCGCGTTGCTCCAGAGCGTGTAGATCTTGGATGAGTTGTTCCGTGCGCAGCAGCGTGTCGCCCACAGCGGGGATGGCCTTCTCCTCGGCCGACACGCTCGCCAGCTCCTCCTCCATCTGCGCGCGCACACGCACACGCACACGCATGCACAGGTTGCACTGCTTGCGTGTGTGTTCCGCGCGCACGCACGCACCTGCTGGAAGTTGCGCTCATAAAGCAGCAGCTGGCGGTACTGTTGCAGCTTCAGCTGGTGCTTCTCGAAGAAGCCGTCGAACGCCGCCTCCATGTCGCGCAGCTGAGACAGCAGCCTGCGCGCGCGCGTGCACACATGCGCACGCTCACAAAAAGACACGCGCGCACACATCTGAACATATACACGCACGTACCTACACACAAATGCCAGACGTTGCCGTCAGACTTTCCTCGCTTGATGTTTGATGTCAGCCGACTGCGCTGACCTTTGAACTGTGTCCAAGTCCGACCGGACGTCCTCCATCGTGCTTTTCTCCAGGTTGTCCAGCAGGAGGCGTCCTTCCTTGAGCACCCCGACAATGTCCGCCTGCAAAGCGAGGCAACAACTACGCAAGCGCGCGACAAGGACACGCGCGCACGACAAGGGGCGCCGCCCACCTTCATGCGTCCGTAGCGGAGCATGTGCGAGCGGAGCAGGACGTCGACGGCGTCGGCCTCGTCCGGAAGTTCGCCGTCCGACAACTCTGAGCCGAAGCCTTGCAGGAGGTGAGCCGCCTCCTTCACCGTCACCGCAAACGTCTCGATGGCCTGCGGCACGCGCGAATGCTCAAACATCCGAACGCGGCATGTCTCGTCGCATGAACCGTGACTTGTTGGCGAACACGCCACGGGAGCCGAAAAGTGCTCCTTGAACAGTCCAAATCGGCGGATGCGAAGGTGCTCACGCACGAGAGTTGGTTTACCGAGCGCAGGACGAGCCAGTCGCTTCTCTCGCCGCCGCCGCCGCGCGCGTCTGACGTCAGGCGGTTGTCGTCGATGTAGCGAAGCAGATCGCCCAGCGAGCGCAGCATCACCACCTGAGAACACGCCAGCGCGCCGCGTCACCACAAAACTCGGCGTCCTCCGAAGAACGTGCGAGCCGACACGACCAATGTGCATGCTGAGTTTTGACAAAAGTGCATGCGGCGCCACAATACTGCACGTGCACGGCGCGTCACGATTTGCGCGCCGATTCCTGTTACCGGCATCTTGAACAGGAAGTCATCCTGGCTGAAGCGGAAGCCCAGGTCGGTGCTGGAGGATGGGCTGGGGGCGGAGCTTAACAAGGTGCCCGGTCGGAGGACCAACACCAAGTGCAAGTTGCCGGGAAACGAAGTCTGAGGAGGAGGAGGAGGAGCGCAAGTTGTCATGGCAACACCTTTTCAATCGGCAAAATCATCTGTTTCACATCAGTTGTCTTTTTCCAAAAAAATAAAATAAAAAAAAGTCATTTAAGAATGGGAAAGAGGAGCAAAAGGACTGCCGGCTCGTGCGATGCGTGCTGAGCAAAAAGCTGAGCTAGGCCAGCCAGTAAAAAGAAAAAAGGAAATAACGCGTTATTTCCGAGTCAACGTAACACGTTTGAAGCCTTTCAGGTTGCTTGGGTGTCCTTTCTCTCCTGTGCTGTTCATGCAGTGCACGCGTTGGCCTCTTGGAGGCGGTGTGGCGCACACAAGCAGATCATACACCAGAGTCCAACGGTAGATCCAAAGACGCCAAAGAAGAAGCAAGTGTGGTATATTTTGTTGTTGATGTGCGGGTATGGCTCAGCTTCCCTCCAGACGGGTCGCCGCCCATGGCAGAATTGGTGATGGGGGAAAAAAAACTTCTCTGGCACTGCCATTTTGGTTAGAAACAGATTTTATTCTCATCCCACGCTGATGTCCAAAGAAGTCTCCCCACAAAGAAAAAGGGAAAGGGAAAGGTCCCCCCCTGCCCTTCTTAGAGGGAAGGCAAACAAAAGACATGAAGATCTCATTTGACCTTGTAGCATTTGCATTCTCATTCGACTTTGCCCCCGAAGCCCCCTAAGGCGAGAGCAGACCTAGTTGCTCTTTGAAGTGGTGCCATCCCGACTGCGACTATCGCCTCGCGTGCTCCACACCTAAATGCGGGTCGAGCCTTTTGTCCCCCTGGAACGGTATCTCGTTTACATTGGAATTTCAACACAAAGGCTGCTCACTTCTTTAGTCTCCAATTCGCTCGTCGTTATTTAAAGAGAATTACTCAAATATTCATAATAGTGGATGTAAAAATACACTACACAAGAAAGCGAGTGAGCAGGAGGATGCAAACGTTTGACAAAAGAGCAGCGCGGCTTCACGCAAGGCGACGAACGATTCGTCGGACACGACCGCGACGGTGCTTGCAAACGTCACATGACCAAATCCAGCAAAAAAGCCTTCGCTGAGCCCGCCCACCACTGTGATGTCACTTTCAGGCGACAGCAAGTGGCGGTGTGAAAATAAAGTGACCCCTCCCCCCCACATGGAGAACAACGGCTTCCTTTTGCTGCGGAACGTTCGATTAATCACAATGCTACATTAACATTTTCAGGGGGGAGAACATAATGTTGTGCAGAAAACTTTTCACTTGACTTCCCCTTTAAACACAAAAGATAATCGGACTGAAATGATTCAGAAAAAAAATGTGCATTACAGAGTGACGAGATGACAACATTCCTTCCCTCGGTCATGACGTCACACGCATTCACACGTGTGCACAAATGGAGCTGCGTCACGTGACTCGAGTCTGCAGTCTTCCCACACACGCGCACGCGCGCACTCTTTTCCAAGGTGACACGCGCGTGTGTGTGTCGCAGCAATCTTTTGCATTCTACATTTCCCACACCTCTTCTTCTTCTTCCTTTTTTTTTTGTGCTGGAGCTCTTACCGTGGCGCGGCGCAGACGCGGGAAGCCCCTCTGCGGCTTGGACTCGGCCATCGGTGCCGCTCGGTTCTGTTGTGTTGTTTGCAAGTCGGCAAGTCTGCAGCGGGATGCGATGAGGACAAGCAAGTGTGCGTGCACGCGCGTGTGGATTCTCCCCGCAGTGTCCGATCCGAACCGAACGGGACGGGAGGGGCGGGGCTGAGGGTGCTCAGGCCTCTGCGGCAGCGACGCTCCTGACCTGACCACGTCCACCTGACGTCACTGTGATGGGAGCTGACGCCTTCGTCAAAAGACACAAGTCGCTGGAAGGCAGAGGTGCGCTCAACCACTAGATGGCACTGCAGCAACGCTCAGACACGAACACATTTGGACACACCCGTTCAAATATGCCATTGAACACATGCACACACACACACACACACACACACACACATCCGTATTTGGATACGCGCGTATATACGACACGCATGCGATAGTTTTGGGACGGTTTTCACGAGTTGGATAAAGATGTCCTTTATTAGTCCCACAATGGGGAAATTTGAGATTTTTGTGCAGCTTTAGCCTAGTTGTGCCACAAAATGTCGGACAGTGGCAGCGAGCGCGTCTGGGAGCCGTCGCTCTGCGTCGCAAACTCACTCACACCGACTGCCGCGGACGTTTCCGTCCGTCAAAGCTGACCCACCGATCGTTTGGGCTGGCGACCGAATTTTGCTGCTCAACTCCACTCGCCTCGCTCAGCTTGTTTTGTTAGCTTTGTTAGCCGCTGCGATGACAGACGGACGGTGGCATCGCGTCGCTGACGATTTGAGATCAGCACAGCTTTCGAGTCCAAGATAAAGATTAGGAGATGAACGTCATCTGCGATGATGAGAAGAAACGCCAACATCTTGGAAGTCGTGCAAATTGAGGCGCCACGCGCGGCAACCGTGCGTGTGTAAAGGCGGCAGGAAGGCACGACGACTTTGGAGAACGTGCGTGTTGCGGGCGATCGAGAGAAAAGAGGACGTGCTGAAAAAGAAACAAACCTTTTCTTAGCCCGCTCGAAAAGATTGTTTGGGTGCTGTAAGAAGTGTGCGTGTGCGCGTGTTGTTTGGGATTTCAACTTGGACTCCCGCCTGAGGAGCGTTTGGCCCGCTGCGGCGGTCCGAGAGGATCGCAGCCGGCCGGCGAACGGACGCGACTTGCATGGAAGTCGAAAGAATTGAGTGAGCGTGCCTTTTGGGATGGGGCCGCGCTGCCAGTTGGAAATATCCAAAATGTCACCAATGAACCTCAAACAGACATTGCCTTCCTTCAAAACAACCCCCCAAAAAGCTGACCAGTGATTGGCTGGCAACCAATTGAGGGTGTCCCGCCTCACGCCCGACAACAGCGCAGAGCGGCCCCGACACGCCCGCGAAGCTCGTGATGAGAAAAGAAAAGGGGCAAATAAAAAAATAATTGCCAAAAAGCGCTGAAGTCAATCTTCAGTTGTGGCTTGGCGTTTAATCGCTGGCACGTTACCGAGAGACCATTTGGGAAGAAAAGACTTAGCGCTGCGCACGGCGGTAGTCCTCAACGTGCACGCGCACGCCAGATTTAGGAGCTCCGAGAATGTCCACGTTGATCCGTGACGAGCCGCAAATACCAACTGGACTTGATTTGGCCCCGACGCCTTCACAAAAACATTTCCGCGAAGGAAGAACGCTAAATCCAGCTCACGTCTTTTTTTTTTTTTCAAGCATTTAGGTGGCTTCTTTTCCAATGATTTCCTCAGGAAAGACTTTGCTTTGCGCTGCCGCCGTCCTCGCTTGCAAAGCTGATCCAACGTTTAAAAAAAAAAGGCCCATTTTGTTGTTTTGGGTCCAATTTAACGTTTGACATTTAACAATTGAAAAAAAAAGTTGCTTGCCACATTTGCAAGTTAGCATCTTGTAAGCTATTCTGAGGTGGGCGTGGGATTCTTGGAATACTTTTGAGGCGCAACAACATGATGGCAGGCCACCTGCAAACGTGGATCAAGTTCCAAAGAGTCGCACGCTGGATTAGTTTCAACTCTTTTGTGCTCTGAAAACGCCTGATTGATTGATTGGATTTTGTCCTTGCTAATCCACAACGCAGTGCAACCCCCCCCCCCCCCCAGCACCACCACCACCGCCACCGCGCTGGTGCCCAGCTGCTATAAAAGCGCCCCGGCCTCCTTTGTGGGCTGCACACATCCGCTGGCACTCACCTTTGCCACCAACGTCCGTCCGTCGGCCAGCACAGGTAAGGCGCACGACGACGACGACGACGACGACGACGACGACGACGACGACGACGACGATGACGATGACGATGACGATGACGATGACAATGGCCGTCTAGTGAGTGGATCCATGTTTTGAACTCTGAGATGTTCTTTGTCAAAGTTCATTTCGCCTTTCGTATAAAATAGCTAAGTCTGTTTGCTTTTTTTGGGGTAGAAGCCAGCCCACATTTTTTTGGGAGAAAGGCTTCATGGTGGTCTATCTCGACCGACTCATCCAAGAATCTTGGGGCGTTGAAAACCAAAAATCTTTCCAATACAATTTGAATATTTGCTATTTATGATCATTTGTGTTTAAAAAATGAGATGTTCATTATTATTTTGTCATTGTTTTGGGGCTTCAACCCTGATTTTTTGTGGAAAACACTTTTTAGCGTTTCATTTCCACTTAATCATAAAGAAGAAATGAAGTAGCTGGTGTCAAAATAACGCTGATGTGTGTGTGCGCGCGGATGCTAACGGTGGCAAGTTTTGTCGTTTGGCAGCGTTGTTGCGTGTGTGCCGCTTCTGACATGGTCTTCCTCACATTTTGACCGTCTGAAAAATCGAGTGGCACTCAAAATTGATCGAGATGAAAGGTAAAGCGATGTGAAATGACTTCATAAGGCCGTGGGATTTTGTCAAATGTTTACAACATCTGACATCTTGTTTGTCAAATTGTTCCTCTCATTTTGTCGAAACTCATTTCCATGTTCGATGGAGCCGATGGAGAATGTTGATTTTCAAATGAATCGGTAATTCTTTTGGACGATTGATCGCCTCGTGGCTGACGCCATCGTGAGTCTTGACGGAATACGACATTTGGGTTTGATTTTTGTATTTCTGTCATTTTCTTTCAGCGTCTCAACAGCAAAAAAGCTCCAATTTTTCTTTTTTATTTTGTTGCAGCTTTTACTCCGGCAAACAAATTCGTTTGCCTCCTGACACGCCACGGACCAAACGGTCGATTTCAAAACGACGTCCTGTTTCGGAAGCAAATGATGATGGTCTAAAAAAAATAAATAAATAAAAAGTGCTTATTTTCTTTATTTCCTTATTTCATCGCTTAAACGGCAAATTGATCGACGCCGGCTCACCGATGTTGTCGCGGTTCCACTCACCCGACCCGTGGCTCGGTTCCGCTCCGTGACGGTGTGAGCGAGCATGTTCGCGCCCGCGTGTGCCTCGCGACAATCCGGGGTGCAGTCCGCTTTTTGCCCCAAATCCGCTGCGATGGGCTGAGGCTTAAAATGGAGACAAACCGATCGGCATCTTATCTCCTCGCGATGGCCGCCGACGCAGCCCTCAACCGGTCGCAGGGCACGGAACGATATAGATGTAGCGATATCCACGCGCACCAATTTTCCACCGTATTATCATTGATTGATGGATTGTAGGGCGGGGCTTCAGATCAATCAATGGATTGATCCAATCAAGTTGTTTGTGACTTCCAAGGATGCGCTCAGGCAGTTTGGAGGGATGACGATGGCCTCTCCATGATCCTTACGGAGCTTGTCGGCTGAGGATTTAGCCTGCCATTAATTCCCAAAAGATCCAGTTAGCGCTCCGGGAATAGCGGCGGCGTCCCCATCATCATCAATCACGTCATCCTAATCCCGTGGGCCCGGATTAACCTCGGCCGAGACGGACGCGATCGTCAAAAACAAGCCGATTGAGCCAAATTGACCGTCGCTTTCCTTCTCTTCCTCAGATTGCGTCGAGAACGCTCGCAGACATGGCAAAGTAAGTTCCACACGCAAACGCACACGCACAAAGATCAAAGAGCAAAAAGAGTTGTGTTTTTTTTTTGACAAGCAGTCCATCCCCCCCTCCGGACCTCTGTTTTTGGGGCCTCGGGGCGACAAATTTTAGGAATAAGGCCGCAAGGGTGCCGAGATCGCGGCCAACATTGGGAAAGCGCTGCGGCTCGGACCTCGGAACCGCCCGGTCCGGGCCGGACGCAAAATACAACTGGACTCGTTTCTCCGCGTGTCTCCGTCATCATCTTGACGCCGTTCGTAACGGTCAAGCGATCGGCCAAGACGCGAGAGCTCACACGTTGGCCGCGTGAGCCTCGCTTCACGCCGTCGGTCACGTGATCGGCCGGCAATTCGGCCACCGCCCGTCCGATCACTTTTGAGCTCCACCTCCCTCGTCCTCCACTCACACGCTCGCTTGCTTGTTTGCCTTCTGCAGAGTTTTCAAGAAGACAAGCGGCAATGGCGGCCTCACGCTCTACCTGGGCAAGCGAGACTACGTGGACCACGTCAGCAGTGTGGAAAAGCTGGGTGAGTGCGCGTGTGCACGTGCACGTGCGTGGCTTGCCAAAACTAAATATGTCTTATAGAGGGCGTTGTCAAGTTGGACCCCGCAAACTTCGGCGACCGAAAAGGTGAAGCCCGAGTCCCGCTCACATGCACACGCAAAACACGCATTCGCAAAACACGCCAGCAAGTTTCCACAAACATGGCAGCGCGCTAACACGTCGCGGCCGGCCGCCAGTGTTTGTGCAACTGGCGTGCGCCTTCCGCTACGGCAGTGACGACCTGGACGTGATGGGCTTGTGCTTCCGCAAGGACATCTGGATCCAGCACGTTCAGATCTACCCGGACGAGCACAAGCCGCCGCTCGGCGACATGCACGACACGCTCCTCAAGAAGGCTGGCGACGGCGCTCGCCCCTTCACCTTCCAAGTACTGCCGCCGCGGCACAATTTGCTCATGCTGCTCACGCCCCGTGCTGAGGGCAAATTTTGCGTGCGTGCAGATTCCCAACAACCTGCCGTGTTCCGTTTCGCTGCAACCGGGCCCAGACGACAAGGGGAAGGTACGCGACGCGCAGCTGGAAAAAGAATAAAAGGAAAGCCAAAAAATGAAGAGTAAAAAGAAAAAGGAGACCGCTGCGGTCGATCACGTCGCAGACGTGCAAAGGGGCCGCCGCGGCTCCTTTCAGCTCATCAGCGCGTCACCAACATGACGATGAAAAATATCCGACTGCCGCCGGAGTTGCGTTGTCTGGCTGCGTCCATGCTAATTAGCATTAGCATCAAGCGAGCAAGGACCGGCTAGCGACGCTACGGCGGACGTTAACGCCGCGCGCGCGTGTGTGTGTGGGGGGGTTTCAGGCTTGCGGCGTCGACTTTGAGGTGAAGACCTTCCTAGCCCACGAGAAGTGCAACCCGGACGAAAAGATCGAGAAGAAGTGAGTCGGCCGCTCGTCCGTTTGTTTGGCACGCTCGCCACTTTGTGTCGCCCGCAGGGACACGGCGCGCCTCATCGTCCGCAAAATCCAGTACGCGCCGTCGGAGGTGGGCGCCGGGCCCAAGGCGGAAATCTGCAAGAGCTTCATGATGTCGGACAAGCCCGTGCACCTGGAGGTCTCGCTGGAGAAAGACGTGCGTACCAGACGCAAAACATGCCTTTTGACTTTTCCAAACATTTTTCAACGCCGTTGCGGGTGCGCTGCAGCTCTACTTCCACGGCGAGGCCATCCCCATCAAGTTCAAGATCAACAACGAGAGCAACAAAACCGTCAAGAAGATTCAGGTGGCAGGTGGGTGTGCCGCGCTCGCTCCGGGGTCGCTCCGGGGTCACTCAAGGTCATTCGCCCTCGCAGTCGACCAAACCACCGACATCGTTCTCTACTCGGCCGACAAGTACACCAAGTGCGTCTTCTCCAAGGAGTTTGGGTAGGTGGCGGCGTAGCGCGTGTGCTCCGTGTCGAGTGGCGGCGCCTCACGTACGCTCCGCATGATTTGCCGGCAGCGAGACGGTGGAGGCGGGCGGCACGTTGGAGAACACGCTGAGCATCGTGCCGCTGCTGACCGACAACAAGGAGAAGCGAGGCCTGGCGCTGGACGGGCGCCTCAAGGACGAGGACACCAACCTGGCCTCCACCACCATGTAAGGCCAAGCGCACGTCCTTGCGTCAAGAGAAAACAAACGAAAAGGTCCAAAGGTTGGCGAGCAGCACAGCTTTTGAAGAGAAGAGAAAGATCAGGCGCTCGATTAGGAGGCGGGCAAGTGTCGAGAGGATGCAAGTCGGCGCTCCTTTTCAGACCATCGCCGACATGCCTTACTCAATTCCCTTTTGAAAATCAATCCCTGGAAATTACTGGCACTTGTTGGTTGAAAGGTAATATTTGCAAAGGTCTGGTGCCAAATCGTCTTTGGTGTCCGTCATCCGCCTCTTTAACGCTTCTTTTTTTTTGCCATCCCATTTTCTCCAATCGCTTAACACGTCCACTGCCGGCCCGGTTCCGATGGAACTTTGACGTCTGTGGCCGTCAGTGGCAGCGAATGAGCCCGTCGGCCGTTTGCATGACAACTATTCAAATAGTCGGCGAGCGATGTCAACTGATGAACAACTTGACGAAAACCAAACAAAACAAAAACAAAAACAAAGGCTGGCACTTGAAAAATGCGCCATTTGGCTGTTTGTGTTGGCGTGACGACGACAATGTGGCTTTGCTGCCATCTTGTGGCAGACGCAAGCAATCTGCCGCTCTTGTTTTCGAACGTGGCGAGAACGTGGAGTTGCGCTTTGGCTGTAATGTTTGCCTCAAATGTCCCCAGATTGCGTCAGGGTGTCGAGAAGGAGGTGCTGGGAATTCTGGTGTCGTACAAGATCAAAGTCAACCTGATGGTGGCCGGAGGAGGGTGAGCGCCGGCGCCGGCGCAAACGCCGCCTTGCTCGCTCGCTTTGTGAATTGGGCGAATGTCGATGGTGACTTTTGTGTTGTGTTCCCGCAGCCTGCTGGGAGGACTCACTTCCAGGTGAACACGCCTCACTTCCTTGTCACGTGACCAAGCGGCGTCGCTTGTCTTGAGTCGACTTTTGTTTCCTTCCCTCGGCAGCGACGTCACCGCCGAGGTGCCCCTGATGCTCATGCACCCCAAACCGGAAGGTGAGGTCTCACGCACGCACATTTGCTGTCCACGCGCAGCCACGTGCAAATGCCCAAAGTCGGGCCGAGGTGTCGCCGTCGTCACCGTGCCAGTGACCGACGGAGACGGCGCGAGAGCCTCGCCGCCCAATCGATGGACACTTTGGGCTCCGTTCGGACAGTCGCGCTGTACCGTCACGCACGTTCGTGGCTGCGTGCTGACCGACCGTTAGACCCGCTGGATGCTTACGACTTGACATTGGAGCAAAGTTGATTTTTTTTTCAGCTTTGCCCCAGGGCACAAATGGAAAAGATTTGTAAAAATACGAGGCGGGCGTACTGATTCTTGTGAGGGATGTGCGTCTTCACTCATGCTGCTTTTCCTCTCTCCCCGTCTTCAGAATAAAGGAAAGGCGCCGCGTCCACGTAAGTACGTGCACCGGATGTGCGCGTGCGTGTGTGTCGTCGTCCCCCAGTGTCGCCACGGCAACAAGGATGCTCACGTGACCTCACGACAACGCCACGCCTGTTGCTGTAATTCCATTTTTGGCCACTAGGACAAGATGGCTTGCATTGTCCAATCAAATCCAATCCAATTTTATTGATGTTGCACTTTTCATTCACAAAGTGCCGCGCAAGAAAAACACAACGTGATGGTGACAGGATTTCGCGTTGTCGCGTGACGTCACGTGACGCATTTGCCCGATGTCCTCTTCGTATGTTGTCGTTCTAGTCGCATGTCACGCGACCCGAGCGTGTGTCACCTTGCGCTTTACGTGTCGTCATACATGCTGAAATTGTCATTGTGTCACGTGACGTGATATTTTGTCGTCTCGGTGTTCAGAGACGACAACGGCCTGCAGGTGGACGGACGGGACAGAAAGCGGAAAACCACCTCTTTGATGCACCTTTGCCGTGTACTCTTTTTCCTTTCTCTGCATGCTTCTTGCCTGGTATCCAATTAAACATTTCAACATGTCAAGCGTGTGACTGTGTGTGTCGGTCAGCTTCTCCCAAAAGCACAACCAAACTTCATACACTCCACACTTTTTGAATATTTTTCTTTTTTTAAGTGCAGCCTCTGATCTGTACTTGAGTACAAACGTGCAGGCCAGATGCTCAGCACAGTTGCTCTCTGATTGGCTACATCCCAGCCGTGACGTCATCAGGCTGCAAGTCGATCGAAAGCCTGACGAGCCGCTCTGCCTCACTAGGCCTGAGAGAGCGTGCGTGTGCGCGCGCTGGCTCGGACACCAAGTTGACGATGAAAGTTCAGTCAATGCATGCACGCGCACGCACAAACGAGTGAAGCTGTGCAGCGCCACCTAGCGGCTGCAAATGTACCACTTGTGTTTAGTGGGGAAGAAACGAGAAAGTTCGTGCGAGTTGAAATGCTCGTCAAGATGATTTGTGCTCGTTCGCACAGGAGGAGAAGCGGGAGTTGCTGAAGGAAATGAGGAGAAAGCGAGGGAATGATGGGAGCAAGCGGGGAGGGAGATGATGAAGCAAGGGAAGAGGTGAGGTGCCGCTCGCTGCTCGGGAAAAAGAAAGAGACCAAGTGCCGGTGAGCACACGAAGACGCAAAGGTGTCAAGGAAGGAGGCGAGCGAACACAGGAGATGCGGGAGCTGTGGAAAGAAGGGAGGGCGAAGGCAAGGAGGCTAAAAAGCAAGCACATACAAAAGGAGGTGGAGGTGAGGCGAGTGTTTCGGAAAAACGAGAAGGAGGCATAGGAACTAGGAAAGGGCGCGAGTGAGAAGGAAGGATGCAAGGTTGCACTTGAGGAGACAGGGAAGGGCGCTGTGGGGACGCCAGGCGACGCGACGCAGCGCCGCGGTGGGGAGGCGAGCTACCTGGGCCTCCGAGCCGAACCATTCATGGGTGGCTGTGTGGGGAGCCAGCACGACTCCTCGGGCAGCTTGAACGACAACTCGGACGGAACCGGAGGTAACGTCCTTCCTTGCTTCCTGGCACCTTGTGGGCTCGTTTCGGCACTATGCGGGGAGGGTTCGTGTGGGCTCTCCTCCGGGAGGGTTCGGTTTCTTCCCAGGTGAGGCGGCAGAGGAGATCCGGAATGCGTGGCGTGGCGCGGCGCGGCGTGGCGTGGCGCGGCGCCTCTCGCCGGTCTTTGTTCCCGTAGCATGAGAAGCAGTTTAGCACGCTCATTAGCATGCTAACGTAACATGCTAGCAGGCTACCTGCGACGTGTTTTATTTGATTCTCACTCGTTTTCGAGCGTCGGCGAGCTCTCAGCTCTTTAGGGAGTCTTTCAATGGAAATGTTGCGGGTTGCACAGTTCTAAACTTGCCACGATGAAGTGTTTTAAGACCAAGTGTGAGGTAAGTTCAGAAAATGGCCAATCAAATCTTTTTGTGTCACACGTAAAGTATGTACACATAATATAAACAACAAAGCAATTTATTTGGTACATAATAATGGTTTTCCTGAAGTTCGAGTCTGACCTGAGAATTTCGGCTGGTACGTGTGGCAGGACTGAGCGCAGATTTGATTGGCTTAATTTGAAGGTTCCCCGACCGGATCAGCTGCATTAAGACACAGAAGTGGGACAGCTCTGGCGAAGGCTGAAGTGACAGCCCATATATATTGCAAACATAAATATCTCATTCCGCCAACAGTGATACAGTGACCCCTCTCTATATCGCGCTTCATCTTTCGCGGCTTCTCGTTTTTTTTTTTTTTTTTTTTACAGTGTCGTTGTGCTCCGTGTAGCGGCCCCTTGGATTTCGAATAAGGACGTAGAGGGTTTCAAAAAGGTGTGGATAATCTTTTATCTCTGAACAAGCATGTTCAGCATTCTGCACCATGAAAACTACAGAACAACACAAATTATAATAGTAGTTTCACAAAAAGTTCACATATCAATCATGTATAGACAACGCTCCTTTCAACTGAATGCAAAGGAATGAAGAAATATAAATGAATCAAATGACACCATTTCAATTTGCCATGCAACTCATAATTACAATTTTTAATATATTTCACATTTTACACTCTCCAAGGGCGCTAGTTAACACTTCCGACAGTCAGGCATATGTATGTGTATTTATTTCGGCACAATTTGTCATTGGTAAGGTATCTAACAAATACATATCCACTCGAGCTTTTGTTCAAGTGGCCAGCTCTGCGTTTCTCAAACTAGAAAAGATTTTGAGATTTTGCGTCTGACAGGAAAAATGTTGATGCTTTAGACGAACTGAGATATGTGAGCTCTTCCATCATTGACTGACGCATGCATGGGCAAGATGTGTGTCTGTTTTTTATTTTTGAAGGGGTTGGCAGAATAGACGCACAAATGAAAGTACAGCACTTGTGTGTCAAATGTGATGTCTTGCGTTTCGCTGTTCGGGTCACTAATCAACAAATGTGGGTCTTTGTTGTGGTCAGTGGCTCTGGGGCGGAACCAGCCGCTCAAGCGCGAGCGGCCCAAATGGAAAAGCGACTTTCCCATGACAGAGGGCCAGCTGCGCAGCAAGCGCGATGAATTCTGGGACACGGCGCCGGCGTTCGAGGGCCGCAAGGAGATCTGGGACGCGCTGAGGGCGGCCACCGGCGCCTTTGAGAACCAAGACCACCAGATGGCCCAGGCCATCCTGGATGGCGCCAGCATCACGCTGCCGCACGGTCAGTTGTCTCATTTGAATGATGATCTTATCAAATGAAAAAGTCAAATGTTGTCATTGGCCTCAAATGAGTTGAGACTTTGCTATTTGATACAGCTTTTGCTTTTTTTTATAAAAATGATCCTAAATAGGGCGACTTTCCTGACAGAAAAGTGCGAGAATGCGTTTTTCAAAACGTTTCTCTTTGCAGGCGCGCTGAGCGAATGCTACGACGAGCTGGGAAACCGCTACCAGCTGCCTCTCTACTGCCTCGCGCCGCCCGTCAACATGATCGAAGAACGCTCCGACGCCTCCGACCAGGACTCGGGCGGCGCCGAGCCATCGACGGACGCCGGCGGTGGCGGCGAGCGGCAGTTGCGTCTGCGCCTCTCCACGGGGCGCGACCTGCGTCTGCGTGTGCGCGCCACCGACACGGTGGGCGCCTTGAAGCGGCGCCTCCACGCTCAGGAAGGCGTGGCCGCCGCCGCCGCCCAGCGCTGGTTCTTCTCGGGGCGCCCGCTCACCGACAGGCTGCGATTGGAGCAGGTCAACATCTCGCGGGATTACGTTGTGCAGGTCATCATCAGCCAGCCGTCGGCAGGCACGACCCCGCCGCGCAGCCCCGTTGGCCAGCCCGCCCCCGTGGACGCGTAATGGCGGTGCGGGAACCTTTTGGATGTTCTGCTGGCTGGTTTAGGCACGTAACGCCTTGCTTGTCGCTACGGGAACGGCTAGCGCAAGAAAGACCAAAAACAAGATGGCGGATAGCGCGTGGGCTCGCTCCTCATGCCAAGTCTGGGGGACCAAATGCTGGAGCGAAAGGTCTTTCTTGTCGCTGGACTGCACCATCTTGATGGCGTGACGTATTTTCACTGAGAAGTCAACTTTTTTTAAATTAAAAAACATTTTCTTTGTACTCCTCCGCAATTTGGCCTTTCTTCCTTCCTTTGAGCCGAAACCTTTTTCCTGGGTTGCCTTGACATGCGAGTTGAATTGGAGCAGCAACATGCTCGCTGCTTCAAAAAACTCAAATCTCAACTCATCCTCACCATTGAGGTGATTGGAAAAAAAGTACAAATAAAACTATAAAGGCCACTTGATCATGTTTTTTTTTTAAAGAAGGGAGAGCAGACTCGACGATCAATATGCAACAAGCCTTTTTTTGTGTCAATTGAGTGGCGCCTCCTTGTAGATAAATATTTGAAATAGACGGGTGATTCTCGGATAGTGAGTGCGATGCTGACGGGGGCGCGTGTTACCCTGGGAAACATGCCTTTTTTTTCGGCGTAGTACGGCTGAACGATGTATGGTTTTGGAACCAAAATTGCAATCTCAGACGATCGTCAAAGCTGCTCTTTGTGCCCCTACTTCACGCAGCAGGTCACGCAATACTGATTAAAAAAAAGATCTTTTTCCCGGAAGTAATTTCTTTCCGCGCTACTTGAACGCTTGCGCCGCAGCAGTATGTGCTTTATTTGTTTTATATCTAAATCCGTGCACAGCAGCAGCAACGAGCTGCGCGATGACTCATAAACGCGCCCGATGACAAGAAGCCTAAATGAGGAGGCCTGAGTGTGCTAATCGCTAAAATGAATTACAGAGTAATAATTGCTTCGATGTACGTTCGACTTTTAACAGAAGTCTGACTCGAACCGCGTTTGGGCGGAGAGCCAGCAGCTATGAACAGAAATGTTGTTTTCCAACCATTACGTATAGAAACATAAAACAAGACGACGGCTACGTTAGCAACTTAGCAGCCGCTCTCAGACCGGAAGACGGAAACTGATGACGTCACCACGGCGAAGCGGTTCGACGTCAAACGTATAGTAAGTATTTATCATCTCATCAATATTTGCACCACAGAGTTCTGAGTTTCGAGATCCTCACAATAATAGCTCTCAAAATTAGATTTCTTATCAATTGAGCTTTGCTAAGGGACGTTTTATTGACATAATGTAACATCAATATACAAAGAACATGTACATTCGTACAAAATGTAAAAAAGAAAATGGTGGTGGGGGGGGCGCGAATTGTTTACTTCTTGGTGGGGGGGGCGTGACAGAAAATAATTGAGAAGCACTGAAATAGAGAGAACATCTGCTTTTACTTTGGAAAACATTTATGACAATCTTCTGACATGTTACGGAGCAAACCAGTCACTCGGTCGTCAGAGGATTTTCCTTTTTTTTAGTATGGGGTTGGAAACAAGCCTCGTTTTTTTTTTTTTTAATCTAATTCATCGAATACTTTACAAATAATTTTTTATGATTTGAAGATGAACAAAAGTATCTTAAACTCTAAAGTGCACCAGGAGCCGGGCAGAGGACAGAACAAGAAGCTGGTCCAAGTGTCAGGTGAGGCCATCCAGACCCCCCCAGCTGGAGGAGACCCGAGGTGCAAACTTCAGCTGCCACTTGAGCTCCAGCGGAGAGTACCTGGACTACACCCGGGTCCTGTTCCGGGTGCACCAGGACAAAGAAAAAGAGCAGGCCTGGAGAAGGTACGTGAGCAAGAGGAAGGAAGGGAGCGGTCGCCACCCTGTGTCCGGGAACGCCACGTGAAGCTGACCGGTCGCCAGTGCCTGTCACGGGGCGGCCGTGGCTCAGGTGGTAGAGCGGGTCGTTCCATTTGAGGGTCCAGAAAAGCCTGACAGAAAATTGGCATACAGACAAACTGGCTGCCAAGAAATCCAATCGAAAATTCAAGGAGAACACGCACACTTTGGACCCGTTTGTCACATGGAAGTTTTCCCACCTGATTTGTCATCTGCCGTTGGAAACAGCATGCCCGTTGTTTCTCGTTACTCGTACACCGAGTACAGTGGCAAAAAAGGGCGTTCTGATTCGGATTCTGTCTTCCACGTCATGTTCGTCTTTTTCTTTTTTTTTTTTGGAGCAAGCCCACCGATACTGGCTGGCGCGCTTATTATTTATCAATCAAATGAATCACTTGAGTTTGGGTACAAAAAATGTTTTTATTAATGTCATATTTACACACACACAGCCCTTCCCCCAACTGTTTCCACGGCAACATGTGACACAAACGTATTTTCAAAGGCTGCACTGGCTCGTTTTTTTGGTGCTGTTGCTACATCGTGTTGTGTCCTTGCATTGTGCTACTGCGTTTGTTTGTTGCCGTCGCTGTATCACACGTGTTGTGTTGTTTTTTTTTTGGGCTGCTGAATTGCGTTTATGTTGCTTCGTTGCATGCCTTGCGAAGTATGTTTGTGTTGCTACGTTCATGCTGACACACGCGTGTGTGTGTGTGCGTTTGTGTGTGGTCGTGGCGGGAAGCACCAGGTGACGAGGGCGGCGGTTTCTTTTATGTCATGAGACTGGACGCATGCAAACAACCCCCCCTCCTCCTCCGCGCACACACACACACACACACATTGCTTGTGAGTAGGGGCGGAGTTTGGCTGCAGAATTTTTGTTCTTCCAGTGTGTTGTTGTGATGATGTCATCATTGTGGTCAGTGAGGCTGCCTCTTAGACAGGTACCTACACACACACACACACACACACACACCCCTAGTTGTGAGCTAAAAAAAAGATATGACAAACTACTGTCCACTCGTGTGTGTATTTAGTTGGCGTTGGCGTTACCTCTCCCAGTGTTTGTGGTTGAGTGCGGTGAAGTCGTCCAGCGTTGCGATTTCCTTCAAGTACTCGCTCAGCTTCTGGAGCTCGCGGTCCTTCTCGCGGTTCAGGTGCGCCTTCATGAATGGCCGGATCTGTGTGCGCACACGCACATGATTTAGTCTGCCATCATACCTTGTCGCACTTAAAAAATGGAAATGCAATTCATCTGTTGCAGCCTCTCACAAAACAAACTTTTTTTTTTTTTTTCAAAAGAAAAATTGCACTTCAGGCCTTGTTTCGCTTCAAGTAAATTCGCTCTGACGTCCGTCAGCCTCTACGAAAGCAGAGCGATTTTCTTCCAAAAGAAGACATTTGGAAACGACCGCTTCGACATCCGAGAACAAATCGACTACATTTCGGCCAATTTTCTAATGAATGTCACAAATCAAACCGGCAGTTTAAGATTCAGCATTGGAATGCAATTTGAAATCCTGTCCTCTTTTTCAATTAAGGGATGACATAAAAATATGTACAATGAATTACAACAGTTGAATCGATGATTTAAGTCACCGTTGGTTGTGGATGTAGTTGTGAGTTAAAAGAGAAAAAGAGAAAAAGGCGGGTTAGCTGTCAGCGGCTACCTTGAGTCCGTTCTGCGGGTTCATCAAGAAGTTGCGTCCGATGTCGTCCAACATGATGGTGTTCTTGCGACTGTAGAAGCGCTCGTACTTTCCCCAGATCACGCCCAGCGGCTTCACCTGCGTCGCCGTTGCATGATGAGCAACACAAATATGGACACGCCCAACACATTTTCAGAACAAGCGCAATTGAATTTTTGACAGGAAAAAAAAAAAGGCCAATTTGGTGCTGAGCCATAAAGGCGTTTTTATCTCGTTATCCAAACTTTGACAGATTTTTGGGGATCACATTCCTAACCTTTTTTTTTTTTTTAAATCCGCTTACTTTGTTGTTTCCAGGTTGTTGTGACATTTTTTTTTTTTTTTTCTTTCTAATTTGTCTACTTTGTCTTGCGTTTTTCGTCTGTCTATGCTGGACGTGATGTCAGCGGAGGGCGTGCCTAATCAAGCGAACACGCATGTGGCCAAACAGCTCACCTCGACCACGCCTCTTTTGGGCGTGTGCACGGTGATCATGGCGGCGCTGTCCAGCATGAAGGTGATCTTGTAGTTGGGATTGTCAGTCACGCCCAGCTCCTGATGCGTGCGCGCGCACACACACACACACACACACACACACACACACACGTCATCCTGTGTTGCCATGTTTCTGCTCTTGATTGGGGGAAAGACGCCGAACGGTGACCGACCTTCATTTTGGCATCGATCCACTTCATGCTGGTGGCGGCTGCAAAAGGAAGAAACGCGTACAATGATGACGTCGTCTCATCACGGAGATGTCGCGATGAGGTCATACGTACACCAGATGACGATGTCGTAATCTTCGTAGGCTGACGTCAGAAACTCGTGAAGGTACGGCCTCATCAGCTCCTGACCGGTCTCGGCGCAGGACTTGTGGTCTACGCACACACGCACAAATAAACGTGCACAGCGACAATTCCACACAAACGTCCATTTACACGTGAAGCCACGCACACCGGAGGAGCTGGCGCTCGCTCACCAAACAAAGTGTAGTCCACGTCCAGGACCAGAAGTCTTTTCCCCTCCCTGGGGGAGTTCATCTCGTCCACTTTGTAGTCTTTGATGCGGCGAGCGATCTTTGCCAGGTTCTCCTCCCTACAAGTGCACGTCTTTGACTTTGCCTTCACGTTATCAAAACAGTGATGACCTTTCTGTCTACATTTGACGTGCGACAGCTAAATGCTCACACATGGGCGCACACGCTGGAAGCGAAGAAGATTTTAAGTGCGTCTGACCTGTTCTCCACTTCGATGACCTCCTCTTCGATGTCAAAGTCGTTGACCACGTCGTCATTCTCGGGCGGAGGGGCCAAGACCTCCTCCTGCACCAACCACAGCAAAACAAGTCAGACGGGCACAAGAAGAAGAAGACGGAGGAAGAGGAAAATGAAAACAGGCTTGCTACGCTCAAATTCAAGCTCTTTTTTGTACTTTGACCATCAATTTTCCAGTTTTTCACGAGGCGAAAACCAGCGTGAATCAATCCTGAGCCTTGTTGCTTGAGGTCGGTCGGACAAAGCCAAGCCGAACATTGAAGCGGCGTTTTTAATCGACCGCTCGTTTTTTGTTTTTTTTATTTTCACTGGGAAAGGATGAAGGAGGAGGAGCATGACGAGAACAAGAAAGATAATAGAAGATGATGAGAAGATGCATGGAGGAGAGTAGGATAACATGAAATCCAGGAGCTTGCAGGAGGAGAAGACGAAGAAGGCAGAAGAGGAGAACAAGAAGAAAGGGGGAAGAACAAAAGGAGAGGAGAAAGCGGACAAGGAGAAGGAAAAGAGAGCGAGAGGACAGACGAGGAGGAGGACAATGCAGCAGAGGAAGAGAAGCAAGGACGGGGTGCATGTGGTGCCGGCTCTGGGTCCTACCAGGCCCTCCTCCCTGGTGCCCATCATCATGATCTTGGTGTTGGGCTTCAGCTTGAGGGAGCCCAACTTCACTTGGTCCTCCGCTGCCTTTCCTGACGTCACAAGGCGAGAAAGGCGAGAACCGAGCGTGAACACGAGAACATCAATTCGGTCAGTCGGTCACGTGCCAGTTGCAGTTTACCTTTGACCTTGAGCCCGAGCAGTTTCTGCCTCTCGGGCAGCACGCCCGTCAGCGTCTTGATGGACTGCTTGAGGTCCATGACGGTGTCCTCCTCGCACAGGGACGTGATGGCGTACTCGTGGCCCCCCCACTTGATGATCACGGACACGGACATGGCTCACGCACGCGCACAAGCACACTCGCGCTGCGGTAGCACAAGGTGAGACGAGACGAGTCGCGTTGAGACGAGGCCGGTCGTGTTGATGTTTTTAGCCAAGGCGGCTAACTGGCTAGCCCGCCCGGCGAGCAAAGCAGGCGGCTAACCGCTAACATTAGCCGTGACCGGGATTTACCTCACCTGGCGGATGAGTTAGCACGTGATGCTAACATTAGACGCGGGCCAAACGGCAGGCAGGGAGTCCAGTCGCGTTGTCTGCTTCATTCGACGACGCGAGCGAGAAGGAGACGAGCACAAAAAAAGAAGACAGCAGCAGCAAATAAAAGCTTTTTCCTGGTGCGGCGCCTCCCGCCGGTAGTGACGTAGCGACAAAGACCCGTCTTCATGGCAACCGCGACGCGCTCGCCAAGTGGCCTAAAAAAAGAAAAAAAATTGACTGAAAAAAAAAAAAGAGTTCACTTGGGTTCACTTAATTTCTTAAGGTAGTGTGCGGAGAGCCAAAACAATATTGCCAGTTGTTCACATTAATTATACATTATGGAATTAATTCACTCGTTCTCTCCCAATTTGTATTTCTAGCACTGTAGCTGACACTTTTGTACGTGAGACATTGTTGTTATTCCCTTGCAGTCATTTGTATTTGACTGAATTTATTTATTCAACATTCTTTGCAAAATTCAGTTCAAACTACTCTCATATCGCTCAAGCTTGCGCTATGATAAATCGTTGCTACTTTTATGGAGAAAAAAAACAACACTGACCTTCTGGAAGTCGTTTATTTTCTTAGCCCCACACATCAAGGTCAAGCCCCCCTCAGAAATAATTCTGGCCAGATTTTGTTAGTGGATTTGTTTTGTTTCTCAGTCTGATTGTATCATTACTATTGTTGTTGATGCATTTCGTTATGCAGTCCTACATTGTTTTTTTTCCATTGAAATGGGCTCCAAGTTTGGGGAAGGAAGTGAACGGGGGGGGGGGGGGGGGTAGCTGGGGACTTGCGCGACTGGTCGATTCGTCGGATCGTCTCCAGGCAAGAACCAGAAGACTGGCAGCTGCGCAACGCCGCAGGGCGCATGCGCAGTTTCGCACTCCTGGCTGACGTTGGGCTGCTGGCAAACTGGCTGCCGACTAGGATGGCGTCCGGCCGAGATGTTGGAGACGCGCGGCTCGGCCGTTTACAGTGAGCTCGACGCGGCTCGGTTCGGGCCTGGCCCGGCTAAAAATGCTCCGAGCCCTCGCAGGGAAGCTCTCCGCCGTGGCTGTAACGAGCACTCGAAACGCCGACGGCGGCCTTCGCGCGTAAGTTGGACCTTGTCCGCCATTTTGAATTTGTCAAGCTACGTGCGAAAGCCAAAGATGCTTTTTACGCCGTATTGGCCTTCAAAGCGCCGCGGTAGCTGTTTAGTTTTTATAAATATAGAAATGTTTGGCTTTCCCCAAGTAGATGTTTAGTTGACGCACTTTCTTTGACATGGTAGCTAGCGGCTAGGCTAGCTGTTAGCTAAAGTAGCTGGCTCCCTGCCTGCCTGCTCGTCCGCCGCTAAGCTAAGGTAAGGTAAGCTAGGATAAGATAACCGAGCTAATTGTGGACAAGTACACGGTTTAAGTGATCACTATAACAACGGACGACCGCGGTTGTGTTACGTAAGAAGCACAGGCACAGACTGTTATTTAACAAAACGCCGTCATTGTTTTATTGTCGTGTCGTGATGGCGAGACGGCATCCCTTTGACGACAGAAGTGACAGTGTTGGTGCTCCGATAATGTCAACACAGAGCATCAATTTCATGAAGATTCTGTTGAACGAGTCTTTGTTCTCGCTTTTATTGTTTTTTATGGTGTGATGGCATTTTCTATCATGTTTGTAAACCCGAAGAAAATTGCAAATACCTGTCAGAAAAAAAAAACTCCATGCAATTGTTATCCTTAAAATCGGCAGCAATTGTGACCATTGTCCTCTGAAATCAAAGCAGATGTCGACAAATGTCTTATGGTCATTCAGCACAAAAGAAATTGGTGCTTGACTATTGTGAGACAGAAATTCAGAGAAGTTTGATCTTAATATGTACCTCTGAACAATCCACTATCAAAATTGTTGTTGCTAAATTTAATATTTTCTATGTGATGGATTTGATTTGATTTGATGAATTTTATATAAACAGAACAGAAATGAATATAGTCATAAATAAGACTTAAAAGGAAAGAAGAGGAAAAAAGGAATGTCATAAGCACAGTCTACATGTTCATTAGCGAGTGGGAAGAAGTAGAGAACTTGATCGTTGCACTTGGAATAAGAAAGCAGATGTTTACACGCATGCGCTTTATAAATATATCGATGTCGCAATATTGGCCCATGCAATATGCATATTGCAAAGACATGCAATAAATTTATTATGGAATTGTTTGCTTGTATGTTGTTTTTTTTTTCAATTAATGAATAAAATTTCTTTCAACGCCTGTCCTTCTATTTCATGAGCATTTGCTAACATGGCCTTTCAACTGTATGGCTTTTGTTCAACATTTTTGGTATCGTTAGGCAAGCTTCTCCCTCCTCACGTGCCTGCCTTGTTGTTGTGCCGCAGCGCCCCCTGCCATATCGTCCCATCCTAGTGGTGCGTGCGCGCGGCCATGGCGGTGAAGGAGCGTGTGGAGGCGGTGCTGAACGTGGGCCTGCGCGTGCCCAGCATCATGTTGCTGGACGTGCTGTATCGCTGGGACGTGGGCTCCTTCTTCCAGAAGATCCAGCGATCCGGCTTGTCCAACAACCCCCTCTTCCAGTACAAGTACCTGGCGCTCTACCTGCACTATGTGGGTCAGTACCACACGCATGTCCACACATGCTGCTGACAAAGGAGTTGATGGCACAACATGTAACATGGGCCAAGGTTTTGGCCCGACGCCAGCGAAATATGGTTTGACCTTTTGTGCAAGTTGATGTCAGTTGAGAAGCTGTTCACTATTAGGAGAAGGCAAGGAAATGTAACCGGAGGAATTCAGGAGGGGGGGGGCTTTTGTTTGGAGTTGCTCTTACGCGGTCGTCCTACATCACGCACACATTTGTGTCCGTTGCAGGCTACATCCTGAGCCTGGTGCTGCTTACGTTGCCTCGTCAGCACTTGGTCAAGCTTTACCTCTACGTGCTCACCGCACTGCTGCTCTTTGCCGGCCACCAGGTGTCCAGGTAAGCGCGCTCCATCGCACACGCCAATCACACGCGGCGCTTCAATGCATCCCACTGGTGTTGTGCTCAGGGATTACGTGCGCAGTGAGCTGGAATCGGGACACGATGGCGCCGTGTACCTGGAGCCGCTTTCCATGAACCGATTCACCACGGCACTCGTCGGTGAGAACGCGCAGCTTGCTCGTTGTGGGCCGCCCTCCAAATCTTGACTTGCGCTTTGCATCTTGAGTGCGTTTGAGAGTGACAGAGTTGCTTTTGTTGAGCGTGCGTGACGAGATCTCATTGTCTCTTTCAGTCCGGTTAACCAAACGTCCAACAAATCACTGCGTGTGCGCGTGCCCGGTGCTGTTCCCAGGTCAGCTGGTGGTGTGCACGCTGTGCTCTTGCGTGATGCAAACCAAACGGATCTGGCTCTTCTCGGCCCACCTGCTCCCCCTGGTGGCTCGGCTGTGCTTGGTGCCTCTGGAGACCATCGTGTTCGTCAATAAGTTCTCCATGATCTTCACGGGCCTGGAGGTCATCTACTTCTTGGCGTCCAACCTGCTGGTGCCGTACCACCTGGCCAAGACGGCCTACCGCGAGCTGGCCCAGGTGAGCGCGTAAATGACGCCAGCGAGCGAGGGCAGTGGGGCTGAGTTTTTCTTGGACTTGCGTGTGCGTGTGCAGGTGGTGGAAGTGTACGGGCTTCTGGCTCTGGGCATGTCCTTGTGGAACCAGCTGGTCCTGCCCGTCCTCTTCATGTGCTTCTGGCTGCTGCTCTTCACTCTGCAGATCTACTCCTACTTCAGCACCCGCGACCAGCCCGCCTCCAGGGAGAGACTCCTCTTCCTCTTCCTGACCAGGTGCGTGCCACAGCAATTCGAGTTGTACCCGCGGCAGGCCACGCATGACACTGTGCGCGCGCGTGTGCGTGTGACTCGGCGCAGTGTGGCCGAGTGCTGCGGTACGCCCTACTCGCTCCTGGGCCTGGTCTTCACCGTCTCCTTCGTCGCACTGGGCGTCCTCACGCTCTGCAAATTCTACCTGCAGGGCTACCGGGCTTTCATCAACGACAACACCATGCACAGGTGGGCCCTGCACGCGCGCTTTCAACACTTCTCCATCCACACACACACACACACACACTCACACGTGCCGCCAGAAGAGCTCGCCGTGCGACTATTTGTGTGCGTGCGCAGGGGCGTGACGGAGGGCATCACCCTGCTGATCCTGGCCGTCCAGACGGGCCTGATTGAGCTGCAGGTGATCCACCGGGCCTTCCTCCTGTCCATCATCCTCTTCATCGTGGTGGCCTCCATCCTGCAGTCCATGTTGGAGATCGCTGACCCCATCGTGCTGGCGTTGGGGGCCTCCAGGGACAGGTACGTTGAGCCGCGAGGTTATTTCATTCACCGAAACAAAAGGAAATAACTCAAACTCCGATTGAACAAACGCATTGGTAAACTAAATCCAATGAAATCATAAAACGAGCAAATATGTCTTTGGCGTTGAATTTAAATTCTTTTGATATTACTGGCGGGCGGTTAGAGACCAAATAAAAACTCAATTCAATAAAATGAAAATTGCCCAACTATCCGAGCCTCGGTCGCCGCTTGATCTTTGTTGTCGCGTTTCCCGCCAGGAGCTTGTGGAAGCACTTCCGCGCCGTGTCGCTGTGCCTCTTCCTGCTGGTCTTCCCGGCCTACATGGCCTACATGATCTGTCAGTTCTTCCACATGGACTTCTGGCTCCTCATCATCATCTCATCCTCCATCCTCACGTCACTGCAGGTGTGAGCCTCGAAGTGTGTGTGAGACTGCCGCGTGTTTGGTGCGTGTCACATTTTGGATGCATGTTTGGCAACGGCAAAGCCGCTACGACTGCGTGTGCGTGTGCGTTCAGGTGCTGGGCACGCTGCTCATCTACGTGCTGTTCATGGTGGAAGAGTTCCGCAAGGCTCCGGTGGAGAACATGGATGAGGTCATCTACTACGTCAACGGGACGTACAGGCTGCTGGAGTTCCTGGTACGTACGCACGCGCACGTATGCGCGCACGTATGCGCGTGTCACAGCGGCACATCTCCATCAGGTGGCGGTCTGCGTGGTGTGCTACGGCGTGTCAGAGACGGTGTTCGGCGAGTGGAGCGTGATGGGCGGCACCATCATCCTGGTGCACTCGTACTACAACGTGTGGCTGCGGGCGCAGCTGGGCTGGCAAAGCTTCCTTCTGCGCCGCGACGCCGTCAACAAGATCAAGAGCCTCCCCACCGCCAGCCCGGCACAGCTGCAACTATACAACGACATCTGCGCCATCTGCTACCAGGTCGCGTCGACATGGCAGTGTTGTCGCGTTGCGTTCGACACGCGCATTAGAGAGCGCGTTGGCCGTGGCGTTGACGCGTCACATCTGGTCGTGGCCGCGCGTGTTCCGGTGTAACGTGTCAACTTGTTCCCTCAGGACCTGAGCAGCGCCGTCATCACGCCGTGCAGCCATTTCTTCCACGCGGGCTGTCTGAAGAAGTGGCTTTACGTGCAGGAGACGTGTCCGCTCTGTCACGCTCAACTCAAGAGCCGGTCGGTCGCCGACGCCGCCCCGACCAATCACCCGCCTGCAGGACAGGAAGGAGTTGGCGAGGAGAAGCGGGCGAATGAAGGCGGAGCTGCGTCTTTGTCCCGTGCCGGTCACCAATCCTCTTGTGACGCGTCATCAGAAGCGGGTGACGAGGCCACGAAGAGCCTCGGCCCGAGCCGGCGTCCGATTGGATGATCTCAGATCATCGCAACGCAACTCGAAGACCTCGTCGATGTCGTTGACATTTGAACGCGCGTGTTCCGAGCATCCGCCAAACTATATCCACATTTTGATGTGGTGGACCTCACTAGTTCCAAAAAACATCCCGTGGAGATGTCCCGGTCGGAAACGAGCGAATTATTGGCAATCGTTGACCCGTTTCCCGACCGGCCAATGACTAGCGAGAGATTGAGTTCAGTCGACGACGACGATGCATGCTCGCTCGTGAATGTCTGCACGTTACCATGGTAACCAAAGCATCCTCAGCATCTTAGTTCCCCCGATGTGCTCCAGACTGGCGATGCCTTTTTTTTGGGACACGGCAAATGTTTCCAACGGATGCCATGACGACGTGTGACTTGACCTTTTAGACCCTGCCCCCCCGGCCCGTATGACGCGTGCCCCCCCCGGCTGGTGTGATCACTCCACTGTAAGGAGTAGGAGCAGCAGGACGCAGACGGCGCCTGCTACCTTTTCGCAGTGTTAGCGTTCAGAATGAATACATGTGCAATGAGCAATGTATGATGGAAACCTGACAGTCATTTTGTTTTTTTCTTGTTGTTTTTTTTTGTTTTTTTTAAGTGTCAACTTTGTTTTGCACTCGTCTTTGTGAAGGACTCAACTGAGGATGTTCAAAATGAGATGCGCCCCTTCATTTTGAAGCTGACCCAAAAAATAAAATTGAAACAAAATCCAAAAGCAAAAACTCGTGAGTCATGTCAGGTCCTCATCAATTTATTTTTTTTGCAATGGTAACGTCAACAAGCTGCAATCTTACTGGTCGGCCGCAAGCTCAGCTGCACGTCAATAATTTCGCGGGGCACTTTATTCGGTAGACGATGAAATGCCTTGGCAATAATGGGGGGGGTGAGGCTTATGTCACAATGTTGCATGCTCGTACTTGCAGTTTGCAGGACATTGCTGAATCGCACACGGAAAAGGGGAATAAACAAAGTTGAATAATGATTCAATTAAAAGAGATCACACTCAAAAGGTGCTCCAAAATAGTCACTTTTTGTTTGAATTTCAGCTGAAATGTTTTTTCGTGTGCTGCTTATGTATTCACCAAATAACACGCGTCTTTATTTTGTGGGTCAAAGCCTATTTGTGCGAAGAACACTTTATTGGTTTATTCAAGATTTTAGCGGGCAGTCCAATCTGGTTTATATATTTTCGTTGATGTCAATTCTGTTTGGATTTTGGCTGTTCGTGGGACGAACACTGAAAGTGGTGCGAAAAGTATTACAAAAAAATCTGCTGGGGTTCAGTGCGTGAAACAAAAATCACCCTCTGTCATTGTCCGTCTGCCCTGCGACGCTTCTGACCTCAGTCCAAAAAAAAAAAAAAATGCCTGCTATTTTTTCTGGGGCTAGTGTACGCGGTCAAAGCTTTTTGACTTGGGTGCTGTCGCTCCGCATTCAAAAAGGATAAACAAGGGCCACGTGTCTATGGGAAAGAACATATTGCACAGACTGAAAAAAAGAAAAAGTTAAGCTTCGGCATCAACGTTTATTATTTGACCAAGTAGCGTTAACACGTTAACACGTCCAAAGAAGAGAACAACATTTACTGGCGGGAATTCTCTCTCCTTTCTTTTCCCGGACTGGAAAAAAAATGCCACAGAGTTTCCATCTTGTCCCAACTCACACACACGCACACGCACGCGCGCACACACGTGACAGCCAGTCACTGTCAGTCAGCCGGCGGGCGGTTGTCACTGCCCACAGAACTGACAAAGTTTGCTACTTCAGTCAAGATGGTTCTGAGCCAAACAGGCTGAGCGAGTTTGAGTTGACGTTGACCGTGTAAGGCGAGCGCGTGGCCCGACTCGGCCGCGCGCTCGCCTTCTTTTATTGATTTGTTGTCAAAGGAGTTGAAGAGAAGGCCATAAAGTCCAGATTGAGTCTTGGTTGTTGGCGTGCCACATACAGTACAGTGATATAGAACTTCTAAGCCCTGCCCCCTCGTTAAGTCACAAGTAGAAATCAGTTTACAAACGCTAACAATATAGCATATAGCTCTCGAGGCTGTACATCACCCTGAAGAAAGTCAAAGCGCAATTACTTTTCCATAGGAAATCTCATCTCAAGGCAACGGAATCACCACGCCCACGCCCACCACGACGTAGAACCGGACGCCGGGCTCGCTCGGAACCGCGCACACCTCGACGGGCCAGGTCATAGACAGGCTCGGACCGAGTCGTGCGCCGCACAAAGTCACGGACCGGATGGGAGAGCGCACCGACCCATGTCACGGACCCCATCATAGACAGCACCGAGTCCGTTCAGCCAGACGGCAGACGGCACCGATCCGGCTCACGACAGCGACGAGTCAGGTCAGAGTCTGAGCCGAGACCACAGCCACGCACGTGAGAGACCCACGGGGGGCGGCCGATCGAGTGGCGCTCAAGTTCACTTGCAGCATTCGCACCAGGCCTTTTTAGCAGCAAATGGAAGAAAAATGCTTTTCTTTTTCACTTTTTTTTTTGTTTTGTTTTGTTTTTCGGACATAGTGCAATTACGTTAAACATATATAGTATTCTGGACATGTACATATACTCTGTGTTGGTGGAAATATATATATATATATATATATATATAAATACACTTTTTAATGTATATATTAGTGTAGACAACAAGCACACTTAACTTTGTAACTATTTACAAAAGGAGAAATGGGCGGGAGAGGAGGAAAGCGAGTCAAATAAGAATCTTGGATCATCATTCCCAAAGAGCACCAAGTTCTCCCTTTTTTTAAACGCAACCACACTGGTAAAAATATAAACAATTTCGATATAGCTCTATATATATTTGTTATACGTATATATGAGTAGCACAAGCGGCTGTTGAATCTGTCACGATGCAAGAAAAAAAAATTAAAATCAATAAATACAAATAAATCAACATTCAGCAACTGGAAACGTCAACTTGCTGCTTCCAATTGGCGGGAATGTGAGTTTCTGTTTCCGTTTCCGTTGGTGCTCGTTTCAAACGTTCAAAACTGGCGAGCCAGCACGCAGCTTCGGGACAAAAATAGAAGCGCAACTTGAGTTTTTTTTTTCTTTTTGCTAGCAGGTTGTCGAAACGTGCACGGACGTGTGAAATACGCGATTGACGGTGGAGCGGGCGTGCTTCCGACAGACACGCTCGCAACGTTTGCGAGCCGAGACGAGCGTCGCCTCTGACCTGATTCCAAACGTTCACCGGAGCGTTTTCTTTTTCCCTTTGGAGGGGAAAAAAGTGGACGAAAGTGCCAGCTTGCAAAGAAAACTTGAGATTCTGACGGTCACATCTCACGACAGAAATAAAAAGGAAAAAAAACATCAAAGCCATACTTTTTAAAAATGCACAAAATTGCATTTTTCCTCAAATACGGGCCTCGTTTTGTCTCATGAAGGCAAGTTACGTTTCCAGAATCAAAGGCAGAATCGGACAAGAACACATTTTGAAATTCACTCGTTCAAATCTAAATATGAATAACTTTTAAATATGTCCGCGTTCTCCGGACTCAATGAGTTTGACGAGCCCTGCCCAAGACGTCGCGAGCGTCTTCTCGAAGAACCGGTGACAAAGCGGCCGAGCGGCCATCCTTCATTTTCCCGCCTGTGCACATCACAAGACGCTCGCTTCAAGACCAGCAGCTGCAACTTTCCAAAAGACAGAATAGAACACGGGGCAGGGCATCGGTCGGACAGGGGAAATTTGGGTGACATTTGGAGGAAAAAAAAAAAAAGGTAGCTTATGGACTTAGCGCACTTAGCACATTTAGCTTGGAACGTGGACTGAAAAGAAATGTTTCGTTTTGTGGACCCAACAAGCTTCACAATTCCATTGGGGCCCCTCAATCCCCCCCCCCCCCCCCTCCCTCCCCATCCACGTCTACATTCAATACGGCGTTATGTAAGCTGTGCAAAACCTTACGTTGCCCGGCCGGGTCGCCATTTTGTAACATGTGTCTTTGGTACAAAACAATCAATGAAAATAGATTCAGAATGTGCAAATATTTCTTTGTAACGCAAAAAAAGCCTCGCCCACCCGGAGAGTACCAACAAGCAACTGTCTTCTATTGCAGAGGCCTCCCACACACACACACACACACACACGCACGCACACGCATAGAGTGACTCTGTGGCATCGCGCAAGCACAGATCTCGTATTTACGCACATGCACGAGATCTGTGAGCACGTCGCTTTCCACGCACGCACAAATATTTCTCCCGCTGTCACGCACCCACACACACGCAAGGCACAATAAATCGAATCGGATCACTCGGAACACGATCATCAAGCCACTCACGTCTACTGAAAAGGAGGGGGGTGGAGCCATCTTCATCTTCGTCCTCGCAGCCCGATTGGCCCCGCCCATGTAGAACTAGCACCAAACTACTTCCCGTTACGCTCGGAACATCCAGGCCTTTCCGGTTGCCGCGGCGACGGGATTTTATGCCATCGCGGCACAGCTGGCCTGGCACGTGGGGGGGCAGGTTAGATGGGAGGGGCATGAAGCCGGGGGCGTGCGACTACACGTGAGCATGAACGCCGTTTAGGAGGGGCATGCAAAGGGGGCGTGGCTATAAGGGGGACAGCGAGGAGCGTACAATGATGGCAAGCCTCCCGAGCACCCGTCTACATTTTGGAGGTGGGCACCCGCAGGCCCACCAGCCCGCCGGTGGGGTCGCCGCATCCCGTGTTCTCCAAGATCTTGTTGACGAAGTCCGAAGTCTGCCCGGCGACAGGCGGCGACACTGCCGACACAAACAGGAAGTGGATCCGACAGCGATGAGAACTCTCCTAATAATAACGACGACGACGCGCGGAATTGCGTGATCAAGCGCGATGCGCCGGTGGTGACGCACGAGTTTGACAATTGGACTCAAATGTTTCCGTCGTGCTTTTTACGCCAACAGAACTTGTGACTCGTAAGCTTTGAGCGTGATTATTGACGCAGAGTTGCATTTGGAGTTTCTCGACCGAATTTTGCGCTCGCTCTCAAAACGTTTGCGAGTTGGCTTGCGCCTTGAAGGGGGTGCGGCCTCGTGAGCGATGTCAGCAGCTGACCCAACTTTTCGGAACGGTGCGGTCCAAACTTTCGAAAGAATTCCACGCAACTATTTGCGACTAGAAGTGAAAAAAGTGCCTTTGAGAAAGATTGAAAATGTTTTTGTGAAGGCAATATTCCTCACGGACGTTTGCTTTCAGCGTACAGAACGTCGCCAAACAACTCATTTTTGTCTCATCTGATGACATTTGAGGCGCACGAGTGCCGGCGAATCAAACGGAACGTCGCAACGGGCATTTGGGGAGCTCACCGAGCTTGTCCCGGATGATCGCGTCCAGCGTGTCGCTCATGCCGGCGGCGGCGGCGGCGGGAGACGTCTTCTCTGCGCGGGTCACGATCTCCTCCTTGATGGCGTTGATGACGAGCAGCAGGCGATCTAGGCCAAGATGGCGGAAAGACGCTCAGACGCAGGTCGGACGGACGGACGGACGGCCGGCGGGGCGGACGTACCGTACTCGGTGCTGAGGCCCCACAGCTTGACCTTGTTGGCTTCGTACTGCGCCTTCTTCTTCAGACGGCAAGCCCTGCACGCAAGCGTGCGGTGAGCGTGGCGGCACGTGCGCATGTGCTGGCATGGGCGCGTGCGTTACCTGGACGCCAGCTTGTTCTTTTCCTTGCGCGACCACGGCCTGGCGGTGAGCGGCAGCTCGCTGACGGGCGTCAGCTCTCCGATCACCTTGTTGAGTTTTCGCAGCTCGGTGCCGATCTGCAGGAGCTTCCTCGGGTTGGGGGTCAAGTCCTCCACGTCGGTGCGCCGAGACTTCTTCAGCATGTACTTCCCTAAAAGCGCACGCAATCCGGACGCGGCCCACCATGTCGTGTGACATTTGACTTTTTGATTTCTTTCTTTTTTTGTTGTTTTTCTTACCGTGCAGAGGTCCGTTCTTCTGGTACAGGTTGCTGGGCAGAGTGTGGCGGTCCCACTCGGAAGGCTTCAGCAGCCGCTCCTGCTTGGAGGGCGTCAGCTGCTCGCTGTACTCCCAGAAGTAGCGGCGCTTGGCTCGCTTGCGGCTCGACACGCCCGGCGCCAAGTCCGTCACGTCCTCCAGGAGGGACACGTCGCAGCCTGCCAGACCAAAATCAGGGATGGGTAAAAAGAAAAAAAAAAAGGATGAGGAAGTGAAGAAGACAAGAAATCAAGAAGAATGTACGCGCGTTCGTGCGCGTGTACGTACCAGGCTCGGAGAAGGCGTCGCTCATGTCGTCCTTGTCGGCCTCGTAGTCTTCATCTTCATCTTCCTCCTCTTCCTCGTTGTCAGACAGCTCACGCTCGCTCCCGAAACCTTCGTCGTGGTCTTCGTCGTCCGGCTCCAGCCCGTCGCCCTCCTCATCTTCCTCCTCCTCCTCCTCCTCCTCCTCCTCCTCTTCCTCTTCCTCCTCCTCCTCCTCCTCCTCGTCCTCGTCCAGCCGCGAGACGCTCCTGCCGGCCAGGCGGCTTTGTGTGAGGAACAACGAGTAGTTGTGTTCTTCTTCTTTGCTCTTCGTCCCCTCACCTTGGTTTTCGCGCTCCAGCCCCGCCCCCGCCCCTCCAGGGTGGCCAGCCTCTGAGGGGGCGGGGTCAGTGTCTTTAGGCGCAGGGGCGGCGTCGAAGCCGCAGCCGACGGGAGGCGCCGGCAAAGCGGCGTCGGCCCAAGTGGACGGCACCTTGCGGCGTGGCGGGGGCGGGGCAACCTCCGCCCTCTCCAAGTAGGCCTGCGAGGGGGCGTCGGCCTGCGCTTTGTGCACCGAGTCAAAGTTGGCCGACGGAGCCGCCATCTTGGACGCCCGTGCCGGGCCTTTCCCCGAGGGGGTGTGGTCCCGGGGGGGGACGCGCAGGTGGGCCAGGGTCTTGGTCATGGTCTCGGTGCTGGACGGGACCGGCCGGGTGGCCTTCTGGAAGCCCTCGGGGTAGTCCGGTAAAAGGCTCTCGGAGGGGCGTGACGAAGAGGCGCAGTTGGCGGAGGGACGGGTAAGGCCGGCGCTCGACGCCGGCAGCGGCGCTCGCTTGGCGGGGGGGGGGCGGCGGCGGGGGGCCGGGAGGGCCGGGCTCGGCCGGCGGGCACAGGGCCTCGCACACGGGCTGCGAGTCCTCGCCGTTGAGCTGAGCCAGTGTGGGCGTCCTGCCGATCACTTCCTCGTCCTGGTACGGGCTCGAGAAGTCGTCCAAGCCCAGGAAGTCCACCTCCTTCGTGCCCCAGATGTCGCAGCTGGCCAGACGCGTGTATCTGAACGCACACGCACACGCACTTTACAGCCGCCGGCGGATCGTTTTAAGGTTGAACCCGTCCTACCTGGTCAGGTCCTCCCAGTACGAGTCCCACCGCTCAAAAGCCGAGCCGCCGTGCGCCGCGTCGCACTCTCCGAGCGCCATCATCAGCTGTTGGTCGGCGCCAGCGTCGGAATCCTTGGCACCGTCGGCCGCGCCCACATCGCCGTCGTCATACGGACTCTGTCGGTGACTCATGTCTCTGTCCTTGGGGGGGGGGGGGTAGTCAGAAGGCAGGACATTTAGTGCGCTCCGTGACTGGTGTGATTGCCAAGCGACCAATCAGAGGACAGGAACACGATGTCGTGGATGAGGAGTCACAGGAAATTGGTTTGTCGAAGAATTGCTAAAACAATTGCAAAGGTTTTAGTGACTGCAATGATATTGTTGTCCCACGTTGTTTTTATTTCACGGCAAAAAATAAATAAATAAATAAAGCAAGAACTTTATTTGGCTGTGTGTCTGCTTTTCATGCTCATGCGTTTGACTTTGGAAATTTGTTCTCGACTGCGATGCCGAGATGGCTGTTTTTTCGTTTTGATGAATAGTTTGGAAAAAGCCGCAAAACATGAAGCCCAAACTTTTACATTGTCGAATACGACCGATCAATCAAGTCGATAAAGATTTTGATGAGTCATCTCGAATTACGAGAGAAGCATTTTGATGTCGTGGACCATTCAATGAACTGAAATTCAGTTTTGGAAAACCAGGTGGCCGTCGTTAATGACGCCTTTGCTTTTGCACATTTACTAAGGAGCGGATCAACGAGTCCTTTTTGTAACCCGAAGTCGCTCCCCACCCAACGCGATCTTTGACAGCTGCGAGGCAGCATGCGACATGCCGAGCAGAACGGAGCGCGAACGCGGCGGCGCCGACCCTTCACTCACCAGCTCGTACATGAAGTCGGGGTCGGAGGTGTTGGCGAGCAGCTCGGTGCTGGTCAGCGCCTGGTCGGCGAAGGAGAAGTGCTGAAAGTCGTCCCCAAAGGGAGGCTCCATCCCACTCACGCTGGGCTGCGGCACACGCGTTCGCACGCCAACATTAGAGCGCACCGTTGCAAGCGCGAGCACTCGCTCAAGTGCTCGCCAAGCGAAGCAAATAATTTCAAACGCCGTCATCAACCTTTTTGTACACAGGCACTGCGTTGAATGCAATAGTGACAAGTAAAGTGCTTTGATGAGGTGGTGTGCCTTGGAGGGGCGAGCTGGAGTCAAGTTGACGAGTGAGTGAATGGACGCCACCTTTGGCCAACAGCAGCTCCTTGTGAGTGTTCTCATTCTGCATTTGGGCCTCCGCTTGTTCCGTTCAATCAACTTAAGTGCGGCTCGCCTTGGGGCATGCCAGCTGTCGCCATAGCAACAGAAACACCCACCTGAGGCATCGCAAGACGCAACTTAGCGCTCCAGCGGTGGGGAACCTCTGGGCCCGGTGTCCAGTCCCAGCGGTGTGACGGCGGTCGGAGGGTGAGGGGGAGGGCTGGGGACTCGGTGCGGTGACTCCAGACGATCAAATTTAAGATAATCTAATAAAAAGACAACAATACAATCAGAGAAGAAAACTCACATCCAAAACTTAATTGGCGATAAAAAAACATTGTGATCCTTGAGCGGTCGTCATCGTGAATGTTTTGATGGCACGCATCTTTTTGGTGATGCTTTCCAAACACGTGTGGTTGAGGGGCATTAACTTGGAGATTTATGATAGATCGATTAAAGAAAAGGCCATGATTTCAATTTGAGAGTGAAGAAAATACGTAAACAAGTTGAAGATGATTCACTTTCGGGTTTGGTCCAAAACATCTGTCACAATATCAGACAACATGTTTGCAACTGTCCTTTTTTTTTTTTTTTTTAGAAAGAGATGAGCAAATTGAAATCTAATTTAAGACATTGCTTTTAATACACTTCATTGATTAATTGGGGAAAAATCAACAGCTGATTAGATAAAAATAATTGTTCGTCGCAGCACTGGTATTAATGTATGTAATAAAAGAGATAAAAGTCAACTTTCATGAAATATGCAGTGAATAATATACGTCATTATTTCTTTGTTATGGAGAGAAAAAAATCAACTTTCACATCCTGACAACAAGTAGGGTGATGCGTTCAAAGACAAGCCAATTTTCAACCGTCGAAATATGAGAAAAGTGGCGACGAAGAAAATGTGGCGCGCGCATTCTCGCGCAAGAGAGACAAAGCCTCAACCTAACGAAAGGCGTCCACACCCACGTGACGTCGCCTTCCCATTGGTCGAGGAGCGGTGGGGGCCCGCCTACGTGCTCATCCTATTGGCCGAACGCGCCGTCAGCGGCTGAACGACGAGCCCGCCTTCAAGGTGCGTTGAGGCTGAAGATAAACAAGTCGAAGGCCTGCTAGAAGCCGCCTGGCTGGCCTACATTCGAATATTTCGCATTTTTATGGCCGCAAACGAGGAAAAATCTTCAACAATGTTCGCACACCAAAACAAAAGTCAACACTTGAGCGTCAACCAGTGCGAAATGCGAAACGCTTGCTCAAAAAGTGCTCGAAGAGTCACTCGTGAAAAAAACAAAACATAATGATCAAGTTTCCTCCCAAAACACGTCCGCCTTCTTTGCGTTTGCACGAGAAAACAAAGCGAGTGAACGCGGAGGGAATGTTCTAGTATGTGTGTGAGTGTGTGTTGGGGGGCGTGTACCGTCGCAGCAAATATCAACGTTCCACGCGATCCACGACCACTTGCAGACACGATCGAAACGAACGTGCGTGCGCGTGTCTGTGTTGAGTCCAAAAGTGGCCAATGTCTTGTTACGTCACTGATTTGCAGCACATCGTGCCCAGGAATTAGACGGGGACCCATGCTAGTGAAATGCTCACAATAAAGATGATGTAACGCTCCAATTGCGTGGAAACCTTCAAAGGTTGTTTGTTTTTTTTTAGGGGGGCAGGGGGACGCTGGCCAGCTGCACACACCAAAACAACCGCAACTGAGCAAGCACGACACAAACGCCTCCATCCGTGCCTCCTCCTCCTCTTCGTCGTCTACTTCTTTTTAATCATGTTTTCCGCCGTTTAATTGCGGAACAAGAGGAGGAAGCGGCGGCGTTAGCTAGCTGTCATGCTAGCCACCGAGCTAATAATCCTCCGCGGCGGGCGGCCGAAATCTCCAAAGCGCAAAAGCTTCGCTCGGTGCCCGCAAAAGCATCTCACCACCGATTCACTTCCGGGCGGGCGGACCGCGCTGTCGTCCGGCACGCAGGCTCGGTCCGGTCTCGTGGTTCGGTTCGGTTGGCTCGCTCGCTTGTTTCTTTCGTTTTGTCGCCGTGTTTGCTGCTCGCTGTTTTGTTTTGTTTTGTTTTGTCGCTTCCTGGAAGGCGCGTGACTGCCAGACCACGTGGTAGCCGGTTCGGCCAATGGGAGCGGCTCGATCCGCCTTCCGCGCCAGAAACACGATTTGCGCACATTCGAAGAAATTAAGACTAAGAATAATTATAAAAATCATAAAATGGACAACACAACAAATTAAACACATGGACCTTCTGTAGGCCCATTGGCTCGTTAATTGCTACATTCCACATGATTTCATCTTTATCTTATTATTTAGACGGAGACGAGAATACCATTTTGACATTGAAAAAAAAAAAAAAAAAAAAAGGGTTCGATTTATAACGACCGGAGATGGATTTTAGTCCGGCCCACGAATCGGAACGGGGTCTGAGCTAATTTCTTTGAATAAGGCTGGAGGGTCGAGGCTGGAGCAGTACCGAGAATGTGGCCGCAGCGCAAAAAGATTCAAGTGGTCAGCTTTGTCAGTTTGCTTTGATATGGCGCGCTCCAGAAATCGGACATTTACTGCTGGAAGCTAAGAATCAGAACATTTGCACAATTTGAAGTTCATCAATGACTTGAAATGATGAATCGCTAATCAAAATAGATTTGGTCATCAAATCTCTCATCTCGTTGCACTCTTGAGTACAATGACAATAAAGGGATTTCTAATTCTAATTACTTTGTTTGTTTAACCTCTTGTTGAAATCAAACAAAAGTGCACAGTGCGCAAAAGGAGATGAAGAGAGTTTATATCAATACATTGCAAACGAAAACAACGAAAATGAATCCAATTGAAAAATCCTGCGCATTGTACGCATTCGTTTTGCACCATGTGTCGTCTCATCCTCTTGGCCGAGGCGAAGCGAGGCTCATTGTTTCAAAAAACTTGAGATTTTGTTGTAACGACTCAAAGGAAGCATACATTTAAAACGAGTTTGTACTGTCTGGAAGCGTTGACCTTTTTGCCATCTTCTTTTGAATTTTCCGCCCCAAACGAACGCGACAAATGAGAAAACATTTTGTCCCAATAGCGTCCATGCAAAAGCGGGAAGATGATTTGGACCGGCCTGAGCAAGGGTGCGCTTTGGTGAGTGAGGGGTTTCAAGCAGACCCCCTCTGAGCCTTCGCTCAGTCCTCGCGACCTCCAATTGCATCCGGCGGGTGCGCAACGATGGAGGAGCTCAGAGAGGTACGCCGAGGCGAGACCATTTCAAGATTTGAAGTCAAATAATAGAATCTGACCAAAAACTCAAAAATGTAGAAGGGAAGTCATTTCTATGGATAAAACAGTTACATTTTAATTATGAAATAAGAAATCATACTTTGGTTGGAGGAAAAATGACGCAATGAGACACTGAGTGGACTTTTGCTGACGGGCAATGCACGGTGAGCAGCATTCAAAGCGAGTGCGTGTTGCTCTTCAAATGTCCACGCGCCAGCGAAACCAGCGCGGGCCGAGCGGATGGCGGCGGCGGCGAGGGCCGTGCGGAGGTCAGAGCTCAGTCTTGATGGTGCGCAGCAGGTCCTTGTGGTCCACTTTGAGGCTGCGTCCGTTCCAGCGGTGGTAGGCCAGCAGGGCGATGTTCTTGGCGGCCACGGCGCTCATCTCCATGGCGCTGCCCGCCCACTCGATGCCATTCAGGTAGTACAGGTGCGGTCGTAGCTCCACGGGGGGCAGCGTCGCCCCCGTGGCGCTGCCGTAGCGAGGGTACGCCTGCCACTCCGTCGCCTGCGCCGAGTAATATGACCTGCAGGGGGCGTGTGAGGGTGAGGGTTCGTCCCGAGTGTCAGAGGGAGCCCCCGATAGGGCCCGTGGGCCTCGGCTTTGGCATCTCACCTGAAGAGCGTCTTGAGCTGCTCTCTGCTGAGCACGTCGGGCGAAAAGACTTTGTAGACGGCGGCTTCGTGCGCCCGCTTGCGGCGGAAGCCCGGCGCCACGTTGACGGGATAAACGGCGGCCACGCTGTTGAAGAAGAGCGCCGGCGCAGCCGCGGTCAGCACGCCGTCGTACGGGAAGAGCCGCGCGTCCGGGAAGCCGAAGAGCGACGTGTTGAGGTAGCCGTGCACCAGCGTGGCCACCGTGCCCTGCCACTCGCCCTCGCCGGGCACCGCGGGCGGTGGCCAGTCCGGGAAGGAGATGCCGGCGCCCGCTCGCAGCGGCGCCGCCACCACCACGGCATCGTATGTCGCCGTGCGCCGCTCCGACGCCGACGCCGACGCCTCGCCCGCCAGGCTCAGCTCGTACTGAGGCGCGCCACCTGGGAAGAAAAGCGGCATGCAAACGCCAGCAACAAAGCAGCCGACGGCGTTGCCTTCCCTTTTTATTACCCGAGTGGGGCTCTCGCACGGAGGTGACGCACGCGTGCAGCAGGTTGGCGTTGGCCAACTTGAGCAGGCCCTCGCAAAGCAACTTGTTGCCGCCTTCCACCGCCCACAGGTTGGATTGGGCGCTCGCCAGCGACACGGCGCCTGCAAAAGGCGACGAGGTCAAACGTCAAGAGCACGCAAGGCACGTCCAATGAAACAATTCTTCCGTTGAGCCAGGAAGCACATTGGCCAAGAAAAAGAAAGAGCTTCATTTCAGGACGAGAGTGCAGAAAAGGCCGATGATTCGGTGAGAGGTTTTGTGGGTAACGACGGCAGAAAAAATGGTTGATCTTTGGCGAGCTTGCCAAGGTCGCCCTTCGCAACGTCCGTCTCAGTCACGGCAAGAACAAGCGGAAAAAAACTGACGGGAATGATCGACGGTTGAGAGAACCAAACAGCAGAGCGATGGCACAATTTCAAGAACATCCGATAAATCATTTCATCTGCGATGTCCACGAGCGAAAAATGCCGATTAATTGTTCAAAGCGACTATATCAAAGTGATGAGGGAGTATTTCAGCCTTTGGAGTCGACTCGTAAGGCTGAAACGCGGCGACAAGGAGGCGGGCGAGGCGTCTGACCTACGAAGGCGGGTACGCTGACGTTCTGGCCGTAGTTGAGCCTGATGACGGGCGCCACCACCTCGTCGATGAAGCGCTGGGACACGCCCAGCTCCAGCAGCGAATCCGAGAGCGGCTGGCGCGTCATGTTGACAAAGCCGCTCCCACCCAGCGACTCCAGAAGCTCCTCTAGCGAGCTGAAGGCGTAACCGTGCGCCTGGTACTTGTAGATCCTACGATGCACACAAGAGATGTCACAAGATGGCGGCAAAGCACTACTTTTTTTTTTTTTTAAACCATGAGACGGGGCGTGAGGAGCGCTGGCTTGACAGCGGGGACGCAAGTCGCTCACAATTGCTCAAACCGAGTTCATGTTGATTTCAAACAAAAAAAAAGAAATACACACCGAGCTCAAAGCTAATGCTAATTTGGCGCAGTGCTGCAATGGATTGAACACAAACGGTTGGGCAAGCACACGTAGACTGGCGATAGATCTTGATCCTCTGCGTGCGACGACGAACACAAGTCCCCAAACGTTTGCAGACACGTACAGTGTCGAAGGTTTTCGGGACTTTTTGACCACGTCGATCGTCAATGCTTTTCACTTGTGATTGGGTGGCGGCACTTCTGCCCCACCAAAAGGCTGCGTGTGTGCGTACCTGATGAACTTCTCCATGATCTCCTCCAGCCACATCTGCAGACGGATGAAGCTGCTGCCGTAGCGCCACCACAGGCGCAGGAGGTCCAGCAGGTACCAGTCCGTCTCCTCTGCGATCACCGACGCACCGTCGAACACCGCCGTCTTGCCTGACACGGCGCGCCGCTGCTGCAGACCTGCGCGCACGCACACACATCGTCAGCGCTGTGTGCGTGTGTGCGCATGCAAATGAGCGCACGTGCGCTCACCGAGCTGCTTGATGAAGTCGTGCATGTGCAGGTTGAGTGCATGCATGATGGAGCCGCCCGACTCGAACTGGTTCCGGTTGACGGTGACCGTGGCCAAGCGGCCGCCCACCTCGCCCTTCTCGTACACGTCCAGCTGCACCTCTGGCCCGAAGAGCTGCCGCAGGAAGTGCGCCGTGGCGCTGCCCCCGATGCCCGCGCCCACCACCGCTGAAAACACAAAACAGCGCCACAGCTTCAGCCATCTGTCTGCAATCTGACGCTTCTCCTGAGGTCGGGTCGCCAAGGCAGGAGCTTCAGCGGGGAAGCCCAGACTTTCTTCTCCGGAGCGATCCCAAGCCAGCCGGGAGACGGAAGTCACTCTTTCTTTCTTTTGGATTTGAAAGGCAAACCACTTTCTTGGATGTTGCATCATTGCACACGTCAACAAACAATCATTGTCATTTTAATAACCTCATGTTATTCAACATGGGTTGGAGTATAAAGAATGCAGATTGTGTTCAACTATAGTGCAATGACAAAAATAAGAACCAGAATGGAAAGAAAAAAAGATTGTATATTTGGAAATTTGGAGAATGTGATCATGAGAAAGAAAAATAATGCTAAATGAGTTTGACCGCTTTGAAGGCCGACGCGACAGTTGGCCACGAGGAGCGACGTCGAATTGGTGTGCGCATGCGTGACATGGTAGTACCGCTCTCTGCCATCGGCGGAGCTAGTCACTGCGTCGCCTTTGCCGAAAAACGGCGGCCTTTCGTGAATGAGAGCGATTAATTCGTCTTGGCACTCTTCTCTTTTTATTTCATTATGTCCAAAGACAAGAAGTGAAAATAAGCAAAGTTCATTCTGTTCTTGAGAAGTGCCTTCAATTTCTCACCGTTTTTACACCTTCGTCGCTTCCCGTTCTTGTCGAGCGCGCTGATTCGCTCGCTAGCAGCCAATCACAGTGGCCATTTAACCCGCCATGCCCACCCGATTGTACAAGATTAATGGCCGAACACGCCCCAACTTTACGACGTTGCGCGCTACACCATACCGACGGCGTGTACCGACTTTGCGACGGCCGAGTCGGATTGATGTAGAGGCCGTTCGACGGGCTGGCTGGGGATCTTGAGGACCGGACTTGCATACCCCTTCTCTAGGAGAATACTGTGACTTGCCTATTTTGGAGGGCGCAGCTCTATCCACTTGAGCGGTGGCGGCGGCGGCCGAGAGCGCAGCCAAGGCGCCCAGCAGTCGCTCGAAGCCGCCGCCAGCGAAGCCGGGCAGCCGGCGCATGCTGCCTGGCTTCGTGCAGGCCGACAAAGACGAGAACGAGAGCGAAGTGACTTCAAGAAAGGTTCCGTTTCGCTCGGCTAGCACTTAACCAGAACTGGCTCATCGCTACCGCAGATATGCTGCGATCGATCGATCGAGTTTGACGTCACCTGACGTGGACGATAGCCAAATGTGGGCCAATCATAGCGGACGCGTCATGTGACGTCACCGTTTTGCTTGTTGAACGAAGGATCCGAGAAGCCAATCAGAAAAAGAGAATAAAGTTCTTTATAAGAATAAACACATAGCCAAGTGGTTTACTTGGCCAATTATGATTTACTGCAAAGCAAGATGAGGTATATGTAAAAAAAGAAAAAAACCTCAACAACTGTTTTACGTGACTAAGCAGACAAATGTGCGAAAATCTCGTGTCAAATAAAACAGTTAATCTCATAGGTTGTGCTGCAATCTTGAAAAGTGGCAAGTTCGTTTTTCGTTTGCTTGTGTCCCTCAAAACACATTTTGATCTCTTTAAATTGTAAGTACAAATCGCGTTTGTTTAACGTTATAACGAAATGGATGTTTCTAATCTTGCGGTCTTTCTCAGCATGTGGGTGCCATTGTCGAGTGACGTCAGATCGAAGCAACTGTGACGTCACGATCGATTTATTCTCCGACTCGCCATTTCCCTGGAATGTGGCATGATTTACTTGTTTTCTTTTTAAACTCATTTGCTGGTAATCCATTTCATGTTGGCAAACATCATTTAGGTTGCATTCTCTTTCACGTTTGGTTGTAATTATTTGACATATTGTTGTTTTTTTGTTATTTACTTATATTACCCATTTACATGGAATGTTTATTTACTTTGTTTGCTTATTTTCATGCATTGTGGGACTATTAAAGGACATCTTTATCTTTATGACGATTTGCACTCGTTAATTTTCTGTTTGATGGCTCCATATTTTGTTTCGCATGAGGGAGCATTTTCAGAGCTTGAAAACGACAAGAAGTGGAGTTTATTAGGACGTGGCGACAACTTGGGGAACATTCCAGACGGTGGCGGCACTGTCAGGCTTGGGCTCGGCTCACCTCACCTCCGAAACACACACGCACACACACACACACACTCACAGGCACGCAAGATGATTTACATGAGCTATCATACAAAAGCAGCCTCTTCGTCGTCGTCTTCCCGCAAGGCAGAGGTGACGGGTCAAAGGCGACCTGGTGAGGGGCGTGCTCCGTCGAAACTTGGACAAGCTTCCAGTAAACTTGTAAAATGGAGCCCAGTTGGAAACTTTCCGTGACAATTGATGGCAAGAAAGCAGAAAGGTTGTCCTCAAAAGCAAACTTCATGCAAGTCCAGTCATACTTCAGCTCACGAGTGGCCCGATTTAGCAGTTTTTTCTTCCGTTTGGTGTCGCGAGCTTTCAATTCGCTGCCATGGCTGCAAATGTCCTCGTACTATTCTGCACGTTTGTCTGGAAAACGTTTGCCATCAATTCCCAGGGAAAGTTGGCAATTTGGAGCAGTTTCTTCCCCCCACCGGCCGGTGGCGAGAATCAGGCGTCACTTTGTGGAGCGTCGCGTGGGCTCCGAGGCAGTGGGAGGAGGGGGGGGGCCGCGGCGGTCCAGGTCCTCTATGTAGAACATGATGAGCTTGCGGCGCTCCTCGGGAACGCACTCCAGCACCAGGTAGCGCTTGTCGTTCTGCAGGATCTTCTCCACGTCCTTCAGATGCTGCTCCGACTCCTGGATCAGCTTTCGGGACCTGGCGTACGCGGCAAACCATCACACAGGTGTTAAGCCACCGACTGACTGACAAGGTGCGGCGGAGGCACGGACCTGTACGTGATGAACTTGGTCTCCTTCAGGAGAGTTCTGAAGTCTGCTTTGGCGGTGATGTACTTGTCTTTGATGTAGTCCTCAAACTCGCGCTGTCGCTTCTGCAAGAAAAAGAACATCAACGCATTGATATCCATCCATACGCACGCACACACACACTTAATGGAAGGTCAGAAAGTGCTCGATGGCCTCCGGGAGCGTTTGGTCTGCAGACCCGAGGCAGACGCTCAGAGAGTGACAAGCGCATCATTTGTCAGCGCCAAGCCTTACTCGGTCACTGGAGGAGAACTTGATACATCGAGGGTCCTCCTTAATGACCTTCTTGACCTCCTTCCACGTGGTCGTCAGCGTGATCTGCAAAATAAAGCCGGTGTGGGCGTCACCATCGAGCCGATCCGTTTTGTCTGCAGATGATCGTCCGGGAACTCGACAAAAACGGCACGGCTGACGGCCAATCGGCGCTCGATGGTGTCACTCAAATTTAAAGAGCTGCCGAAGCAACGTCGCTTAATCGCACTCGTCAAACTTTTGCGTGGGACTGCAAATGAGCGCGGGCTCCAAACGCACGCTCACCACGGTGGTCTCGTCCAGCAGCTGCCTGAAGTGCTCCTTCTTCTTCTTGGCCAGCGCCTCCACGTGGTCGTTGAAGAGCTTCTCCTTCTCCTCGCGCTCCAGAAGTGACGCCGACTCCCACCGGTGGTCTTTGCGAAGGTTCCGCCGCGTGTCCGACCAGGCGGCGTCCGACGAGCGCACCTGCCGGCACAAAGACGAACGAGGTGGAACGCGTTTGCGTTGCTGGCGCCGGGCGCATGAGCGCCACGTGTGCCTCACCATGTCGGACATGAGCGCTTTGAAGTGCTGGACGGCTTCTTCCCGCTTGTGTTGCTCCCTCTCGCGGTCGATCTCTTTGGTCTGCTCCGATCGGGCCTTCTGGACCTCACGCTCGCGCTCCCGCAGGCTGGCCTCGATGCGAGCCTGACGCTCCAGCTCGCGCTCCTTCTCCAGGTCCAGGCTCTACGCCACCACAACGGCACGCCGCGCCAGTCACAAATAAACAAAGACGACAACAACCAGAGGCGGCGTGCCCAAACCAGGATTGGTTTCGCCGGCATCGACAGATGACGTACAAGAGGAAGGCATGTCATCAAATTGGAGCGTCTGACGGACCGCACGCTAACAATTTTGCCCCGTCTCGTCAACGAATGATCATTGATGTCGCGTCATCAAAGAGCCACGTCTTCATCGTGAAAAAAAGAGGCGTTAGGCCGGCCCACGAATCGGCCCCCGTGCGTGTGATGTGGTCGCGATTGCGGCCAAAAGTTCATCTCAACTGACAAGGACAAAAATCGTCAAAAGCGCGTGCTTACTTGCATCTGTTGATGATGTCAAGCTTCAATTGCGTATTTCTCTCATTGATTTGTGTTTTTCTTTTTCTTACCCCCAGCTGTGCAATTTGCATATTTTGATCAAATAAAAAAACCGCAACTCCGACGTCACTTCCCGCCCAACTCGCAACAACGCAGTGGTTCACTCGGGCTGCAACATTCTTTGAATACGATGTCTGCGAACTATTTCTGAAGAAACCATTTGCATGCTTTCGCCTTGACCCTTAACCAGTGTGATTCAGAACATTGACGCGACGTCTTTCGACAGGCGCGCAGAAGACACAACCCAAAAAAAAAGGATGATCCTCGCAAAAGTAGCAGTCAATGTACTTTATTTATTTTTAACAGGAGTGACAAACATATATTAGAACGCGCAACATCATCAGCAGGCGAACGCTGCGACATTCGCAAAAGAGGGTCAAGTGCCCAGCTCTGAGTGAAGGAGCACTGACCTTGGCTTGCTTGTCCAGGTACTGCTTGAAGAACTCCTCCCTGAGGGCGGAGCTTTCCACCGCCTTGTAGCGTGGGTCCGTCTCCATCCTCTCCTTGACTTTGCTCCAACGCTGCCCGCCTTCCACGTGCTGGTCGCTCAGCATCTCGAAGAAGTCCTGCCTCACCTGCGGCCGGCACGCAAGCTCTCGTGAGTCCGCCGCTCGATGGTGGGCGGGGGCGGGGCGCCTCCCCGACGGCGTGCCTCCTTACCTTGTCCACTCTGGACTTGGAGTCGTCCTTGTCGCGCTTCCTCATGGCCGCCATGTGCTCGACGAAGATGGCTTCCCTGTCCTTCATCTTGTCGATGCTCTTGAATCGAGCGTCTCGGCCGTGTTTGACGGCAAACTCGCTGAAGGTGGTCCTGCCAAAGCGCCGGAGGTCGTCAGATGACGCCTCGCCGGCACGCATAACGAGATGGGTGACTTGAGCGGGGCTCCCTCACCTGGCCGTCAGCTTGGCCTCGTCCATCATCCGCCGGAAGTCGTCTTTGGCCTGCATCAGCTTGTTCTTCTTCTCCTTCCTCTCCTCCTCCGCTCTCGTCTTGACGTACTGGTCGAACACCTGCCAGCGCACAGACAACGTGGAACCGGGCTGGAGGCGAGACCACAAGAACCAGACGCGGATGACCTGCTTGCGTTCTTTGGGGTTGAGCAGAAGGTATCGAGGGTCGAAGACAATCTTGTGAAGCTCTTTGTCCCACGTGGAGAAAGCCGATACCTGTGCACGCAAAAAAAATACAAAATAAATAAATAAAAAAGTGACAAGAATGAATTACCGTATTTTTACGGCCTTAAGACGCGCTGCATCAAAGGGCGCAACACCAGCTGAAGGTGCTAGTTCCGTATTTAATGCATATACTAGGCGCGCCGCATAACAAGGCGCTAGCTCAGCTGCTCTCGCTAGCTGATGCCAGCTCACCAGGACTCAATCCCCTAAGGGAACGTTGCCAAAGGTATCACCCCGTTTCAATGACAGATGTCATGAAACTATTAGGAATCACTGCCAATAACAATGACTCTAACCAATAAAAGGTGTCTTGGCAATAGTCTACCAGACAACGTCAGGGGAGGGACTTCACTGGTTTCAAATCAAAACCCCCAAAAAAACTCAGCATACAAGCAAACAATGAAACAAAGAAATAAGATGAACTCAAAACATGTATCTCTCATGCCATCTAAATACCCAAAAGAAATAAAAATAACACAAAAAGATTATAGCAATGGCTTGTTGGGAGCCACTCAGACTCAGCCAATCACATGGCTGTTTAGGGAGATGTGCTGTTGTGCTTTGGGCTTTTTGCAGTCTGTTGTCTAAACCTGGGACGTTTCTTGCTTGCAATAACATGAATGATAAGACCGACTACAACATTGTGGACAGCTGCCCTTTTGTCCAGCTTTCTCCTACACCATCACCCAAACACAAAAGTCACATAATGTATAAGTCACGGTCAATTTGAAGCATAAATGACTCAGACTTTGTCCAGCAGGGTGTGCTAACATGCACTCCGAACAGCCCGATGAGTAAAAGGGTTGATGGTCGCGAGTGATGCTTAGTCCATATAATGGGCGCGTTGTTTGTTTTGGGCAAGATTAGGGACTTTAAAGAGCGCCCTATGGCCCGGGAAATACGGTAGTGGGAAACGTCCACGGTTTTCTCTCCGAACGTCGCCAAAGGTGCCGCCTACCCCACGCTCCAGCAGCATGTTTTTGAACTGCGTCATCCGGGACTCCAGAGGCACCACGGCTCGTTCGCGGGCCGCCCGCAGCTCCGCCTCCATCACGGCCTCCTTCTCCGTGTCCGCCTCGTTCGCGTCCTCCTTCCTGTGTGGCAAAAAAAAAAAAAAGGAAAGCGTACCCGTGTCACACCAATTAAACGGATGATCGCTTTTGCCCGAACCGACCGACCGACTGACTTTCTCTTCTTGGATTTGGAGGGCTCGTCGTCGGGGACATCGTCCGTAGAGGGGGCCAGGTCCGGCTCCTCCTTGTTGAACACTGCTCAAACACACACACAGTTACAACGTATACATGCACACGCACGATGAAAGCGGTTGTTTCTGTGGGTCACCTGTCCTCCTGGTGTCATCCAAGCACCTCTTGTGCGGCGGCTCCTGGATGTGTTTGTCAACGTCGGCGCGTCCCTGCAGCTCGTCGGGCCGGTCCCACATGGACAGCCGGGTGGTCGGGTTGTAGAAGAAGACGCGCTCGTCGCCCGTCCACACCACGCACCTGGTGGGAAACATCAGTTAGCACGGCCGCTGCTTGCTCACTGCTGCTAGCTGGCGTGGACGCGCACCACGGCGTTCCCGGGATGGGGTTGGTGGCCACCGGGCGAGCTTTCTGGGCCGCTTTCTCTTCCTCGCTCATTTCTTCTTCTTTGCGTTCCTTTGGCAAAGACACAAAAGCATTCCTTTCAGTTGACTTGTGCAGAAACAGGAAGAATTGTTCCTGCGAAGGTGCCTCCCTCGTTCTTTTTACATGAGGGGGAAAATAAAAAACAATGACTTGAAAATATATATTTCTCTTTACAAAACGGAAATGGGTAAATAACAGTGGAGTGCAAATAATTGCGGCCTCAACTCGCCAAAAATGTAATGGCTGGTGATGCAAGTTGATGCTTGGGGGGTTCGTTTGGGATCCAGAGAATTTTGGAAAAAAAAAAGCAAATGATTTTGAATGAGCTGATTGTCAAACGCTTTTCTGGTGCGGGTTTAAAACAAAAAAGGTGCAGTTTGTTGCTGTGTTGGCGTTACCTGCTTTTCATTGTTCATGTTGAGAATTTTGGCCTCTTCCTCCTCCATCTCCATGGCCTCCGCTTCCTCCTGCGCCAGACGCTCCTTGGCCTTCTCTACTTCTTTTTCTGCACATCCAAAGAACTTTAGTTGCAGTGGCGGACACACCCATGGTGACTTGTTACAAATCGACATTTTACTTGATCACTGATTTTTCTGAGAACAGATATGTGATTTCGTCTCCTTACGGTCAAAACCAGCGGTTTCATCCCCCACCCCCGTACAAATTGATCTCGGGGTGACATTTTGGGGCAAAAGCAAGGTGAAGAAGAATCGGTGCGTAAGCGTGTACACACCTCTGTCCAGCACGGCGTGCGGCTTCTCCCAGGTGGACTCGAGGGTGCGATTGTTGTAGTAGTACGTCCTTCCGTCTACCGTCTTGTACTCGGACCACTCGGGCAGCTGCAGCGTAGCGGCGGCTATGGAGGCGGCGGCGGGGGCTGCCGACAACGCCAACTGAGGGTGCATCATGGACATCAGGGGCGGGCCCAAGCTGGGCAACATTCCTGAGGGGGCGGGACGAGGGGCACAACGTTAACGAGCACACGTCTTCTTCCACCGACTACTCGGTGCGCGTGCACATGAAAGGGGAAGACGACGACGAAACGCTTCCAATGTTCTCATCTCACATCAAAGGACCAGAAAGAAAATGAACAGAATGACGGGAACAAGAATTCAGAGAAGCACACAAACCAAAGGCACGCGCACCCACCTCCCCAAAAAAAAAAAAACATTTTTTAAAAACGTGCACGGCATCGTCTACTTTCCTCCACCTAAAACACACACACACACACACACACACAAACTATACACTCAAACCGCACGTGTGCTTGCAAAAAAAAGCCACGAAACGTGGGGTGCGTGTTGTGTGGCTGAATGGCGGCGCAGCAAAAGAGGAGTGCAGCGGAGGCGACAGACTAGCATGCCATCTAGCGGGCGGGTGCGTTTACCGTTGGCGCCGGGGCCCGCCTTTATGCAGGGAGCGCCAACTATCTGCATCATTGCTACACCTGCAACAAAAACAACAACAGCGCACAAGCAAGCATCTAATTGGTGGTGGACACCAGCAACACATACGCCGTCTTCCTGTGCGCGTGTGTGGGCAGGCGGGCGCGAGTCCCACAGACACAGGAGTGACCAAGGCCGCCCTAATTAACAGTAGATGCTCCAATATGTTGGCGAACCACGACTGGAGTTAGCCTGCGTGTGCTAACTACAGCTAGCTTCCAGACACGACAGTCCCTTGTCCTAAATGACATCGGGCATCAGCAGCAACGTTCTTCCCTTTTTTTTATCATCAAGTTGACACCATCTTGAGTCATTTTGTGAAATAAGCCCGACCTTTCAGGCTCGGTTGCTAACGCTAACATGGGCCTCACTCAATTACGGGACCCACAATGCTTCTGTTTTACATCAGAGATGACCCACATTAGCGAGCCTGCGCATGTGCGTTGCAGACAGGCATGCAGCCAGCGGGGGAAGTGCAAGACGAAGCAATTTTGAGAGAATTGGCGAATCGTGGATGCCAAATGAAACGACAGACACAAGATTGTGGCGTGCATGAGTGTCCCCCTGGTAAGGGGTTACCGCAAAAGACACATTTAGCGCCCTCGCACGACAGCATGAGGAGGAGGAGAGGGAAGCAAGCACAATCGGCTTTTTGCAAAATGTGAACACTTTTTGACAGCCTTCTACATGAGGCAAAGGGGGCGGGGCTAAAGAGTGCAGTGTTGCTTGGCGGCGGCTGCAAAGGGAGCGCAACACATCAAAGTGATTTTCAAATGTGTCGCATCCAAATAGTTGAGCGTTTGCAGTGTGAAATTCCAGACTTTCTCAATGTTGGCGAAAAGTGACCACGATTCATATCAGGCCTTCATCGTCATAATCGAGAAAGAGTACATGCAATTCAGCGCCGCACTCACACAAATGGCGTCGTTTGCCCACAAGATGGCGCTCCGCTCTATCCGACACGCAGGTGCCAACAATGGCGGCCAACAACGGCGGCGCTTTTAGAGCAACATGTCGGCCTTCTCGGCACAGAGACGCTCGCTCGTCTCCTGAGAGCCCAAATGTTGCCGAGCGGCGAAGGCCCGTCAGCGTTTGCACACCTTCCCGAAGCCGGTTAGTCGTCTGTGTTCGTTTGAGGTCGCAGAGATGTTTTGAACATGCAAAAATTGGACGGGGGCGAACACTTCTGAGCATTTTTGCAACCGTGAACAAACAAGCACCGTTGCGCAAACGTCTGCACGCCTTCGCTGCCCGGTGAGACGGCTTCGCCGCTGCAGCTCGTACGCGACTCACTTGCAGCATCGGCAGGCCGGCGGAGGCGGACGCAAAACTTTGCGAGCAGGAAAAGTTTTCAAAATGAATTGGAGAAAAGTTCCCTCTCTCTCTCTGTTCTGATACGCAAAAAAAAGTGGTCGAAGGACATCGCCACTTGGCGGCAAAGAAAACCAAGCAGTCAAAGAGCTGCAAGCGAACGTCAATGCCTTCATTGGCTGCACACCGATGGCCTCAAGCTGAAGCAAAAGTGCTCACTTGCTGCTTTTCGGCACGTTTTTGTTCTGCAACATTTGTCGCTGTTGCGTGTCCCGCCTTGGAGGACGTGTTCTCTTATTAAATCATTTCTCAGGATGTTTTCAAGTCAAATATGGCCATTGGCATCGGCCTGAAACCATCCATGAGGGTGCTGCCCCGGTGACGGTGTCAAGTGTGCATGCAAATGTGTTTGTCACGTTGTTCTCACCTGGCAGAGGGATGTGCATGCCCGGCAAGGGCACGCGGAAGGGCGGCACCATGACGGGCGGGAAGGCCGGGATGGCGGCGGCGGGCTGGGCCACGCTGTGCGGCAGGGCGGCGGGCAGCAGCGGAACCGTCTGCACGGCCGTGACGGGGGACGGCACCGTGGACGCCGTCACCACGGCGACCGGAGCCGCCGACGAACCGGTCGGCGCGGTGGTGGCGAGGTCCGCCACGGCGCTGGCTGCTGGAGAGAATGCCGGCACGCGTGTGACTCAGTGCGTGCGTGTAGCTGAGCGTGTTTGCAGGCAGGTCAGGGGTGCCCAAAGTCCCGCCCACAACCCACGTTATGCTCTCTCATTAGAGTTCTTCCAGCAATCCGATCAGTTCTGCTTGCATCCTTGGATTTTTCTGAATGCAGCCATTAGACGTACATGTTTGGACACCCCCAGACGATGTGTGTGTGTGTGTGTGTGTTAGAACCTGCAATGGTGACAGACGGGTCCAAGGTGGCGGTGGGATTCGGACCAGAGATGAGCGCGCAGGACGGGGTACTCGAGGAGGCGGCCACACCGGCGGTGGTGTTAATGCTGCTGGAGCTGTCGACTGCGGTGGCCCCCGCGCTCATGGTACACATGGCGCTAGCACCTGCGCCAGAGGCCCCCATACTGGTGGCCCCGGCACCAGGGGCCCCCGCTGTGGCAGTACCCGTCCCTGCCACCAGCACAGGGTTGAGCTCCGCCTGCTGGATGATTTTCACACCCTCCGGTTTCGTCCACGCCGACTCTCTGGTGCGAGCGTTGTAGTAATAAGCCTTTTGGGGGGGTCAAGAGCGCTGTCAGCCTGGTGCAACCTAACTGCATCCACAGATTTGTATACCTTGCCCTCGGGCGTCTTGTTCTCCACCCATATCTCCTCAGTGGGGTTGGGCGCGGGGCCCGCAGAGGTCGGGCCCGGTGGCATCCCGGGAGGAAAGAGCATCCCCGGAGGGGGTGGAAGGTTGCCCAAAGGCGGGGGGAGAAACGGGGGTCTCTGCAAGAAAGACGCCACAAGCACCAAGTTAACAAAAAAAAAAAAAACCTTTTGCGAGGATTTGAACAATGAAGTGAACGCAGTCAAAAGAATCACGTTTGTGGCCGACTTCAGCGCAGATTTTTTAGGGCTTTCGAAAAAGTGCGCCCAAGTCGGAAGTTTCCCCCGTCGCAAAGCAAATGTCTACGTGTCGGCTCTGTTTGCACGGCTTGCTTCGCCATGTGTGTAAAGCTGCATCTGTTTGGAGCGTTAAAGATCAGCTGCGAGGCCTCAACACACCAACCCGACATCAGCCATCCGAAAGTGGCAGCCGTCGTCGGGGCGTGGTCGGCTGATTTTGGAACTCGGTCTCCACAAAAAGGTGTTTTCCATTATAAGGCGCCAGGCCCCGTCCCTTTTGGAGAAAATGGAAGACTTTTAAAAAATTCAACTTGGCATATCTTGAAGCGAGCGGGCTCTCGTTCGAGTCCGCCATTGTCCTTTTTGCATCCACAAAACGATGTTACGCACTAGCCGCCTCCGCTTGTTTTTTTGAACAGCAAGAGAGTGAGCATAAGTGCTAAATAACTACAGACAGTGTATCGGTATTAGTTCAAGTCAGCATAGAGTCTACTTTGAAAATACAGAAACCGTTTGCAGCAAAAAATGTGACGTTGCCTTGATTTTTAATTAGCACATACCTTCAAGAATTCAGGCTGGAAGCCTATGACGCTAATTAAAACAGGAGTCGCTTGCTAGTGTGATAAGCCGCGATTCAAATTTGATCCCGATCGTCGCGACTGTTGGTGATTCGTCGACTAACCAGAAGTGCAGAACAAAAGTCACCTGCAGGTGGGGTGGTCCTATGGGAGGCGGCAAGCCTGCCGGCGGTGGAATGGGGGGCATGCTGGGGTCGAAGGGTGGCCGTGGGAAGGGAGGGCGTGCCGGCGGCGGTCCCCTCATCATTCCAAAGGGGGGGGGCGGCGGCCTGAGGAGGGGTGGCGGGCCGCGCAGCACAGGCGTCTGGGAAGGAGCCGGCGCAGCGGGGGCGGGTGAGGCAACTGGTGTCGGCACGGGGCCGTGGAACCGTACGGCCTGCTGGGCCATCCTGCAAAACACACACAAAAAAACAAACAGGCGTCATGATAAGCAAAAAGGCCCGAGAACAAAAACAATCCCAATGGAGTGATTGTGGCGTCAGGAAGCACAATCACTCTAATGGGATTTCGATCGCCATTTTGTGACGATTGCGTCAAATAAGCAAAAGACAGCACTATGATTTCAAATATGATTCTCATGTCTGATCTGATTTTAGTGTGTTAAGAGTATTCAAGTTTGCTGGATCCAGATTCTGCATACTTAAGTTTGCTTTCAGATGAAAATGTAGAATTTTAGCCATTTAGAAAGAAGTGAAAGCAGCATGCACAAGTCAAGTTCATTTTTCAATCGTATAATAATCATTTTTTGTCCCTCTGTGGATTGGAATGCGAGAGGCCTGCTGCTTATGGGCACCATTGCCTTTTCAGCCCTCATGTTTACGTCACTGCATCGTGGTGCGCCAGAAGGCAAGGCCTGCTATTCTTCATCTTTGTTTACATGCAGTCCTTAAGTAGTGGAAAACAACAACTACAATACACTACATCAACGCATGTGCGTGAATTTCTATCGTCTAGTTCTTGACTGGAGACCTCGGCTAATATGTTGTTGACTGCCACACTGGTGAGGACTTGCCAAAGCAAACCAAGTTTTTTTGTCGCTTTTTGCCTTCGAAACGCCAAACGCTCCACTGGAGCGCAGCCAATTGCAGCCGCCTCAGCCTATTAGCTAGCTAACTTGGGAACACATTCACCGATGCTTGCCACAGAAGAGGGTATGCCGTGAGCGGGGAAGCGCGACAACATCGACAAAGTTAAACGCAGTGCAGTGGAAAGTTTAGTTTTCGTCCGGAGGTTTGCCGCGTGCGCCGAGGCTAGCCTCAGTTAGCCGCTAGCACATTAGCTTGCGATGATACATCCGCAAATGTTGTGGCTGCCTTTCGCGAATTCTGACGCCAAAAAAGCCATTTGGCGAGTTGATTCCACAGCAGCCGCACGCGTCCGACATCACGCAGCAGTCGCGTCACCTCAAGCACTCGACTCGGCCTTTTTCTGACCTGCTGTCGTTGAATCCGATAGCTTCGCTCTCTGCTTGCTCCGCCATTACTGGAAAATGCAAACAGTCTCTTTGCGGAAACGCCCCTAAATATCTTCTTAGCTTTCCATTCGACAGGTCGCGCTGTCAATCGCGTGCCGCGTAGGATCCGATTGGCCTGCGACTATCGTCAAGGCTGACCTGCGCGTTGATTGGCCGCGTTGCCGCCAATAGAGAGCTACGTCTTTGTTCGCTCACGATGCACGCCGCGAGCTCATTGGCCAACTTTTCCTCATTTGCTCGTTCATACGCGCTCGTGTGAACGACTCTTTTGTGTTGTCGAATTGTTGAACTTTCATGCTGGGGTAATAAAAAGCGCACAGAAGATGCACCAATGTGTAGCTAGATGCTTATTTACACCCATGGACAAAACTATTGACACTTTGTACTTAAGAGGTACACGATACTTGCCCGAAACCCAACCCCATCTTGCACGATGTGTGCGTACCACGTCGGACCATAGAAAAGATGAGGACGCCAACTACTCCGGACCTCCTACGCACGCAGAAGTAATATCTTTCATGCCATCGGCGGCGCTCGTCACTGCGTCGCCTTTGACGGCGAAGACGAATAACGACGTTTTTTCGCGAATAAGAGTAGTTACTTCGTCTTTGCGCTCTTCGATCCAGACAGCTATTTCTCTAGAACTGAATAATCTTTGCTTTATGTTCACATCTCCTCCATGGACACAATGGCAGGCTGGATGGAAGAGCGCAAAGACGAAGTCAATACTCTCATTCACTAAGACCGCCGTTATTCGACGTCAAAAGCGACCCAGTGACTAGCGCCGCCTGGAGGTAAGGAGGGGTATTACCACGACGGCCGACGTCAAATTGATGTGCAGAAGCCTTTGGACGCGGAGATCTCAAGTGCGCTTGTCTTTTCTTCACTCAAGTTGTGATTTATTTATTTTGCGTTGTCATATGTGCACCATGAACAAAATGTAACCAGTCGATTTTGACAAAGCAAGGACTGTAAAGTTTCCAGAGAAAAGTCCACACTCGATAGTTGAAAAATGTAATCAAGAACAGAAACGTAGAAGTAATTGTGCTCGGTCAAAATGATCATTGCGACTCACAGAGCTTTTTATAATTTAATGGGATGTTCAACAAAGTACACGATTGTAAGCAACAAGCTTGTACTGAAAAAGGAACACAAATATGAACAATGGCCTTTATGAGGACAAGTCATGAAGAAGTGTCCTTCTGAGAGGAACAAATTAAAGATTTGGTCATATGGAACACACAAAATGCCTCTGCTGAGCTGTGTTAACAACACACACATTTGCGCATGCACTTCATCTCACACACACACGCACACACACACCCACAAAGAGCCCCGAAGCAAACTTGACTACCAAAAGTTTCCTACTCAATATTCCACCTGCTCTTTATTGTCCTCTCTGTCACACTGTTCCCGCCTTGGGCGAAGGATGGAGGCCTTTTTGGTGAGTCTTGCAGTCTCACCTGCTGATGTCACATTAAGCTGGGTGGCCAAGACGCACCGCTGAGCTTGTCTCAGTCTCGTGATGTCAAAATGAGTCACGGGAATGCCTTGGAATTTACTGCCACACACAGCTTGGGAATCTTGCTCTTCAGATCCTGGCAAGTTGTGCCGAAACCTCTCAAATATTTGCCAGTCGGACATTCAAAAGGTCCAAGCAAGGCGACGTGGAAAGGTTCAAGCGCATTTGAGGCTCATCGTGACATGTCGCCGCAAAGGTCCAACATGCAAACTTGTTGCGAGTTGTGTGAAGGGCCAAGGAGCACATTTGCAAGTGCAGCGTGCTGAGGGGCAAGACACCCCCCCAACGCCCTCCACCCCCTCCCCACAGCACCCCGTGTGGCCAAGTCTCATCTTCGGACACGATCCTCCCTCCGCTTGCCTCACTTCAACACGCACGCACTCCTTCAATTTCCCAAGTTGCTCAAGTTAGAAAAGGCGTCGCGCTTTGCTGCCGAGGTCATCACGTTGGGGTGCACACCCCCCACACCGAGCCCCGGCACCACCATCCTGACGGGAGCGGCCACGCCCGTTGTCCTCGTCATCATTGGCGGCGCGGCAGCCGAGGTCACGCCGGGATTGGCCAGAGGTCCGATGGGGAGCGCCGGCGATCCCAGGGTGAGGTCCAAGCCTGCCAAGTTGTTGGAGCGCACGTGGACGGGCGGCGCGCCTGCAAAGACCAACAATGTCAGCACTCTCACGTAGCCACAAACGTGTTCAGCTGTTCTAGGAGGCTTTTTTCTTCTCCTAGCGGGGGCCTGAAGGTTTTGTGCCAGAAAATTCTCTTTGCGCTGCAACAAGCAGGCCTTTTTGAATTCTGGCCCAAAAGTTCAGCCTTGCTTTCATTTTGCAAAAGTGTTCCTAACCGAGGCCATATTGGCTGGCTTAACCAAAAACACGCGGTGGCCACTTGAGCCTTTTTTGCCAGTCAGTCCCCCCCGCCTTGCGGCCACAACCCTCTGGACTTCTTCCTAAAAATTGCGCCGAATGAATCAAATCAAGGCAAGCCACGCCACCTTGCTGCTGCATCATGTTGTTGAGGGTGGACGGCGACTTTGCGGGGTTGAGGCTGGCCGACAAGAAGTCCAGGCTGATGTTGACGGACGGGTCGGACCAGGTGGAGCCTAAAGATCCCTGACCTGTGACCCCGACCTTCTGCTTGAGTCCGGCGGGCGGCACAGACGTCAAAGCTCCCAGACGCTGACGCCACACACATACACCAAAAAAACCCCAACGGATCAGACAAGGTTGTGAACGGGGAGAAGCAAGACATGAAAACAAAATGGCGCCGTGCTCCACACCTGCTGGGATCGAGACGCCGGCACATTGGGAGCGGTGACGGATGAGAAGGTCAAACTCTGCGACGCGCTCAGTGCCAGCGACTGGCACGCCCCGCCCATCAGGTCAAACAGCTCGACGGAAGGGAGGAGGCAGGCGGGCTTGGAGGCGTGGTCAGAAGGGGGCGGGGTGCCAAACAAGTCGGCGATCGGCTGGGAGGAGGCGGAGCTGGATGATGTGGTCGGCGGGTTGGCGAAGGCGCGCCAGTCTCCGAATTCTGCGCTCCCGTTGGCCGGTGCTGCGGCTGATCACATGACAGAACACACGCTTGCATGTAGACGAGTCCGCCACCTTAGATCAACATCTGACACGCCCCCGCCCAAAATATTGCGTTGGATGTAAAATGTATTCCCTGTTTAATGTCCACAAACGTGCTTGCCAAGCTCCGCCCACATTTCTGAGCCAAACCGACTTGAGTGACTTCCATTTGGCCTCGATTTCATGGCAATCGCACCAAATTGTCGCGGTCAAGGCCGCCCGACTCGGACGAGAGCAAAAAGGCCAAAATGAGCCTCAATGATGTCACGTCAGGCCAAAATGATGACATGAGCACAATTTCGCCTCGTCCATCTGTCGGAATGTTCACATTTGACAGCAATCAAACAAAACGGAATTTCAAAACTCGCACACCGTTGATGCATGAGAAAATATGAATGAGGAAGAAGCAAAGTTGAGCAAAAAATTTACCGGTGGAGACGGGCAGGCTGGCAGACGCCGCCGGCGACGAGAAGTCAGCAAAGCCGCAGATGAGGTCGTTGGCGGTGGCTCCTGATTGGACGCGCACACATGCACGCACGCTGACACACACAGTAACACACGCGCGCACGCACGCACGCACGCACGCGCAGACTCACCTACAGCGCAGCTCCGATTGACTGAAGAGTCAACGGCCACGAGGTCGGCCAGCCCCCGGCCGGACACCTGCTGAGCCAGCGGAGAGAGGGCGGGGTTAAACATGGCCGCCGAGCGTCCTTGATGGTGTCGTAGATGAACAGCTAGCGAGCTAGCATCGTGTCGCGCCGGCTATCCATTCGGCAGTCAACCGGCGTTCGCCAACAACCAAAACGCCGTTTGACATGGAAGGACGACGACGTCTTTTTGAAGTCACGGCGAGTGACGTACCTGCTGGTCATCGGGACTCGTCTCTCCGGTGTAGTGGGCGGCGGCACCCAGGTCCAAAGGAGTGCCGTTGCGTTTGTGCGCGCTGCCGGCGTCGGTGGCCCGGGTCAGGTGGACGCTCTTGGCGCTGACCGTTTCCTCCTCGTCTTTGAACTCGCGAGCTTCTGGACGACCGCTCCTGGACGTCCTGTCCTCCTCGCTGTCGCTACCGTGGCGGCAGGAAGAGGGGCGTGACGTGAATAATCACCCATGAAAATGAAAACAGCCGCCAAAGAGCGCGCGACTACCTGATCCTGTCCGGGGAGTCGTCTCGCTCCTTCTTGCGGAACTTGCTGATGGTGTCGTCGATGGTGGTGCCGATCCTCTCGCCGATCTCGCCGAGCTTCTCGCTGAAGGGGAATGCCGCCCGGCTCTTGTCCCAGTCCTCTTCCCATTTGCTTCGCTCCGGCTCACACGCTGCGCACGGACACACAAGGAGATTTCAGCCGGAAAAGCCCCGAGCGCCGATTGGGGAGGCGGGAACGGCCAGCACGCTCATCCCTTCCTCTCCAATACTCTTTATGTGGCGGCCTCAACGGTTCTCCGGCTGAGACCATCTCGACAATGCGGCGAAGGACGACAGCGGAGCAAACAGGTGTGTTGCCAAAATTGGCGACTTAAGTGTGAGCGGGCGGGACCACTCACCGCTCTTTAAGCTCCCTCCTCCCACGCTGTCCGAAGACACCCCAATATACTTGTCCTTGTTTTTCTTGGCTTTCTTGCGTTCCTCTCGGAGTCGCTCATCATCCTGGACCAACTCCACCGTCTCCTTCACCTTCTGACGCACGTTGACGCCTTGGTCTTTGCCGTTGTCGTCTGTCCGAGGCAAACGTTTCAAAAGGGGGAAGACAACGGCGGCCGGGAGAAGGAGCGGCCGCTGACCCGTGAAGCGGTAGTTCTCCAGAGATCTCAGGTCGTAGAGATGTTCTCGCGCGCCGGTCACCACTCGCTCCGAACCGTTCCTAATCAGGTAGGCCAGCAGCAGCAGCGCCTGCCACCACACCACCCGGGTCACATTCAGTTGCTGAAAAGTCTCCCAGCCGACAACACGGCTGGCCGCTCACCTTGTAGACACGCCTCCAGTTCTTCTTGTTGTCTTTCAGCATCCGGGTCCACAGCATGTTCATCACCTCGGGGAACTGCTCGTACATGAAGGTGGACCTGTTCGCGCACACGCACACGCACACGCCATCGGCTAAACAAACATGCGCGTGGGCCTCAGTGTGTGTGTTTTCCATACCTGGCAATTTCTCCCATCAGCTGGCCAGACGGCCCCCAGGGGTCGTCGTTGGTGGCCTCTCTCACCTTGGACTCGATGTCGGAGTAGTTCATGACTACATTGGTACTGGTGTTGAGCACGCACACACGCAAACAACCCAAATCAGCAAGCAGTACACACGCGTCACTCCTTCCGCATCGGCATTTGCATGGCACACAGTTGCCCAAACGGCACATTAAATAGCTCCACCAACACAGGAAAGGAATCAACATCACCTAAATAGTTTTGCATGTTGCATTGGTTTGGGGTGAGCTCAGATGTCTTTTCCATCTCACCGTTACTCCACTTAGCATATTTGGACTCCCGTGTGTATTTGTTTCGCTGAATCTTTTTACACCTGATGTGTGCAATATGGCGAGGCTCTTTGAACCATTTCACAACCGGACTGGAGAGGGACATCCATGACGGCGATCAGAAAAATCAAAAAGGACATTAATGTTGTGACTTTTGTGTTTTAGCGCGCAAGCTGGGCCTCGTCTGCACGTGATGACACGCGAGACCAGTTGCAACTTTTTTTCTTGTTCTTTTTTTTTTTTTCCACGCTTCGAGGAAGGAGACGTGAGCGTGCTAGTCCAGACAAGGGCGCGATGCTCCCGCAACACTTGAGATCGCGGCCGCAGCCAAGCTAGCTGCCCCCATCTGATTCACGTCACAATGCGGGCGGGGGGGGGGTCGGCATTCCAGGTAGCTAAGCTAATACCTTCGCCTCAAAGTAGTAAAACTTAGCTCGAAAGATGTTTCCTTCTAAACAAGTGGGTTATAGAAGGGTGGCAGCTAGCCATCTGGGTAGCTAGCCAAGTAGCGGCGAACAACAGTGAATCGACGGGCGGCCGTGACGTCACAGACGCGAGCCGGCTTTAGCATAGCTTAGCTTAGTTGAGTTTTGCTCATTAGCGGGTCGCTACTTACGCTTTGTCCACCAGCTCTCGAACCTTCCACATGTTCAGCATCTTCTGCGCGTAGGCACCCACGCATGCACGCACGCACGCACGCACGCACTCTGCACCAGCTTTTCTGGCCCGCTCGAGACGTCAACGTCACAGCGACGTCATCGTGACGTCAATCGTGCCGCTCGTCTTTGACGTTTGTTAATGATATACCGTGGAAAAATGTCTGGCTCCAATCAAGCAAATATCTAATCACAAACAAAATTAAAGAAATATCTTTTAAATTGATACATAAATTCTACCCATCCAAAATGTATATAAACAAACTATTTAAGATCGGTATTAACACGGACTGTAGTTTTTGTAACAAGTGCCCTGAATCTGTTATTCATTTATTTTGGTATTGCCCTTATGTTCATTTGTTATGGCAGAGATTATGTGATTTTATACATAATAATATTGAAAGTGATATAAGAATTGCTTGGAAAAATGTATTGTTTGGTTTCTTTGAAGATAACATGGACAAAAGAGATGTATACTATTTGATAAATCTTTTGATTATAATGGTAAAATACCATATTCACTCCTGTAAATTTCGTGGAAAGAAACCATGCTTTATTGTTTTTTACAACGATTTTCAACAGTACATCCATTCCATCAAATATTCTTTTAAACAAAAGGCTCATAAAACGATAGAGATCTGCAAAAACTTGAAGGTGTTTATATAGTCCTATTTTTTCTGCCCCAAGAAAGTTGTTCCTTAATATCTTTATTTATTTTATTTGTTTCTATTTCTCCGTTAATCTATCTGTATTCTTACTTAATAGTTATGTTATTCTTTTCCACTATATTCTCGATTGTTTTCTTGTCCAATTGTTCGATTTACTATAATGACTTTTACATTTGACTAATTTTCTGCAGTTTGCAATAGAGAAAAAAATAAAAATAAAATGGCTATGGAAAACAAAACAAAAAAAAGCAATGCTATCCAACAAAAACAAAAAACAATAGCTATCAAAAAAAAGATATGCCTATCAATCCATTTTTATACTAATTTTATCAAACGTACACGAGCTATAATACTTCCAAGCAGTGGGCCAAAAGTAACAGACTTTTTATCATATCTATAAATATGAGTTTTTTTCTTTTTTCTCAGCTACTGTGCCAAATGGACAAATTGGCGCACTTCTTTTCCACTCCAGCAGGTGGTGCCTGTGTCATTAGATCGTTTATTTTCATTGTTCTTGGATTGGTTCAAAGTCCCACATGATACATTTCCGAAGTAGAAGAGTTTGCGGCCTTTGGCTTTGAGGTTGAATTTCAGGATAAAGCTAAAATGTTTACAGGTCGGTTTAATTTGATCTTTTGAATGTTTCCGGACTTGTTGCACAACAATGAAGTGAAAAGCAAAATTCCCAGCTGGTGTTTGAGCCATGAATATTTCCAAGGATGAGGAAATGTTGAGACGCTCTACAGTTGAACATTCAAAAGTTTACACAAGGACTCGCACTTTAACACAACTTTACCTTCGTTGGGTTCATTTTGAAACGTCTTCAAAAGCTGAAAGGAGCTTGCGAGCTACGTGTTGCTATGGCAACAACCCCCCCCCAAAAAAAAACTTGGCAAGGAATTCTTGCCACTGATGAGGCATGACATTTCATTCCACTTTGTGGCTTTCAAACCACAGCTTTGCTTTACAATTCAACTTGCTGACTTTTTAGGTGCAGGCCGGCATTTTAAATCCAACAATTAGCAGTCCTTGTGATCAACTTAAACGGTTTTTTTTAACACAAGAATGTTTAAAAGGATGTTCAATTTCCTCGCTCATGCCGCAATGACATGAAGATTCTCATCTCTTTCCTACGTCAGGCCTCAACAAGCTCGTTGAAAGCAAGCACTACTTCTTTGCTACCGATTAATGCAAAGCGCTCAGTTTCACAGATGTGCTCAAATTACCTTTAACAATATTTGCCAGTCATTCACGTGCAGGCACCGATAATGTCAACTAAATGAGGAAACTAATACATTTGAACATTCCCAGAAAATCACAATGTCCCATTCCTGTCCACCGCGGCAACTCAGTTGCTGCCCTGCAATTTTTGTCCCCATTCGAAATGAAGCCCAAGAATCAAAAACACGAAATCAGTCAATGTCAACTACAAGTTTAATGCGCGCGCACACACAATCTGTCATGTGTGCTTTTTTTTCTTCCTCCATTGAAACAAAATGTGATAAATAAACGAATCCAAAGGGTCATTGTTGAACAAGAAAAAAGTTTGGTGAACGTTGAGTGCTTGTTGAGCTCGTTGACACTTTAACCTTTGAGCGAAGACATTCCGGCACGCATGATCTCGTCCACGAGCAGAATGTTACTGGCGATCACCGTGCTACACGCACACAGACACACAAATATTAACAAAAATCACGAAGATGTCAATGATGACGATGATGATGTGGCGGATGTGGTTTGGTCACCAAGAGTGAAGAAGTTGCTTCTTGACGCTGTAATTGTCCCACACGCCCGCCTCGCCCGCCACCATCGGCTCTCCTGAAACACACATGCCCGTCGAGTCACGTGAGTGATATGAATTGGCCTGAAACTTTCTTCAGCGGTGGAAGCGAGCGGTTGGAACATGAGTGATACGAACAAAGATTCCGCCCACCAGTTGTCACGGTAACCATGCATTGTGAGGCAGGGTGTGTTGAGGTGCATGAAGAAATCTGTTTGTTTTTTTTTTTGCTTTGTGGGTTATTTTGTAGGTGTGAAACGTTATCACCTGTGCTGAGGTCGACGCCCACCAGCTGACCTCCGGACTCTTTAAATTCCGTCTGCAGCTTCAGAAGAGTCTCCTGAGGGTCGTAACCAGAGTTCTGGGCCAAAACCTGTTGTTTTGGACGGAGGGGTGGGGTGGGGGGGGCATATTCATGAACATCATTTATTCAAGTGCAGCAGGCAAGCGGGCAAAGAACAAAATGGTCACGCTGCGCAACATCATCTTCCGTCACAACTAAATGACGTCATAGCGCCGGCGTGGGGCGGAATTCTCGTACCGCCGCGGCGAGCTAAAAATGGTGGCTGAGATGGCCGCCATTTTTGGTTTAGGTTGACTCATTGCGAACTAGAAAAGAAAAGCTTTGCGGCGAGCATAGGTGGGAGGGCGAGTCGGCCCCCCCTGTCTACATGTGCGTGTGCCCATCCACCGATTTTCAGGTGTATCCCAAAATACGCCGTTGAAGACGCGGGCAGAGGACGAGCTGGGAGTGGGGGAGAGAGAGAAAAAAAAAGTTGCGGCGGCGTGGACCTTGGGAATGATGAGGAGGGCGTCGGCGAAGGCCTGCACGCCCAGCTGGGCTCGTCCCTTGACGCCGGCCTTATGCTTGAGCAACGCGTCCGCCAGGGCCACCTCCAACGCGCCCGCGCCTGCTACCACGCAACCTGACGGACAAGACATCGTAGTCGACATCTGGCTCACGATATAGGTGACGCGTGTGCCGCTCGTGCAGCACTAAATGTTAACCGGTGCACACTTTTTCCTCGCTAGTAACATATCGTTGACCAACTAGTATGCCAAATGTGTCCCACGAGCGTGTACTAGTACATGCAAATATTGAACAAAATGCCAAGAGGAAAAAGGTTTCATCATTTACTAGTCGGCCAAAAAGTTCCAAGTGCAGCGTAATCATCCGCTGGTGACGACAAAATGCACAATGTGGCGCGCTCTCACCGTCTTCGATGGCGTTCTTGACAGCGCGCAGGCCGTCCCTGACGGCGTCTTTGATTTGCGTGAGCGTGTGCTTGTTGGGCCCTTTGAGCAGCAGCGTGACCGAGCGCGGGTTGCCGCACTTCTCCACAAACGTGAACTTCTCCTCGCCCTGCGAACATCAAAACGCCCGCCCGTGAGCAGGACGCCCGCTTCCTCGGAGGCATTCGTCACTCACCAGCGTGTGCTCGTACACCAGCCCGGCGCGGCCCAAACATTCGGGCGTCAAGTCGTCCACCGAGTTCATGGCGATGCCGCCGCACGCCAGTGTCAGTCTGCAGTTGCACAAAAACATCAACAACCCAACGTCAAGCGCGTCGCTCTCCCGTCATCAAAGCCACCCAGCGGACGCCATCTTGATTGCGGAAAACGACGTACTTCATCAACTACCGCCGGGCAAACTTGTACGAGCGGCACTTGGCCGTCACGACAACGCAGCGGCACCACTCACGGGTCGGGCGGCGCATAGGACACATTAAGAGGGGAACCCATAGCGTTGCGTGCCCACACTTTTGTCTCTCGATCGGAAAGCATTTTGTCAACTCGAGCTGCACACGCGTGTGGCGGTCTCGTAGAATGCAAATGATGTGAAAAGTCATTCTCAAAAAGAGCAAAATGAAAATCAGTCGCGGCGGGACGGACGAGCGAGCCAGTGAACGCTTGGCGCCATTTCGGCTTCCTGACCACACTTTGGTGGCCGTTCGCCGCTGCCAAATACACGCGTGTTGTCTTTTGTCACATATCCGAAAACGAAATGTTCTTTTTGTCGAGATCATCGAGCCACACTTTCGCTACGAGCGGATGTTTGGCCGGCGCAAGCGCAACACGCGTGTGTGATTTGGACGCAGATGCGAAGGTGACAATGTGCGTGTGTTGAACTTTTGACCTCTCCATGTTCCTCCTCTTGGCTCTGCGGAGGGCGACGATGCCTTCCTTGGCGAGGGCGTCCAGCGAGTACGGGTCGATCCCCTGAAGTGCAACGAGAGAGCATGAAGGCGCCACACAGGAGCAGCTTTTGCCATTGTGGTGAAGTGCTGAATACATGCCGGGGGAGGATAGGGGGGGGCGTGTGCCCCCGGGCCCCCGCATGCAGAGGTACACATCACGCTTAATGTAGCACAGTCATGTGACCGCGAAGCGCCACGTGGCCGACGCTTTGCGGGTGTTCGCTGTGCCGCTTCCGACGGATTTTTTTTTAGGTGGCCGGGGGGTGGGGCCTTACCTTCTGGTTGATGACGACGAAGCTCCCGTCGCCGTCGGGACACACGCGTTTCTTGAGCTCGATGATCTTGCGCACGCGCTCGATGATGAACTTCCTCTCGGCCGCCACAAACTTCTCGCGCTCTTTGGCGCTCTTGTAGAAGAAGCCCGAGTTGACTTCGGTCTTCTCGTACTCCAGCGACACGTTGCACGTCAGCACGAAGGCGTCCTCTACGCGCTTCTTCATGTCGGGGTGCCGGGCCCCATGGTCCAGCACCAGGCCTCGGATCAGCCTGCAAGCACACAAACGACGGCGTCGGTGTCACGCCTTGCTTGGGAAAACGCGCAGTGACGAGAGGGTCGCTCGCTGCCCCCTCGTCTGTCTACGTGGCTTCAAGCGCAGGTGTCTAACCCGCGGCCCGGGGGCCATATCTGTCCACGTCATCATTTCTTCACTTTCAATGAGATTGAGAAATCGCGGTTGTTTTTTAGGGCCGATACCCGCCTTCAAAATCAAATGAAAAGGAGTACAAGACACTTTTTGGACTGGCTCAATACTGGTTATTCAGCAAGGCTCAGCCAACCAATCGTGCGGCGGATGCCAAATTGCACGACGCAAGTCGAAGTGCAGCCGTTGGCTTTTTGCCAAACAGCTGACAAACACTTGGCGGTGGCCACTCACTGTGTGTCGCAGTCCGTCTTGTGTTTCATCTCCAAGATCTCCACCATGTACAAGTCGATGGGCTCGTTGGGCTTGGCGATGGTCAGCACGGCGTCCACCACCGCCTGCAACACAATTGCAACGGACTAAATCAGGACAAACGAGGCCACCAAGTTATTGAGGACGCCTGCATGAGTTTTCTCTTTTTCGTTCCAAGCGGCATCCCTGAAACCGAAACTTGCAAGGCGACGAGCCCACGGTCACGTTTAGAAGGGCAGGACCGGTGCGTGAGGGGGGTCGTAAAAAAATAAAGTCAACCTCGACATGGCAAAAATTCACCTAGCGGACGGGATCATGGGATGTGTCAGCGGAGAAAAGTGAGACTGCATGTGCTTGGAAAAGGAGTTAGCGAGCGTGACCTCAGTGAGGAGGTCGGCCAACTCGGCGTGGACTTTGGTGCGAAGGGAGGTTCGAGCCACGTCCATGAGGGTCTCTCTGTCCATCTGCCGCATCACCTTCACCTCCTCCAGCACGGCCAGCGCCTTCACCTTGGCCGCGTCAAAGCCCTCGGCCACGATCCTCGGGTGGAGACCCTGATTGAGGAGCGCGAGACTGCTCGTTAGCCCAAAGAAGCGAGCGAGCAGGCGGCAAACGGAGTGCGTGCGCCACCTCCGACACGTAGAGGTCGGCCTGCTTGAGCAGCTCGCCGATGATGAGGACGTTTGAGGTGGTTCCGTCTCCCGTGATGTCATCCTGGGCCGTGGCCACCTTGGCAATGAGCGATGCCGTCGGGTGCTGAATTTGCTGAGAAAAACAAAACAAAAATTCAAGTAGAGTCTCTGCTTCGGCCGTTCGGAAACACATTGGGATTTTATGAGCACCTTTACACACATACGCACGATAGTCATATTTCATGCGTGTGTGGCCCCGCTGCCTGGCTTTGTAAGATGCTGATTTAAAAATAAAGCAAGTCAAAAGTGGTCAACTACCATCTCATGTAAGAGGACGTTTCCATCTTTGGTCAGCTTGATGTCTCCTGCTCCAGAAACCAGCCTGCAAACGTACAACACAAGTTGACACTTAAAGGAGAAGTCAACCCAAAAGTTTGCCTTTCAATATTACGTTCTGTGCAGCCTCACTAGCCTAAACATGGCATTTTGAGGAATACGAGTTAAGACGCAATGTTACCCGAGCAACTGTGATGTCATCTTCAGTCGACAGCGAGCGGCAAAATGTCCGCCCCCTGACATGGCTAAAAACGTGTGGATTTTGCCTCTTCATTCGTATTCCACCAGCGCAATATGAATCTGAATGCCATGTTTAGACAAGTGGTGGCATTATTGGAAGGAACATTTGGGGGTTGATTTCCACTTTAACCCTCCCTGGGTCCCGCCCCTTCCCGAACTGTTCAACCACTGCATGAAAACATTCAAATCATAGGTGCACAAATAGCCAGGTGAGGGCTACAATTGAACAAAATCCCAATCAGACAGCCAAGAACGACTCAGTAGCATACACGTGCAAAAAAAGTCTTTTCTACCTGTTGCGACTGTAAAGTTTCGATTGCAAAGCAGCTCAGATTGCCTCCTTCCCACAAGAGCGCCTTTTTTGGCTTCCCATGGACGAGCTCGCTTCTTTAACAAGTTAAACCCGTGACTCGAAACTTTCATTGTGACATGTTGCACATCTCTGAGCGTCATCGTCAATATTATTATTGATAATAATTTGGGTATTCGTGGATGTGGCTGTGTCTGCACGTTTTCTTTTGCTCATCTGCCTGGTCATTGTTCCGTCTCGTGCATACGCCCTCAACCGCTATTGCTGCTTTTAGGAAAGACTTCACCTGTGGGAGACTCAATTTCCTCCTAGTGTTGCTCCACACTTGGCCATTGAAAATGGTTCCGATTCAGAGATGATGATAATAACAATATTAATGCTGCTGCTAACGTTAGCATGCTGGGGGGCATCGTGACGGTGCAGACGGACAACGTGCGCCGACAAAGGGTTAGCATTAGCCACGTGAGGCCTAAAAAAATAAAAGTAAAAAAAAAAACAACTTCCAGTAACTTCGCAGGAAAAATGATACAGGAAAAAAATACACAAATAAGTATTTTATATTTCCAAGACAGAGTGTCAAGAAAAAGTCGACAATAGGAGACTTGCCCCGCGACACCGCTTAGCTTAGCCTAGCCTAGAATAGCATAGCATAGCATAGCTTAGCCTAGCATTGAGCAGGCGAAAAGAACGGCCGGTACCGACATTTTCATGGTGCCTTTGGGTCCCAGATTGCTCTTGAGGACGTCCTGGAGGCCCCGGGCCGCGCTGATGTTGACCGCCAGAGCGGCCTGGGCGCGAGCCACCTCCGCCTTGGGGTTCAGAGCTTTCACGGCGGCCATGGCGGACGCAAAGGGTAGCGACAGTTGGGCGAAAAGCGGCTTGGCCAAGAGCGGAACGAGCCAAGTGAAGAAAAGAGCGTGAAACTTCCAGAAGACCCACACGTGCTTTACTGGTGCGTTCAGGGAGCACGGCGAGGCTCGGAATTTCTGCCGTCATCGGTGCCGCCTACAATTCGCTCAAAAAAAGCCAAGCCAACCTAGTTGGCCCGAAAAACACCGCACTAATCACCAGAGTCGCTTTTGTTTAGTTAGTTTTATTTCTTTTTTTATTGTGCGCGAATACTTTACTTTTTTAAATGCGCGTTTATGTACTTCAGGGTAAACTTCCGCGTAAACGTACGCAACAAAGATGGCGCGTGTTGACCCGCGGGCGAGTTTAATTGAATTTTACCTTGTACTTGGCTTGAAATACAAACACAAAATCGGTTCTTGGTATTATTCCAAACAAACGAAATACTTCTGAAGTGTGCCATTTATCATTAAATTACATTGTGACCATCTGGAAGTATCCTTGCGCAAGATAGGGAACGGTTACGTCATCAATCGATAGATGAGGTCATAGTGTAACGCGCGATGAGGTAAGAAAAGCGAGCGATGTCCGTACAAGTGGTGGCCCATTTACAGTTTGACTTCAACAAGTCCTTCATGATTCTTGCCATCTTTCAAACACCTGCATATCAGTTTAGGTTAGCAAACCAAACCGACCCGAGAGCACATAAACGCGCACGAAGAAAAAGGCGTTCCCTCCATAGCAAAAAAACAAACATTTGTTGTTCTTTTTCCACGTCATCTAAGGTGCTCCGTCAAAATAATTGATTTAAGTTGTAAAGCAACCATTACGTGTGTTATAACGTGAAATAATACAACAGGTGTGTTCATTAGAAGTTTAATTCCATTATGTACAAGTAAATCATTCAAGCAGGGATGATCACACAACAGTTACCACAGTGCCACTTTCCTCCACCCAGGAAGCGCCAACAGCAGCCCCGCCGCCACCCAATTAGCAGCTCAACAAAGTCAGTTATGAAAACAAACCTGATCACATCAACAAATTCTACTTTTGGGGAATCTTCAACGCATTTAAGGGGAAAACTGCGAGCATCACCATGGAAAGTAAACCAGGAATTATTATTCGCCCATTTTCTTAAATCATTTAAAAAAAAAAAAAATAAATCAAGTTAATCAGAGATTTCTTGGGGAGTCATCTGAAATGTTCCTCAGTAGAGGAGACGACTGATGATGATGCTCACATTCCAAGCAAAGTCAAGCAGAACATCCTCAAGGCGCCACCGCCTCCTCTGCGTGGTCACTTCAAGGGCGAACTCTTCAAGGGAATCATCACTCGAGATTCCATGTGCTGAATAAGCGGCACTGCAAGAACAAGCCAACCCAGTGGCACGCACTTACTACACGTTGAACATGGTGAGACCTCTCCCACACTCAGGTACATGACAAAAATATTCCATATGGTGCTACTTTAAAGGTGTCAAGAATATTCCAATAGAGTATAAATATGCTAATTAAATGTGCTATAATTTCCCTTATTTGAGGATTACAAAGCCTCATTTCTGATGGAGGTGATGACCGAGCCAGGGCTGCGTCGCAAACCTGTAGCCAATCGCAGAGCCCTGACTGACCAACAAGGAAGCGGCGCGAGATCAAACTAAACGACTGATGTGATGCGTTTCGTTTTTTGTTTTTTCACAACATGGTCAATTTGCCTCTGCTCCTTTTTGGAAACACTCGGCAAACATTGGCGCAGTCGTGAAAGGTGGTCTTGGTTTTTGGGAGCACACTTTGCAAGCCTTGTTTCGAGGTGGTTGGGGCAACGCAATGTTTGTGCGAGTGCAGCTGTGTGTCGACGTTATCGGAGCACACCACGCGGACCGCCACCAAAAGTGGCAAATGGCAGCTCGTGGATTCGGTAGAAGATGGCGCTTCCTGACATTTGGTGGCGTCTTTTCCAAGAAAGTGAGTGAGTGAAAATCCAGGCGTGGCGGGATGACAATTGGTTGCGAGCAGTCCAGGCCGGGAGGCTACGTCATATTCAATTAGCTAACATTGTTGACTTGTGCACAGATGTGCACTTGTGGAACTGAAACTGAAGTTGTGCTTTGCACTTTTGGGAAATGGAGCCAAACTGCGGACATGGTCTTGCGTTTACGCACACTCGTGCAGCACATCTGGCGCGTAGTGTTAGTTAGCTGAGTCCGTGCGGCAAAACAAACCACGATGGAAGTATGCAGCTACATTTTTCGCATTTGTGGTATGTCGTCATGAATGCCAGCGAGAGTGCCGACCGACCCACCCGTGTAGTAGACGACCTCGTCCCAGCCTTCTCGCTGCCAGGCTGCATTTCGAATGTTTTCTCTGGACTGCAAATCTTTGTAGGCTGGAAAAAAGATCAGAAAATGAAAAGGTGCTGGAATCCAATCAACAGCTGATGCAAAGTGGCGTGCGCTCACCCCACAAGTGGTGAACTTGGTACAAACTTCCAATCTGGGAGAAAAATCCTCCCACAGCTTCCTGGTTCTGCTGGCGAATCTCAATGGCGCGGGCCCTGCGGAGAGGAAGACGCGCATCACGCCAGCCATCATGGCGCTGCGTTCGACTTGATTAGTTCAAGTCATTGGCGAGCGGACGGGCGGAGGCCCAATCAGGTGTGACGGACGGCCAGCCGACTCTGCTCATGTTCATGATGGCTTTGATTGGTGAGCAAAGGCTGACCCGCGGGCCACGACCCCCCTCCTCGTTCTTTTCACAAGTGGCGGGCGGCTCTGGCGGATTCGAAGAAGCGTGGCGACAAATGCAACCGTGCTTTTATTTCATCCCTGCCGACCGGCAGAGGCGTCGAATGCAATACATCAACAACTTCATTACTCATTCTAAATGCAATTCAAAATGAGAGCGAATGCTTTGACCATGTTTGTTTGAACTTTGACGTGGCCCCCCCTCAAAACAAAAGCAATTAAGTGACGTGGTCATGCTATTTCGTTGATTGTTGAAGCCATGCAGAGAGTGCAATGTTGTCAAAATACGTCCGCAAAAGCACTGCAACAAACATGACAGACGAGACAATGAAAAGTGGACGACGTGCCGGCGGCGGAGGTGCGGCGCACTCACCAGTAGTTGCCCCACTCGATCATGGTGCCGGGCTGCAACGCAAACAAAGAAACCAAAGGGCGGTGCGTCAAGTGGTGCGTGCGTGCGCGCAAACGAGCGCGAGGCGCTTACCCTGAGCTGGTACGATCGCAGCTCGTAGATGTTCGGCCCGGCGCGGGGGACCGGCTCGTTCCAGAAACTGAACTCCAGCAGCAGCTGATTCCGGCGGGACAGCAACATTTTCCCGCGCTCCCGCCGGTACTCAGCGAACATCTGGCACATCATCATCATCATCATCATCATTGCAAGCAGAGAGGTTTTGGGAATCCCCAACACGGCCATTTTAGGGTGCTGCGGGAATGGCGGGTGAGTCCCGCTACCCTCAACGTCTCTTAAAAAAAGTCGCAATCCAACCCAAGAGAATCAATACATCCCATAATACACAACAACGACAAACAATCATTTCGACCGTGAGTCAAACAAAATGCTTCTCTCGCGAGTCACTTTTAGCGGACTAATGATCGTCAACACGGCCCACTGCAATCAACAGGTGGCGCTCTTACCTTGTTCTGCCTCAGTTGGCTCATGACTTGCGTGAGGGCCGGGTAGCCTCCTCGGTATCGCCACAGATGCACTGCAACACGCACCACCAACGTTCAACGTTTGGACTTGAAATATTCGTCGCTTATTGAAGCTCACAATGCGCTGTCCCTTCAAGTTAGCATTAAGCTAACGGGCAAGTTAGCTCGTCTGAAATTCCCAAAGTGGAATTGTTTTCATGTCACCTCCCGAAAAACAGGTTGAGGTAGCTTTGGCGATGAAATGCTCACTTGTTGCCAAACTGCCGCTTGTTGTCAAGCCAGTTCATTTGAGTTCGCTGCAACCGCACAGCGCTCGTACTTCAAGTTTGCGCTCATCAGTGAAAGCAAGAGAAAAAAATGGCTCAAACAAAGGCTCCTATCTTGAAAAACTTGTGACTGGGGTGACTCGTACATGACCGCAAGAAATATCCTTTTGAGGAGTACAACCTCTGTGTTGTTGATTGATGATTGCGCAACATGCAGGTGTTGGTTTTGCGAGGGCAACAAACCCAAAAATGCGAACATTTCTTCAAGTTTTTTTTTTTAATTATTAGTATTATTTCGGGGGGATTTATGCCTCTATTAAGCCCTTGCGATGGTTCCCAATTTTTGGAATATGTGTCAACTTTGAAAATGCAAAACAAAGAATGAAAAGCAAGCCACAAGAGGAACGTGACCTACTACGACCCACTTTGCATTGCTGTTTGAAAATTGCCCAAGCTTAACTCGAATCCCGCGGTGCGTTTTAGCCAAAGGTACAATCCTGGAGGAAGAATTCACCTTTAAACCCACAAAGAAGGAGTACTGTCGTGGAAGTAATCATGACTTAACTTTGGCTTTGCATAACAACGAGGAGCTTTGGACAAAATGTAACGCAGGATTCTAGTTAAAATACATTCTTTTCAAGACAAACATTTGAACATTTTATTTGCCGACCTTGTGCCAAACGAGCTGCGATAAATCCACTCATGCTCTCATTGGTCAATCTCGCGGCCGCGAACCAATCAAGCACATTGAATGAGTGCCCGTTGTATGTACACAGCTTCAGAGTCAATTCTTCTTTTCTTCACCAATATTTTGTAAAACGCCACGAAAAGGCGAGGGATTACCGTTAATATGTTCTATGCAGCGCCACTGGCCCTAAAGATGCCATAAGAAGGACGGCACTATCATGTTAGCCGCTGAGTCAAGCGAGCCGGCGCGTGCGTCACAAGAGTGTTGGCGTCTGACCTGCCTGGTCCTGTTCTCCATACCACGTGTTCCACGTTCCCACAAGCTCACATGGGTATTCCGGGTCGGCGTGAATAGAAGGTAACACGCCCTCACTAAAAGACACACGCACGCACACAGCGAACAGTTGACAGGGAATTGTGTGCTAGCAACAGTCGCAAATCCAAAAGCTTCTTACCAAAGTTGGTTGTAGTTGTCCAGGCACTCAGGCTTGACGTTGTGAACTGCAAGCGAGAGGACACAACAGAGTTTAGCTGGAGAGCGTCCAAGGAAGGTGTAGCACGGCGCACCACTCACACTGGATCTTGTACAGGTTGTTGTCTTCCTTCTTTGCCAGCAGGTGCGAGTGGGCGTCTTTGCGCGGGTCCACCTTCCTCACAAACAAAGACTTGAACCAGCTGTCCTGCAGCCCCGACAAGCTCCTGGCAACACACAAATCGTTTACCACAAACTTCTCACACGAATCATGCTCGTCTATTCACAATTTAAACTTTTTCCCCACAGCAAAGTTTTAACTTGCAAATATCACCTTCCTTTTAATATACAACCCGTGTGGTTTTTGGAACATATCTCAACCCACCATGCTCATGTAGAGAGCATGAGTTGTTCGTTCCAAGTGGTACTTGGAGAGACTATTTTTGGGGGTTGTTGCAACTTGATGTCAAAAGTTGTCATTCAGGGGTCATGTAAACAAAACGGTTGATGGCACATTCTGCAAGCGTCCACGTCCTTTGTACACAGCATTTCACACAGAGAAGTGGTTCACCTAAATAAAATACATTTACAGCCATTACGAACTAAAGAATTCAAGACCGTCCACCGACGCATGCTGCTCTAATCTCCCGGAATGCTCACGTTGTGTTGCAGCACAGCTAGCTGCGATTGCATCACAAATCACAAAACATTTGACCTTGAAAGCACTTTGGCAGTCACACCAACTTTGCTGCAACAAGTACAAACATCCATCCGTTATCAGAACCGCTTTTCTTCAAACGGGTCGTTTCATGGAGAGAAACAAGTCGTCGACCAGTGACGTCACGTGATGCTTCGCTCGTGTTAGCTTTAGCCACCGATGCTAGCCTTAACTTAGCCACCTAGCACGCCGCCGGAGTTTGACATTGCTGCGGCGCCGCAGTGTACTAAACTCCACAAATGGCAAATGTGCGCCGACCGTTGGCTGAGAAAGCGAAGTCGACTGAAAAGTCACCTGACGGGAACACGAAGCTGTCCGCCCCCGGTGACATTTTGTTGCGAGACTTTGACGCTTGTCAGCCACTTGGGCGCCGCGTGAAGGACTCGCGCCGCCATCTTACTTCAGGCAGACGCCGCCGGCGGACGGAAGCTCGCCTGGACCAAAACTAATCGAGTCTACTTGCAAAGATCGCAACTACCCCCCCCAACCCCACAAAAAAAATACAATAAAGATTAAATGTCCAAGTCACACGCTCTGCATCACAGTCAAATTTTACGCGGACATCGCGTCGGCTTTGTCGTTAAACGACCTTATGCTCCCCCAATAAAACAACGTCACGCTACACCAAGACAATGAACACACATAACCCGCAAAAACAATAAATCCCCATTTGAAAATATATGTATTTTACTTTGAAAACTAGTTAATAGGCGAACCACAACTCCAGCAATTGATCATCAAATAAACGGGACAATTACTTTGATTGACGTGACGAGAAGACAATACCCACCCAAACTCACACCTGTTCGACCTGATGCCCTCTGGCAGGCGCTACCGATGCATCAAATCGCGGACCAATAGACTGAGAAACAGTTTCTTACCAAGAGCCATCTCCATTCTAAACTCTCACACACACAAGCACCCTTACCTTGCAGAACAGCGACGTGATGTGTTTTTAAATATCCTATTCAGTATTATTTTCCATTGCACTAACTATTCTCTTATTTATATATTTATCTGAATTATTGTTGTATTGCACTGGAGAGGGGAGCTCTCTAATCTCGTTGCACACTTGAGTATAATGACAATAAAGGGATTTCTGATTCTGATTGGAGGCTTGTTGCATTTGCAGCCACTCCACAACAAAATCAATTATTTCTGTAGTCATCAATCAAATCAGACGGATTACGTTTGCGTTTCAGCAACATAAGACACTTCAGAATAACATTTGTCACTATAACTCGACACAAAAGCAGTCAATTTTCATCAATTTTGGAATAAATGGAAGAAAACTAAAGTTAAATGTTTTCTTTAGCCAGTAATTGGTAGGAACTATTTGTATGACGAATCACATCATTAGTTGCAGCCCTCCAAGTATTTGTCATAAATCAGCGCATGTCAAACAAAGAGACAGTTGCCCTTTTTATTTCATTGAACGAACATCAAGTTGCACTTGGCTTTTTCTTTGTCTTCATGAAACTCAGCCATAAGCGGCGCTTTCCAAACAGCCCGTTTGGGGATGGAGTGGTTAGCACGTCTGCCTCACAATTTTTGAAGCGCCTGCTTCAAATCCGTTGGCGTGTTGGCCCAGCAATTGAGTGGCTTCGCCTCCCAATGCTCCACAATCCTTGCCGTTTGGTTTGGAGAGACATCATTGTGGGAATGTGAATCTTTGTGTGTCCATATGTGCACTGCGGTGGGCTGGCTCCCAATCTGGGGTGGCCCAAGGTCATCTGGGGGAGGTCGCAGCACGATGAGGAGAAGCGCTCCACAAAACCTACGTAGGAACATTCAAAGCATCGTCGCTATAACACAACGTGTCGGCCGAGATGTTCAAACTTTGAACTTTGTGGGCCAAAGTCTGAGCCTCGTCGTGAAGGTCGTCCAGTGGCTCCAGGAAATGGGCGCCGGCCACCCGCTTGCCCGTCAGCGGGTCCACGCCGCGGCCCACCTTGTGGACGACCTGGGCCAGCTCGTGCTTGACGCGTTTGGAGCGCGGCTCAGCCAGAGCCTTGAGCAGCACCACGTCGCCCACCGTGCACTGCTCCTGCGCGTCGTGCGCAAAGTATGTCTTCCTCCTGTTGTAGTACTGAACAACGACAACAACAGCAAGAGGAACAGTTGACAAGGTGCCATTTCAACACTCGCAATCAAACAAAGTAACACTATTTGCCAGAAGCAAAGACGATTACATCCCTAATCGGGACCCGAGAGCAACACTCAATTTCTCGGCACAGAACAAAGGAAAATTGGCTTGACACCTGATTTTCCCACATTTATTTAAAAAATGAGAGCACGAGTGGATTTATCCCGATGAAAATGTTGCTGTGAAAGTGTAATAAATCAATATAGGGGACTACTTGTCAACTTTGAGGGCCTTTTCCCAGATGAACAGATGAACCAATTCCTCAGTGAAACCATCTGGCCGGTGGTCCCAAACACCAGCACGCTTGCAAAAAAATAGAAAAATCTCTTCATGTATGCGAGCGTTCACCTTGAGTAGGTAGGGGTCGAGCACGAGCCTGGTGACGCGCACTTTAGCGGTCTTGCACATTTTGGTTCCGATGACTCTGCCGATGATCCACTTGGCGTGGACAGACGCTTGCTTGGCCGACATTCTTCTTCTTTCTGCTCAAGTAAAGCGAGACCAAAGTCAAACAACAGTCAGCGGTTGCTCTCTTGACGCGACAAGACATGCTAATGCTAATGTTAATGCTAATAAACGTTCAGACTGCAACGATGTTAACGTTCGCTTCCTCGGCGAAAGGACGAATTTGTGGCAACCGCGGCGGGTCGAACGTGACCGTGACGTGTGATGCGAGGAAGAAACTTACGCTTTGAGGCGCTACAAGGTCACACAAGACATCGTGAAAGTGTTCCTTCTCTTCAGCGTTCACCCGAGTCAGTGCACGCGCATTTTGCTTCAGCAGCAGCAGAGGTCCGGTTTGCGCTGACGTCACTTCCGCTTCTGCACCGACCGCTGTGTCGTTCCAGGCAGCTATCGTTTTTTTGGGGGGGGGATTAATGGATTGATTCCTTTATTGAGAATATCTAACACAATATCAGACATGGAAGTAAAATTCATATTTCCTCGCTGCCTCGGTCGATCCTTACGACCTCTGCCGTTTGTGACCGCACGGAATCGACCTAGTTTATAAAATTATTGTTATTTTTATTCATGTGTGTTTATAAACGACTTATTTTAGTTAATACTCAATAGACACTACATTAAACCGTATAAAAGACTACAACTAAATACGTGCAGCAGTCAATTAAAAAAAAAATCTCCTTTTCGTGATGCACTTTTGGCCTGTATGCTTTTATTATTATTATTATTATTATTGTTGATGTTGTTATCATTTATTTTTACTTGTACCGGTTTGACTGTTATTGCTTGTTATTATGACTTTACTGTATTGCGTATAAAGGGTCTTTGACCCAAAAGAGTTAAAAACCGAGTTGACTTGTAAATACTTGGCTTTTAAACTGGACAGTGCAGCTCATTTTTTAATCCTAATTATCCTACACCATCTGTAGTAATTTTCTTTTTCACTGTGGTTGTTGACCAATTCAAACAAGTGAAAAGAAATGTCTTGTTTTGTACAAGTGACGTCGCGATCCACTGATCGATCGAGACGTTGATGAAATAGCGGAATGAGTATCGTATGATTTGTGATCGCTAAACCCTTTCATCTTGCGTAACTTTGTGGCAACTTTTTCGACGGATTTCACCCCAAAATTGTAAAACATAACAATTGTGTCATTTAAGAGTTGCTTTTCTAAACTCACTAAACGGCAAAATTCGAAAGTAGCTAAACGTGTTGCTTAGTGCATTCTTTAAAGGTGTGTGAAAAGTTGCCAAATGTAGCAACAAAAGTGCCAAGTTGGCGTCAATGCAAAGCAATGATGCTGGCAGACAGGAAGTAGCGCCACGAACCTCCTGATTGGCTGCAAAAAGCGAGCAGCAATAATCACAAGCACGTTTGCCATTTAAGGTAGCGAGCACCAAGCCAACTTCTTAAAAAAAAAAAAAACAAGCCCACTTCTCTCCTTTTTTTTTCTTCTTTGTGTCAGATGACTTCACTCGCGCAATCACGTCATCATGCACACGCACGCACACGCACCCCCCCCCACACACACACATGCCAACTCGTTATTATCACACTGCCGCCTTGTATCAAATATTACAATCTTTATCTCCCAGAGGACACACTGTGCAAATATTTGCGGATCATGTGACATTCCACATGTACGTTATGTTTTCAATGACGACACGCTAAGCGCCTTATCACACGCTTGCTAGAACAACAACAACATTTTCTTCGTCACATTTCAAGACGAAAGCGGGTCCGCTTTTTTTTAAAATGCTATTTCAAAAGTGATGATGCGAAAATAAAAAAGTGGATTATTTAGTCAACGAGTTTCACGTTTCATTTGTAATCGTTCCGCTTCGCCTTCCTATCAAACCAAATCATCGTTGTGCTTTGCACCGATTGACGGATTTGAGTCACGATTGCACTGCCTGGCAGGGAGACGACTTGCACGTTACCAAACATGGTCACTATTAATGTCCACATGCGGTTTTGTGTGTAGGAAGGGGGCGGGGCTGAGCACAGAACAACACGAAACATGAAGTCAGTCAAACATCAGCGGCGAGCTCGAGAAGAAAGTCTCAAGACATTTGACATGGAGTCCATGGCACCAAAGCTGAGCAGCGCAGGGATGCTCGCGGTTAGCACGTCTGGCTTGCAGCGCACAGGTTCTCGGTTGTGTGGATCGGCTCGTGAGCCCGTTGCTTCTTTTGAAGGTTGTGCCTTCGCATTGATCTGACTGGCGAGCAGTCGCGGGGTGTCGGCTGCGATAGGCTCCGACCCCCTCGACGGCGACCCAAATAAGAACATGATCTGATGTCATAGTAAAAGTGCGCATTTTCCAGTGGCAGCCTGAGGCACACCTGTGCAACGATGATGCCGTCTGCTCCGCATCTCGATATGTCGCACGATTATCTGAGCAAAGGGAAGGTGCTCATCGACACGCATTTAGCCACATTACGAATAATACGCCGCCGTTTGCCAACACAGCAAAGGGCTCAATCTTAAGGCTTCTCCACACCGATCCGAAGTCGGCACGTCAAACTGGAAAATGCCCGAAGAAGACGCCAGCGACCCTGGACCTTCTGTGCGTGCGTGACGAGTAGTACCGCCTCGCTGCCATCGGCGGCGCTAGTCACTGCGTCGCCTTTGATGGTGATGTCGTAAAACAGCCGTTTTTCCACACACACCCACACGTGTGGGGGTGTCCGTGTGTGTGCGTGTGCGCTGATGTCATAGTGTGACATCATAAGCGAGTGCTCAGCCTCATCAATCATTTCAGTTTTGCTGAAATCAAAATGTCGACGAGGAAACGTTCAGCTGTTGGACTGGCGGCCTTCCTGCTCAACATCCAACTTGACGTGACAAAACACACGCGGGAAGAAATCGGTCCCAAAAGCCAGCTGCCTGTGATGATGACACCAGCTTGGCTGGATGCAATCCTGGCGAGCCACACAGGACGTGAAACGTCCAAAGTCAAGAAGAAAAAAACCCAAAACAAAAAGTCAAGTGTACAAATCGGACAGATTGGACGAGGGCAAAGGAGTAAACCTCAAACGCCATCGACCTCAAAACGGCGTGTTTGATGCGCTCTGCGTGGATCTGCAATTAGCGTGCGTCGGAGGCCGTCAAGCAGGTCAGAGGTCAAAAATGTGTTAACACTTTGCTTGAAAGAAACAAGTGGGGACGTATTCCCGGGCTGTGACGTCATTGCTCGAAAGAGACGGACGGCGTTGCGTGCATGTGCAAGATGCACGGCAAAACCTTTTTAAGGAAAGGCCACGTTCAAGTTTGAGGAGGGTTCCGCTTGCGCCTCTCGCTCACTAACGGGCTCGGTGGCTGCCAATTTTCCCCGAGGCTGGGGAGCTGACCGAGTGGCAAAGCAAAAAGGGTCGAGTGCCCACCTCTGGCAGCAAGCAATGAGAAGTTTACTAGCAACACACACACACACACACACACACAACATGCTGTACAGCGCATGACATCATACGTGACTCATGTCTACAGCGTGACACCACACACTCGGACGTGCTGACAACAAATGGCCCATCTTTTGCAATGGCACAAAAATAACAGAAAGTTCAGCACAATTCCGACTGATTTCATTCCACATGACGGACAAAAGTCGCAATGAGCGCAAAGCTCGGAAACATGATGTTCGAATTGACCTTCAGTTCGTATAACGCTGATGCCACGCCGAGACTTTACAAGCTGGAGGAAGTCGACCACGGCCGCGCGTCACCAGTTGCTGCACAAAACCAAATATTGTGCAGACAAGCTGACGACGTCTGCCCCCCCCCCCGGACGGCTCACACGCCAACGTGTTTACGGAGTGTCGTCATTGTGTGGCAGCCGGTCGTGTTGTTCGCACACACGCTCACTTGCTCGTCAAGCATAAAGCGCCACTTGTTACATCGGCCCAAAATAACCTAAAAAGATTTCTCAGAGGCCTCCAAAGATGGAAAGAAACCAGCTGCAATCGAGGCGGCTGATCAATGAAGCTGCCGATTGAAAAATAGTCAAGTCAAAGGTTAAAGGTTCTGACGCTAATGCAAAAAAAAAAAAAAAAAGGGAGTGGCGCAAACGTTTTGTCAAGATTGGCCAACGCCGACCAATGAATAAAAACACGTTTGCATCTCGGGAAATGTCCCCTCAGAGCAGCGACGCGCTCGCTCGTGTTGTCGAGCGCTTCTCACGACCTCCCCTCCGATCGACCGGCCAATGCTTGTTTTTGGAATGTGGGAGGAAAGCGGAATACCCGGAGAAAAGCCGCGCAGGCACGGGGAGAAAATGCAAACTCCACACAGGAAGGCCGGAGCCGGAATCGAACCCACGACTTCCGCGCTGTGAGTCCATCGTGCAAACCGGTTGCGCGACGTGCCGCCCCGAAGGAAATCCTCAGTGTCAATAAATTGCGTGCCATCGCTGAGTCGTCCTTCACGGCACGGCCCGACACGGGAAATCCTAAAAAGTGTCCAGTTTTCATTTATTTATCTTTGGGGAAACTATATTTGCGTGTTACGAAAGCTAGCGCAGCTAAATGTGTGAACTGAGCGGTCGTCGGGTCACGTTGTTAGCATGTCGCTCGGCCGCCGCAGCGAGATGGATGTTGTTGCCGAAATAAAACTCACCATGAATCACGAGACTTTCCAGCGCGCGTCACGGCGCCCTCCCGGTCCAACGGCAGTCCGCTGCCCTCTCCAGCTCCGTTTCCTGTTGCCGCTCCGGCTGAGCGCGAACCCGACGCCGACCCGGGTGGACTTGATTGGCACTTTCAGCGCCTACGCAAATGAATGGACCCGCTCATAAACAGCTCAAAGCGCACGTACGCACGCACGGGCTGACTCACGCGCTGTCATGGCACACACGAGAAAGCCCCAAACAGTCAAAACACGGCAAGAAGATAAACCACATGTGGCACACGCAACAAGCCTCAACATGCGATGACGCTTGACCCGAAGTGATGACGGCGAGGCAACATGCGACAACTTGGGACGATTCATGTGAGCGGGTCTCAACTCATGATGATTCTCAACAACACACGAAGAAGTGACAACACGTGATATGCGTGACAAAGTGTCAAGATGTGACGACAACCCTTTGAAGGTTCCCTGAGCCGGTCAGCTCTTTTTAAGGCACGTCACACGGAAGCGTGACAGCGAGATACGAGTTTTCTGCTCTTCACTAGAAAAAAAATGGTCTGGAAAAAAGAAAAACGTGAAACGTATTTTAAGACAAGCGCACGTGACCGACACCTGCAGAGACGCCACGTGACAACATATGCAACAAACGACGAGGGGATGACATGTGACATTGCACGGCAGAGTCGAAATTGTTTCAAGACAAAAAGCCCCCCCCCCCCAGAAAAAAAAAAGCGAAAGGTCGTCCTCGTTAGATGTGGTCAAAGTGTGAGGTTGCAAAGTTGTTATTTTGTTGTGGTGAGAAATGTGCGAGCACGCAGACGTTAGCTAACGTCTGCGTGAAGACGCACCCCCCCCCTTACATACCAGCGCCCCCCTACTGGGTAAGGGCGAGGGCACAAGTGCGCCAGGCATGCAGACGACCAGAAAAACAGCCGGGCACGCGATAAGGTTGACAAAGGGCAGACGTCGGCAAAAGAGTCGTGACTTGGCGCCGCGTCCTGCTAGCTTAGCATGTAGCTTAGCTTGACTCATTAACAGTGGAATTTCGTGCAAGGATTTTTGCCGAGAAAGGTCGCCTTTGCTCGCGGGTCCTTCCCATGACTCATAAAGAAATACGCCCCCCCCCCCCAACCCCCAAGAAGGTTGGAACAACATGCAATCGAGCAGTCAGCCCAACATAAACATGGAACACAGACATCATCCATCGCGGTGGTGTCGACAGCCACAGAAGTATGAGGACGGCGCTCACTCCGTCAATCAATCAATCGAGTCCGAAAGACTGCCAACGCTCATCCGCAACGAGCCGATCGAGGACGGCGTGCGCTGCGCTAGCAGGCCGAGCGCAAATGAAATGACGAGCCGTGTTTCCGACTCAATCAATCGAAAACGTCGGTCGCGGCTGCTCTACGTCCAATTCATGACATTTTGGCACCGCGACTCACAAACTTGCCGCACCTCCCATTTTTTGGTCCGCATCACTTTCATCGTGGGATATTTTGGATTTGATTTTTCAGCAGCCTAACTCTGATCGCTGCCCGCTTTCCGTTTTTATGAGCCTCTTTGCTGCTTCGGATATGAACACTCCACGCCAAATAATAATTTCATGCCAAAGGTTAAAAAGTTCGTCAGGCATCCTGAATGTGTCGCGCTGATTTTTTGACCTTTTGCTGCTGCAAGGTCAACTTAATACAAAATGGCCGACTGAAGAAGAAATCAGCACTGGAGGAGGCCAAGTGTCCAGTGTGTGTGTGTGTGTGCAGAGGAGAAAGATGCGCACACACACCTGTTGCTTGTTTTGTGTGCGTGTTGTTTTCAGGCGATGACAAACAGCAAAGCGGAATGGAAAGCGAACAAGTGGCAGGAGGCGACCTCCTCTCGCTGGCACCACAACTTTATTTGCCAGCTTTTACGACACAATCTTGACCCATGAATGGACGCTCTGTCACGCTCGTTACTGCTCATGACAAGCAGGCACGCACGTGGCGGCCATCTTTGAGGTGTCGGCCATGCAGCCTCGTCGCTCACGCGCTCGCTCAAACGACGGCCGGCGGCGACGTGAACGCCACAACATGGAGCTGACATGTTGGCGCCGTCGGCCGCTGCAGGTGCGATGTCACACGCGGAGCAAGGATGTGGGCGCTGTGCGCACACACAAATGGGAATGCTATTATTCGACACCGTCAAGTGTTGAATGAAAACATTCTTCCCTCTTTTTTTCGTATCCAGCAGTGCCTTGAGATGCAAGTGACAAGAGCTTTTTGTAGTTTGCTTTGACTTGTGAGCTCAAATTTGAAATCAAGGCAGACTGGACTGAGAGTTTGGCTCACAGCATTTAGTGAACGTTCTCCCAAAAAGTTGTCTCTTGAAGGTTGCTGTCAAAGCAAACAGAATTAACTGACTGCTTGTGAGCGAACAATTCGCTTCCCTCAATGCAACACGTATCTGAACACAAGCGGTGCAGCAACACATGTAGCCTGGCAGTACACACAGGCAGATATTCTTTATCCCATCAATACCGCCGACGAGAAGCTGCCTCTCCAGTCCACGATTTCCGCATGCTGGTCTTGGGTGGCCGAGATGAGAAACGGTGACCAAGACGTCATGTTTTTACAAAAATGTCAGCCCACGGCTTCAGTTGAAAAAAGCTTGCTGGCTTTGCTTTTTTTTTTTTTTCTAAATGGCAATCGCTTCGGAATGGTGAAGATTTCTCGCTGACCTCGCAGCGTGCGCCCAATCCAATGTTTGGGGACGGCTGTGATAGGCGGTCGGCACGGCGACCTCATCGCCAGCGCGCACGCACGACTTGAAAACGCTTTTTTTTTTTCTTCTTCTTTCTTCTCTTGAGCTCAGCCGTGTTTCAGCACATAACTATGTCTCGACATAGACACAACAGAGGCGACGCGCAAATTCAACGCACGCCAAGTATGGCGGCTCACGATGCCGATGCGTTGCACTTCACTGAAAAGTACCTCAAAGCACACAAGTCGAGTCATGTGACCTCACGAGCACAAGTCGCTCATGACCTCAAGCCCGCATTTGATCGCCATCCTCCTCATCTTCATCATCATCCTCGTCATCCTCAGTCCGCCAGCGCGCGCCAAGATGAGCAACAGAGCAACACGTGTCGATTGTTTTGTTTTTCTGGCTTGTTCTTTTTAGCCCTTCTTCCGCTGCAGGAGAGGTGCAGTGCCGCCTGGAGTGGTCGCCACGCCATGTTGAGGCACATCAACGGACAGACAGCCGACTGGTCGCCAGCACATTGAGGCAAAAAAACGGACCGGTCACATTGGTAGGAATCGAGGCCGGAAGGGTTCCGAGATGTGTGATGAGTGGCCCGCTCTGACAAGAACGTCATAAAAGGAAAGCGGTCAACTCATGACCTCCTTTTTCATCCGAGAACAGAATCTAAACTGCCGGCGCTTCGGTCCTGTCGGCTTGGTCGGCGGCGATTGAAACGACGCGATTGGCTGACCGATCAACAAACGACACAAGGAATGTGGAATCGAATGCCTCCTCGAGCGAGCTTCGTGTACCGCGGCGGCAGGCGAGCGACGCAAATGTCGCTTCGGCCACGGCGCGGCACAGAAGCGCTTGCTTGCAAGCGGCGCCTCGACGGCCCAAAAGCGCACGAGGTTTGAAAGCGGCGAGGCGGAGCTGCGAACCACTTCACTGCGCTGAAATCGATGCTGAGCTCAGAAGTGGCCTTTGACCTCAGAAGCGCCCGACCCCCCCTGCCCCAAGACGACCCAATATGTTCTCAAAATCTTTGGCCGCCTGGAGGCAAACAAAAGTGTGCAATGTGTGTTTGTTTGAACAAGATGATCCAATGTGTTTTCTCTGCTTGTCCATTTTGGTCTGAGCGTCAGCCGACCCAACAGCGCTCCATAAAATCCGCCCCTCATCCCCCTCCCTCCCCGCAGAGGCTCGGCGGGATAAAAGCGTCCGTGTGGGAGCGGGCTGGCACATTTGGGAGGCAGCAGGATGGCCGGAGCGACGTGGCGCTGGTACCTGAGAGGCGCAGGCCTGCTGGTGGTCTTGGCGCTGTGCCGACCTTCGCTGCAAGGAGGTGAGTCGCCGTCGCGTCGACGTTTCACCTCCGGTCGAGCGTCAAGCGGGGGCAACGCTGCTCCAGACTCAGCTTGCTCCGCGCATGCTTTGGAATCTTCGGCCAGCTTCGACTCGCGACGACTTTGGTCATTTCGCCTTTCCGCCTCGAAAGCGTTCCTGCAGACCTCCTCCAAAGCGAAGCATTGCTGAACACGCGCTTTGACTTTTGTTTTCTGACGGACATTCGAGGCCAAACTAGCGACCGATTCAGCATCAATTTCCATTTCAGAACGTTCGGTCCGTTTTGTACTTTTGAATGTAACAATACAACCATAAATAATAATACATTTGGCTCAAATTCCGCTTTTCCTTTTCAATTTGTGGACTTCGACTTTCATCCGACACAATTAAAAGCGGAGGGCAAACGTTCTTGCTCTTTACAAATTTCCCAATAAAATGCTTCGCACGAGCAAAGTCGCTAGGGACAGAAGTGGAGAAGAAATTAAATCGTTTCCAGAAGCAGAAAAGTCCAAAGTCATCGGACTCGGCGGCGTCTATGTGCAGGTGTGATCGTACCAGCTGGAATCGGCACAGCAGCTGGAACGGGATTCCGAGCGGCTGGAGCAGGCACCGGATCGGGTCCCGGCGGCGTAGGCGGCTTCGGTCCGGAGGGTGCCGGAGGTTGGTGCTTTCTTCAAAAGAAGAAGAAGAAAAAAAAAAAAAAAAGCTAAACTTTGATTTCACGCTCAGGTGGCTTCATGGGTCAACCAAGACCGGCCACGTTCCAACCTGGCATCTACAGTCCGGGCGGCGGTGGACTTGGAGATTTTGGGGCCGGTATGACAAATCCGACGGCATCATTTCCTTCATGTGCCGCACTTTTTTTGAATCGTCCGAATGACCTCTTGCAGGTGTGAAGCCTCCGAAAACCGGTAAGGTTTCGTGCTCCTGCTTCAATAACGACACGTCGACGTAGTTTGTTTTCATCCGGTATGCGGTGATCATGTGACTTATTGGACTGAAGGTGGCGCCGACGGTGGCCAAAGAGGACAGAGCGGAAGCTTTGGACCGGGACCGGGACAAGCAACGGCTGACGGAGGTCTAGGTCTAGGTCTCGGTCCGGCTGGACTCGGATTCGGTGGACTTGGAGGTTTTGGGGGCGGGCGTGGGGGGGCCTCTCAAGGAGGTGCGGTCCAAGCACCCGGAGCCCAAGGCGCCGCTCAAGGAAGTCTCGTAGCTGGAGGTTTGTTGAAGGGCAAATCTCATTGGATGATATTTGCAAGAAGTCAAAAGCATCTTGACGGTGAAGACGTCCTTAAAGTGGCGTCAACGACATTCTCGCGACCATTCCTTCTGTTTGCGGCATCTCCAAAAAATGAGCACGCCATCTTGTTTGCATCTCATCGTTTGCCACATATCAAAATCCAATTTTGCAAATGGCAGTCATGTGACTTTGTTTTTCCTCAAATGGATTGATTTCGGATTGAAAGAATCTTCAAACGTTTACATCTAGTTTCCATTTCAAGTACGCCCCGCAACGTTTTCAAGCATTTTTTTCTTATGAAAATCGGAAAGTCAATTATTATACAATTTGGTTCTCGTTTCGCTTTCAATAATAATTTTTACACCATATTGTTCGTGTTATTTCAATCTGATTTAATTTCCCAAGGTGGGTTTTTTATAAGCGACCTTTGACCTCACCTACACACGGAACGTTTTTTTTTTTTTTAAATAGACAAAATAAAACAAAAAGTCAACATTTTGTTCAATTCAGCCCCACTCGTCGACACATTCTGATGAATATTGCGTTTGTGCGATATGAATGAAGCAGCAAAATGCACCCGTTTTCGGGAGTCGGCCATTTTGCCACGTGACATCACGGTGGGGCAGGGCTGTGACCGACCCATCGCGGCGGCCATTTTTGGTCCATAGCAAGTGGCCAAATGGCCGCCGCCTTACTTCATATCCCACCGACGCAATATTTATCACAATGTCAAGTTTGGACCCGCGGCGGCGCACACAACGCATGACGAGAGTTTCAAGAAATGTGTTGGGTCGACTTCCCCTTGAAGAACGATTTGGACGTCATTGGAAGGAAGTGACGTCCTCATGTTGAATGGACAGTAAGTCAAATCTGCTTTTGATTCAGATGGCTTTGGAATTTACGGCCAAGCCGGCAGTAGCCAGTACCCGGGACTTGGTGCAGTTGGACCCAAACCTCCGAAATCAGGTACCTGATTAGTAATGCGTGTTCGCAGCTTCAAATTCTGGAACACAACTTTGTTTGTGGTAACAGGTTACAGCCCAGGAGGAGCGACAGGGGTCGGACCAGGGGGTGCCAGAGTTAGGCCTGAAGGAACCGGATTTGGACTCGGAGGTGCAGGATTTGGGCCTGGGAGTGCAGGGGTTGGAGCTGGGGGTGCTGGATTTGGGCCTGGAGGTACTGGGCTTGGGTCTGGCAGAACGGGATTTGGGCCTGGTGGTGCAGGGGTTGGAGCTGGGGGTGCTGGATTTGGGCCTGGAGGTACTGGGCTTGGGTCTGGCAGAACGGGATTTGGGCCTGGTGGTGCAGGGGTTGGAGCTGGGGGTGCTGGATTTGGGCCTGGAGGTACTGGGCTTGGGTCTGGCAGAACGGGATTTGGGCCTGGTGGTGCAGGGGTTGGAGCTGGGGGTGCTGGATTTGGGCCTGGAGGTACTGGGCTTGGGTCTGGCAGAACGGGATTTGGGCCTGGGAGTGCAGGGGTTGGAGCTGGGGGTGCTGGATTTGGGCCTGGAGGTACTGGGCTTGGGTCTGGCAGAACGGGATTTGGGCCTGGTGGTGCAGGGGTTGGCCTTGGGGGTACTGGATTTGGGCCTGGAGCTCCCGATCTTGGGCCTGGAGGTGCAGGGATTAAGTCTGGGGGTGCAGGGATTGGAGCTGGCAGTACAGGATTTGGGTCTTGGGGTGCAGGGGTTGGTCCGGATGGGAAGAGTGGTGGCAAAGCATCAAAACAACTTCCAGGTAAATTCCTTTTGAAGACAACTCGTTATTTCCTATTTATACGTTAACTTAATATTTTGGAGAATTTTGGGGCCTTGGTTGCTAAAACGGGACCGCACTCTCCATACAGGCGTAGGGGTTCCTGGACTGTACCAAGGTGGATTTGTACCAAGCCAAGGTATGCATACCAGATTTACCAAAACCATGAAACACAAACAAGCAGTGTTTTCCATTTCGTCTTGGTTAGATTTTGTAAGGCGAGGTGCTGTCCCTGGAGTGGCAACTGGAACTGGACTTGGGCCGCAGACAGGTGTGAACTCACATTTTATATATGTCAAATACATGCGCTCCGTGGAACATACCTTCCAAATTCAAGTGTTGCCTTCTTCCTTGCAGGTCACGCAACACTCGGCCAAGGAGCAGACAGTAAGGGAGACCAACTATTAAAATGGCAACTAAAAATCAAACCATGACATCACCAACAGCACATAAGTTGCGGCCGTGAGCATGGCAAATTGAATAATGAGCTCCACTTCAAGTCTGTCACGGCGCTTTTGCACATCAGTCAGCCTGGCTGAGGACAAGTCAAGTCAGCCGCTGCAACTTGTCAGCTTCTGAGGGCCAACTTCAAAATGATAGCCAGGGAAAAGCTTTGCTATCCTTGTAAAGTGCAGTCTGACTTTATTTCCAAGTTACGCGCGTACAAATGAACAACCGTTGTGGTGGCAGCCGGCTTGACCAGGCTAGCTCGGTGGCTGTCGCACTTAGGAAATAAAAAGTGAAAACTGCATTCCGTTATAGTCAAGTGACACATCGACACGTTGCCCGGATGTGTCTTCCATGAGGACGCTGAGTTGGTTGGAAAAATGCGCAGCACACAACCTCTGGTGCTCATCTGAGGAGCATGCCAACATTTTTAGGGAAAGTTGGAAAGTATGTCAAGTTTACGAACTCGTCAATGACGGATTCCTCTCTTCAGATGGTCGAGGGCAGCAGCTGCCGGGAGTTTTTCACGGCTACCCTCTCATATCACCCAAGTCAGGTAACTCAAGTCAGCATTAGGGCACGCTTACGTCATAACACACTTTAAATGCATTTTTTCTTCAACAGGCGCAGGGAAGTCGAAAAGTCCGGCCAACGCAGCAGCCAAGTATGGTAAAGGAAATTTAGTTTGGGTCCATGCCATACCTTGGACAACATCCTCAATAGAGTCAGAAATACTTGCGCTAACCTCATTGTGGCCACCAGGTGGCGCTGCAGCAGGTGCCCTCGGTCAAGGCGGCGGCGGCGGACTAACTGCAGGAGGCGCCGGTCTCCCTGGATTTGGAGGCGGAGCTGGAGCTGTTCATGGATATGGCAGTGCAGCTGGAACAGGTACCAGATTTAAGTTTTTCTCAGTGTTGTCTCATAAAACAAAGCGTCGGTCATGAAGGAATAAATGTCCTTAAGTCTGAGAGGCCCGTAAATCTGTCACTGCTCGCTGCTGTAGGGTTTGATCCTGGCTCAGCGAAGACGCTCAAATATGGTGAGACATATTCACCTTAAGTTGGCATCCTGTCAATTTAAGAACCTTAAACAAACCAAGTCTTAGACCTCTGAGGACACACTCAGGAAAAAAAAACTTTGTTCAGGGCAATCTGGTGGTGTCAGCACTGGTGCGACTGGAGGCCTTGGAGGACCGGCGGGACGAGCTGGTGTTGGCGCAGGTAGCCCTGAATATGGCATAGGTGCTGCCAGAACTGGGTTGGGTGGTACTGCCAGTGGACCAGTTGGAGCAGGTCGTGCTCCAGGGAGTACTGGCACTGGACCAGGAAGAGTTGGACCAGTTCTGGGAGAAATAGGAACAGGCTCTGGTGATAATTATGACTCCACAGTTCTGCTTCAATATCTCAAGCTGCAGTGTGACGCTTGTTTTCATTTTGCAGGATATGACGCCAATGCCAAAGCCCGTAAATATGGTGAGAAAAGTCAAATGATTCGAAACATGTCAACAGTTGCCCATTTCTTCTTTGGCTTTATTTACGACAAGAACAAAACATCCCCCGATAGGCATGTTCAGTGGAGCACTGGGCAGTCAAGGAATAAGTACTAGAGGCGTCGGACCGGGTGCTGCTGGCATTGGTGGCTCAGGACCAGGAAGAGTCGGGCCTGGTGGCGTTGGTACAGGGTTTGGACCCGGAGGATTTGTACCTAGTAGTGCTGCCGCAGGGTTTGGCCCAGGAGGAGTCGGATCTGGTGCTGCAGGACAAAGTTATGGACCACAGGGAGGTATTGGACCTGGGGGCGCTGGTACAGCGTTTGTACCCGGAAGAGGAGTTGCGCCTGGTGGTGCGAGTACTGGTAATGGACCAGGGGCAGGAGCTGAGCCAGGAGGTGCTGGCACTGGATTCGGGCAAGGGGCAGGAGTTGGGCCTGGAGGTACAGTATACGGACCAGGAGGTAAGAAAAATGATTCTGATTTCCTAAGTTAGGACCAATGACTAATGTGGTACAGTTAGTTGTTGATGGGTCTTCATTTTTTTAGGTTATGCTGGTGCCAAAGTCCGCAAATATGGTAAGAGGAACACAAATTTCCATACTTGATTCCAATTTTAGGTCTTTGAGTCAGCTTGTCATCTCTTTTTATGTTTATCTGGCGGTGCCATGGGTGCAGGAGCACTTGGTGTTGGAAGTGGACCAAGTCCTGGCCGTGGAACAGGATCGTTCCAAGGACAAGGTGCTGGACAAATAGCTGGTGGAGCTGGTGCAGGACTAGGGGCAAGTGGACTGCCTGGTTCTGGTGTTAGAACTGGGGGAGGACTGGGCGGTTTTGGACCAGGTGTTGCCACAGGTAGAAGCTGTAAAACCTTATCCCATTCTTCATATTCAGTCACCAGTGCAGTCGATGATGGGTCGCAAATATAAATAACATAATTCATCTGTCATGTTTGCCTGGCGGTGCCAAGTCTGTCAAATAGACCGACTCCACGATAAATAACCAAAATGAGCAATAGATGCTGTGATTTCAAATGATCCCTGCACATAAATTAAATTCAAGGCGTGCTTCAACTATTCAGGTCTTTCAGGTGGCGGTGGTGGAGTTCCTGGGTCAGGTGGAGACGGAAGACGAGGGGGAGCACTGGGGACTGCTGGAACCGGCTATGGACTTGGAAGTTACACCTCTGGAACAGGCTTTGGACCAGGGGCAGGCTACGGTGCAGGGACAGGGACTGGATATGGACCAGGTTCAAATGATTTTTTGGAGACATCAAATAATAATAAGCAAATAATTTTAAAAATTTAAATCAAAATTCAAAACAATGACTGAACTAAATAACATGACCTTCACAGAATATGGAGTTGGCTTTGAAGCTGCCAAATTTGGTACGATTATTACGTTGCTTCATTCAAATAAACATCCTAATATGTAGTCTTTGCTCAAGTCCATAGAAATGACCAGAAATTAATGTGGGATTGGTGCAGGACAAGGGGGAGTAGGTGGAGGGGTCCTCGGAGGCGGAGCCGGACAAGGGGGAATCGGTGCAGGGGTCCTCGGAGGCGGAGCCGGACAAGGTTGCTTTTGTTTATGTCATTTTTGTCATTGTTCATGATTTATCGTACCTGGAGGAGACAGATGAAGCTTTTTAACTCTAACTTTTGCGACCTCTCGTCTAAAAAGAAAGCGAACGACCACGACATTTACCTGCCGTACAGATAACGAGTACGTGCATACATACAGACGCACACATCATGGAGAAACATTGCTTATTGGAATGTTATTAAATTGAAATGTTTGAAATTGCAGGAGTCTAATGAACGAAAAAGGCTGTTTATGAAGGGATCTTATTGATTTTGTCTTGCCAGCATTTGGAACCGTTGGATCCAAGGCAGACAAATATGCTCCGAAATTGAGTAGGTTTGACATCTAAAATCATTTCAAGGAACATCATTTTGATGGTGAATGAATTGCTATCATTTTCTTCTCGTGGAGGTCAACCCGGCAGAGTGTCACTGGGTCCAGGAGGCGGCGCTGGCGCTCCAGTCAATGGCACCATCGGAAGCAGCATTGGCCGTGCTGCTCATGCAACAACTGCACCCGGCGGTAAGGTTCTGACTGTGTACAAATGAGGTTTGTGAGTAATCCAAACGTGTGCCGGGTCAGGGCGAGGGACCTCACGAGGAACGTCAGCTCCACGAGCAGCAGGCACGTACGCAACACAACTAGAAGCTTTAGCTTCCAGTGACGTCTTGGTACGACTGTGACCTTGTTGGTTGTAATGGACCCAGGTGGCACTCGCATTAACACGGGAAAGGAAAGAAAAGAATTTGATGGAAGTGCGTGTCCAACAAAATAAGGAGCCAACGGGAAAGCTGCAAATGCAATCAATGTCATGATCAACAATTTGTGTCCTGCTCCAGGTGAGGACGGTCCGGGCGCTGTGCTTGAGGGCTCTGGCATTGCTGCAGGAGAAGGTGTGTTAAAATGCAACTTATTTTTCTTGAGATACAACGTCGCATTGTAAAGGTCTGAAGATCTGCAGCCGTCGAGAACGGCGTACTCGTGGTTCATCACTTAAAATCCAGTTAATGTTTTGTGGCCGGACACCTTGTGAAACCATCCGTGACCCTGTGCACATGAAAACACTCCCTATTGCGACAGGGGCCAGCGGGGGGGTCGGTGGCAGACCTTTTGGAGCTGGGGCTGATGGAGATGGTCTAAGAGGAACAGGGATTCCCATCCCTGCAGAAAGATCAGGTAGTTGGCACCCAAGAATCCTTCAAATAACAGTCTTGCACTTTTTTTTTTTCTAAAACGGGTCTTCAAGGTCAGAGTTTACTTTCTAGATTGGTCTCGTTTGCCTTGGTGGGCTTTGTCTTATGTGTTCTGGTTGTTGTGATGTCCTACAGGATCCACAGGAACCGCACCTGGTATGTATGTTGCCATCAAACATTGGAAAAGATCCCACAAAGACCAAAGCCTGCATCAAAGTTCACAGACCGTTCCGATATTCCCATGTCGTCATCTTCTCTCCCTGCAGGTGCCGGGGGAGCCGTCCAACCAACCGGTATGACTTTAGAGAGTCCACTCAACATACAATTACACATTTCAAACAGAAGAAAAGCTAACTGCCATGTGGAATGTTTCCAGGTGCGAGTGGGGTCCTACCTGGAGCCAAACCTCTCAAACCACCAGGTGACAAACAATTGCCTTTGTATTACAATCAGCTCGCTAGTCAGCGTGAAAGTATGTTCAAGAAAAGGCAATCACGATAGGAGCAATATTTGGAGGGAACAAAATCCACGACTAAAACAAAAGCTCAACACATGTCTTTACGCCGTGTGAAAGTATTTGAATTATGTGGATAATGAAGGATTCCCGAGAGGTGATACCCCTGGTGGGGAAGAAGGAGAAGCACGGCCCGATGGAAGCACAGATGGTCGACGTCGGACAGGAGGAAGACAGACCGTAGTCGAAGGAGCTCCAACCAGTGCAGGAGCACCAGGAGGCCCTGCAACTGGATTTGGGCTAGCAGTAGGGGCGACACCAAAACCATCCAAAGGTGCCTCCTACGTTTTTTGGCATCTACGTGGTACCATTTAGCAACACAGGAAGAGCACTTACAAATCAATCCAAATCTGGTGATGTGGTCCTTAATACAGCATACAATCCAGATGGGACCAAAGTTGGAGCTTTACCTGGTGGAGAAAGAGGCGGCACCAGTGTAGTTGGAGGAGTTCCAAGAGGAGCGGGGGCCGGACCTGGTGTGCTTGGAGGTCCAGGAGGAGCTGGGGCCGGACTTGGTGTGCTTGGAGGTCCAGGAGGAGCTGGGGCCGGACTTGGTGTGCTTGGAGGTCCAGGAGGAGCTGGGGCCGGACTTGGTGTGCTTGGAGGTCCAGGAGGAGCTGGGACCAGCCCTGGTGGAGGAGGAACAGTTCTCACAAAGCCTGGAAAAAGTGAGCTGCTTACAAAAGAAAATGCTCCTTCAATTGTGTGAAAAATAAACATTGATGCCAAAATTGCCAAACCATGTCTACATTTCATCCAGTCATCATCTACCACAGGTTATGGTGCTGGTGTAGCTGGAGCTTTACCAGGTGGAGGTACACCAATTACATTTAACTAGCAGATTAAGACCTCAAAAAGTGTCGTCTAACTCCTTTCGCCCTCTCAGGTCTACGCTTCCCGAATGGGGCTGGCACAGGACACGAAGGAAAACCAGGCCAAAGTATTTTCCTCAAATATTTGAATGTTTCCATGTGAAATCATTTCATCCAATGATCTATGTTTAAGATGAGTTGAACTGCCTTTTTGTTTTCCAATCAGCATATGGACATTTGAAACCAGGAAGCCAAGGTGGGGTTGGGGCCGGTGGCTATAGTGGTCCCGGAGGATTTGGTGCTGGTCTAGGAGGAGATGGCACTGGGACTGGTGTCGCTGGAGGAGGTCAAGGAGGATTTGGGCCTGGACTAAGTGGACTAGGTCCGGGAAGAGTCGGGACCGGGGTTGGCGGGTTAGCAACAGGTCTCAGGAAACCCGGAAAAAGTGAGCCACTCATCAACTTGCTTAGACAATATGAGAAAAGTGCACAATGAAGCCCAAGTTGTGAGTGTGTGAATTAATTTCACACATTGTCAATCGTAGGTTATGGTGCTGGTGGAGCTGGACTTTTACCAGGTGGAGGTATGTAGCTTTTGCGAGCAGAATAGCAGGACAGACATTAAAAACGTGAAGTCCAATTCTTTCCTTCCTCCCAGGACTCGGCTTCCCGACTGGAGCTGGTGCAGGACAAGAAGCAAAACCAGGCAATGGTAGTTTGCTTGAGGACCTTTTGCTTCCCTGGCCAAAAATCTGCCATCACATGAACTGTTTTTGTCTTCATATCAGCATATGGGAACGTCGGTTCAGGAAATCAAGGTCAGGGTGGGCCTGGTGGCTATGGTGGTCCCAGAGGTGTTGGCGCCAGTCCAGGAGGAGTTGGGTCAGGAACAGGGGTCATTGGAGGAGGTCCAGGTGTCGTTGGAATGCGTACGGGTGGCATGGTGCCTGCCGCAGTAGGATCAGGTCTCACAAAGCCTGACAAAAGTGAGCTGATTGAACCCTGCGAAAAGTGCACAATAAAATCTGTTGAGTGAAATGTAAACAATGAAGCCGATTTCAACATTTCATCAGGTTATGGTGCTGGTGGAGCTGGACTTTTGCCAGGTGGAGGTATGGCAATTATATTTGACTTGCACATAAAGGTGACAGACATTTTGAAAAATGTGCACTCTAAATCTTTGCTCCATGACAGGTTTACGCTTTCCGAGCGGCACTGGTGTCAGACCAGGAGGAAAAGCGGACCAAAGTATTGTGCATTTCTTTGAGGACTGTCTTGCTTCACATGGTCTAATTTTCTCTCATTTTTGTCTTCATGTCAGCATTTGGGACCTTCGGAGCAGGAGGCCAAGGTGGAGTTGGACCTGGTGGCTACGGTAGACCTGGAGGTGTTGGTGCCGCTCACGCGGGCTATGGTACTGGGCTCGGCGGTTATGGTGGTGGCCCTGGAGCCTATGGTGCCGAGACAGGAGGCAGGGCTGTGGCTGGCTATCTTGGTGGAGTTGGAGCTGCTGGAGCAAGTTATGGAGCAGGTCCTAGAGGTTTGGGAGGAGGACTAGGTTATGGAGGTGGTGCCGGTGAACTGGGGGGTTATGGTGAGTGGTAAGATTATATTTCTGAAAACACTGTGGATTAAAAGTATTTAATAGTAAATGTCATATTGACTTGACATGTTCTCTTGGGGTTTAGGTTCAAGGTACAGCGCTGGAAAACCATCAAAAAGTATGCTGACATTCACCTACAGCCAGTCTTGCCTTCACCTCGAGAAACATTAAGAGAAACGTTGTTGATTTGTAGGCTATGGCGCAGGCGCTGGAGGAAATCGAGTTGGGCCTGGTGGCTATGGAACTGGAGCAGTTGGAGTCGGTACCGGTCCTGGAGGTTTCGTACCAGGTCGTATCGGGACTGGAGCACATGGGCCTGGCACTGCGGGAGCAGGAGCAAGATTGGGTGGTGCTGGAACTGGGACAGGTGAATATGGAGCAGGCGGTGGTGCCACAGCAACTGGCAGCTATGGAACTGGTGGAGCAGGTCAAGGACTGGCCATAAGGAAGCCCACCAAATCTGGTATGATGACAACATCTTTTCCTGACAATAAAAATGTAAAGTTGAGGGATAGTTAGGTTTTTCTCTCTGTATGACAGGCTATGGTTCATCAGCGCTTGAAGGAACTGGCTACGACTTTGGACCAGGCGGTGCTGGTGCAGGAACAGGTGGATTTGGACCTAGTGGTGCCGGCACAGGGACCGCTGGTTTCACACCTGGAGGTGCTTTCAGACCAGGTGCTGCCAGAACCGGAGTCTTTATACCTTTGAATGCTGGCACAAGAACAGGTGGTGACTTCAGAATTGCTGGTTCAGGCATTGGAACAGGGGGATTGGTACCAAGCGTTGCTACCAAGGGCACAGGAGGCTTCGCACCAGGTGCCGCTGGCATGGGAACTGGTGGATTCGGACCGGGAGCTGCTGGAGCAGGCGCCTTCGGTTCGGGTGGTGCAGGCACAGGAACGGGTAGTTTTGGACCTGGTGTTGGATTTGGTGCCTCTGGTCCAGGTGGCCAACAATTCAGCACAAGACAACCCCTGACACCCGGTAAAAATTACATCTTGCATCCCAATGCGAACAGACGGTCACAAGAAGATGTCAACGTGAATGGCATGCATGCTTTCCAACAGGGGGTGCTGTTTCGACCCGAGTTGGACCTGGCAGCTATGGCCCGCGGGGAACCGGGATGGGCTCTTATGGCTTTGGAAACAGAGGCTTTGGCCCAGGAGCGGTTGGAAGTGGACCGGCAGTAGGCGGCGCTACGGGATACGGGCCCGGTGGACAAACACTAGGAGCAGGAAAAGCTACCAAATCAGGATACGGATCGTCCCTTGGAGGAGCAGGATATGGAGCAGGTCAACAAAATAAAAGCTGACGTTACTGGATGTTTCTGAATCCTCGAATGGCCTAGAAGCCAACTTTGAATTCAATGAACAAAAATAAGCAACTGCCGTACAAGAAGAGGACAAAGAAACTTGCCTACTAAATTTCAATGGACCGAATTTACAATCAAAACATCAGAAATACCAAAAAAAAACTAAAACTAACTAACTAAATAATAATTCAAGGATTTTGAGCTTTGACATGTAAAAAGTCAAACGTGAGTGTGTTTGTCCAGCAGGGGGCGCTTTGAACGGCTTTGGTGGAGCAGCTACGGGAGGCTTTCCAGGTAAACTTGATTGAGCTTGCTTGGTGTGTCCTCTTTTATTTGAAGTTCATTTTGAAATGAAATGCAACCAAGTGGGAGGACACCTCCAAATTGCCCCCCGCCCCCCAAAAAAAGGGCGTGGTCCTTGAAAAAAAATCGTCTTTTCGAATACAAAAGACACTCACCCAATATTTGGGGTGATTATGACTTATCGAAAAGCGCAGAAAAATGAAACGATGCAGCGGCCACTTGAACATTTTCATATTTCAACAGCTTGACTTTGTCTTTCCTGTTTTTGTCCCGCAGGATACGCAGGAGCCGCGCAAAAATGTAAGATATTCTACGGCCACATTTCATTCAAACGGATTGAAACACAAGAAGAATTGTCTGCTTCCAATGTGCGAGGAACAAACTTTTACTTTGACTAAAAAGTTCTGAGAATTCTAGTGAATCTGAATTTGGCTGGCTTGAAGGGGGGGGGGGTCAGAGGGGGGAGCGCTCCAGCTGAGCCGGACGACGGTCAGCGCACACGGCACGCTGCTCGTCTGCCAAATAACAATGTTGACTTTTCTTGTGTGCTGCAGCGAGCGCGCAGAAGGCGGCCAAGTACGCCGCCATGCAGAACCTGTTGGGAGCTGCAGCCTACAGAGGTAACCGTCACACGCTCGTCGCACAGCAGCGTTCACTCGCAACTACAGATCACAATACAACTTTAGTTACAGTTGCATCATTTGCAAGAAAACTCGGCGGGTCGGGGGCCGACAATTTTTTATGAATAAAGCCGGAGGGTCGAGGCCGGAGGAACGAAGTGGATCATGACATGATGACAGTCCACATGCATGTGATAGCCACGTTTGCTTGGGCCAATGGGGTGTGTGTGTGTGTGTGTGTGTGTTGTTGTAGGCGGTGGCGGCTGCCAGAATAATTACTGCGGTCGAAGGAGGAAGTGAGCGCGGTGAACAGGATGTGACCTCATTGCAACAACAGCGGTGCTACTTTGATCACAGACCAAAAACGTCCTAACTTCCATTGGAGCTTCGGCGCATCCGGCAGACATCAAGAGCTCGCCGCCGCCGCCATCTGGATTGCCTCGAAGCAGAAGCGCAAGAACCTCCACCAAGGAAATGCCTCCCAGCGGCTGGCCTTGGGGGAGGTCATCATGTGCTAAACATCCAGCCGACCTTTGACACTGCTGATGAGGAATAACGCACCCGCAAAACGCAAACGTGATTCCTGAGCCATCTACAACAAATAAATACAAAAAAAGCGTGAGCACATAAAATTCCCGACAAAGACACCAGATGAGCCTCCTTTGTACATCCTTAAAATGTGTGTGTGTGTGTGTGTGCGTCTTCAGTTGACTGTGCGTTGCCGTTTGTGTGTGTTAGTCCTAAATTATCGTGACAAAGTGCACAAGAAAGTCAGCTTGCTCTCTATTTAGTCACGTGTTGCGATGAAATCTCATTTTGTGTTCCGCTTTGGAACATTTGCTTCCCACAACGCTCGGCAACATTTGATTTTCATTTGAAGGGACGCAAATGAAACGCACGTCGCATCTCGCAAGTTGTTGAAACATTTTCAAAATGCTGCACTTTTGTACACGGCGCTTTTCAAATAAAATATCGACTCAAGAGCAGACCGCAGCGCGTATTGTTTCGTTGTTTTGCATGTCGACAATCCACGACACACTCAAGTCTAAAAATGGGGGAAAATGCTGATTATCGTTTTCGAAAGTAAAACAAGTTTGAAAATGTTGCATTCGGAAGCTGCTTTCGGAGATGACAACAGAAATTTGCACCACAGCAACCATTTGAAGTGAAACATGAGTCCAATTGCAACATTTTGTGAAGGATGTGAAAGATTATCGAGAACATTGTGGGAACATGTGAGCAGAGAAGAGACATAAAATACAATTACAAAACGTATAAACAAATTGCATACTACATCGTGCTATATAAACAACGAAATGAGCGTCCTATGCTCTTGTTCGTGAAAACTACAAACTACAAACAATGCTACGGCCAGTTTGACAGTTGCAGACGGCTAGTAGACATCCAAACTAAATAATTCCGTCGTTACACGCAAGTGAGTTATACGCACCGGCGATGCAACCTTGAAATAAAAGCGATCTCTCAGGACGGCAGACAGTGTGTTATCGTTATCGTTATCGTTATCGTCTGTGTGCTAAACTGCCTGTCACTTCCGCATTGTAAAAAAAAAAAAAGCACAATAGTTGCATTACCGGCGATTTCCGCTAGAGAGCACTAAAGGCATGTAAATAATATTTTCAAACAGTACAGAACACAGATATATTGAAACAAATACAACTTTCACTGCGAGACAGAACAACGTGACTTCCGGCAAGAAAGTTCCAGATGAGAATTGCCTTTCTGGAAGTGGATCGTGAGCAAGACAAGGAAACTGGCGTCTTGAGTTCTGGACTGGGACGAGTCCACCAGAGGCATACGACACATTTCCGAATTTCAGGAATACGCTTCAAGTGTTACTGCTCTCAAATGAGGCCACGTTGGCTGATATTTTTGTGGCTTATTACACATTTAGTTTTTAAAAAAATGACGACTCCCAAATGATTTCCAAGCTCTGCGATGTTCATGTTGATGTGCTATTCGACAATGTCACCTTGAAATAATATCCTGGGTGTTTTTTCCCCTCTTTTTTAAGGAATGTCAATTTCTTTTATTTGATTCGTTGATTATTAAAAACAAAAATAAAACTCAGAAGTTGCAAAAAAAAAAAATCTCCATTATGGGCCGCACGGTCAGCCGCATGACGTGACTTTCGGGACCGCACTCAGGCCCAATCTCAAAATTTTGCGGCCCTCAATGACGTGGAGGTTGCGAGTGTTGAGGTCGTCCGAACGCTTTGAAGTGGAGCACGACGCAAATGTCCCACAATTCATTGTGGATTTAACGTTTGCAGGACTTCCTTTGCCTGTGGCCCCAAATATGCTTTCAAATGTAACTTCTTACATTTTTCTCATTTGTGTTCATTCAGGACACACAAAGACAAACGACCATTCCTACTCACAATCACAATTTAGAACAGGTGTGGGCAAACTACGGGCCGGGGCTTAAATGTCCGCCGAACTTGAAAAAAAATGAAATGAATAAACCTTGTCAATGTTTTACTAAACAGTGTGTTTTTTCAAAGACATATATATTGTTGTAATGCTTTTGTTCACTTTCATTTCAAATGAAATGTATTTTTTTTCTCCGATGAGTTGAGGTTACGAAAACACTCGATCCATCTGTTCCTGGTCCGGCGTCTCTGTCAAATTTTAGAACTCATTGTGGCCCGCCAATCCAAAAGTTTGCCCACCCCTGTTTGAGAGCGTCCAATCAACCAACCACGCTCGTTTTTTTCAATGTTTTTTGGAATGTGGGAGGAAACTGAAGTCACGTGACGTGACGTGACGTGACGTGACGTGACGTGAGCGCGGCTCACACGCGCGCACTTAGCGCGCACAACGTGTCGCGCATGCGCGCGCGCGCGCGTGTCGTTGGGTTGTGCCCACCATGGAGCAAATGTCCTCGCCGGTTCGCATTCGCGGCAACACCAAAGGTAAGAAACTTGAACTAGAAATGCGCACTTTTACATCTTCAAATGATGACGCTCGAAGATAAAATAAGATAAAATAAGATTAGACAAATGGTGTGAACCTTCCTGGCATTCGCTTGTGTTTGCAGCTACTCGAATTATTCTGCTGACACGTGACATTTCTTGACATGATATTTTTGTAGTCATCATCGTGCGTGTGCGTGTGTGTGTGTGTGTGTGTGCGTCTCCGTGCATGCACACGAACAGCTGCAACTTTATCCGAAAAGGAGGTAAGTGACATGAGAAGGTTGTGTTTGAAGCGTGTGCCCTGTTCAATCTTGCTTTAGCCAACCCCCCGCCCCCCCCCCCACCCCCAACACGAACATTAGAAGCAGGATTAAGCGTCTGCTAAGCTTTGTGGATAATGAGAGCTGACGTGGAAAAGGAGGCCAGACTTGACCAGCTCAATGAGCTGAGCTGACCTCGCAAGTATTTCCTTGCCAAAGTTCGGAAAAAACGCAAGCAAAACATTCACATACTGAAACAATGTTGATGTTATTTTGTTGAACCATTTGTCGACCTTCCGCTTCTTTGCGCCGCCAAGACATCATTTGGAGTGAATCGATTCTTTTCGGTTGAAAAGAGCGAATGATTTCTTGCTGCACAGCCGACAGTCAAAACGGCGCCAGTCGAGACGTGACGGTTGTTGTTGTTACGCGATCGTGAGACGTCAACATCTGAACTAGCACATTCACGATGGACCGGTCGCCAGCCGACATTCGACAAATGCGCATTCTGTCTCCCGTATTGCGAGGCAATCGTGCTAACCGCCGCGCCGCCCCTGTCTCTAATGACATTTGCATAACTCCGCCTCTTCCTGTCCCAGCGATCCAGTCTACGTGTGAAGGACGAGGATGACGTCCACCCGCCCCTCGCCTGGCAGCCCCTCCCCCTGGCCCAGCGCAGGGCAGAAGTGGCGAGCGCCAACGGGGTGCCCCCGTCGAGGCCGAAGGGCTTCGACGGGGCTTTGGCGGTCGCCGGGAGGACGCCCATGTCGCGCCGTTCGCCGGACTCGCCGCCTAGCCCCGCCTCCCGCCCGCCGGGCCCCTGGGGATGTTTTGACCCCTTCGACTCGCCGGAGGTGAGAACACGGCGACATGCGAGCCGCTTTGCCAGCAAAACACACAGCAACACTATTTCAATCAGCGGTCTCAAACTCACGGCCCGGGGGTCATTTGCGGCCCGCAGGATGATATTTTGCGGCCCCCTACTTGACACCAAAGTTTAACATTTGTGCGACGACACACAATTTAAAAATTTTTTTTTGTTGTTTTTGTTTCAATCACTCTTGGACTAAATGTGACGTGCCGTCAAGTGGAAGGAAAAGTGAACAAAACACATTGAGCACAAATCACCTTTTCCATTGAGTTAACGGCGCCGCGACACATTGTTGGCTCGTATCTCAAGGCGGCGCTCGCTGGCTTTTGTTGTGTTTGTTCAGGATCAGGAGAGAGATTACGTCGGCTTTGCCGCGTTGCCCCATCAAGTGCACCGAAAAACGGTGAAGAAAGGCTTCACCTTCACGCTGATGGTCGCAGGTCAGTGTTTGCACGAGCGCGCATGTGAGAAGAGCGCTAATAATGATCGGCATCGCAGGGGAGAGCGGCCTGGGAAAGTCCACGCTGATCAACAGCTTGTTCCTCACCGACCTTTACAAAGACCGAAATATTCCCAACGCCGAAGGTCAGTAGCTCATTTTCAAGCATTCTAACAAATTACGGGCCCCGAGTGGGCCCTAATCAGTGATTAGCGATTCATTGCCGAATTGGGGGGGGCGATTACACCAACACGGACTGATTATGACTCCGTCAAAAACTCGGCCCAAATGGTTGTCCGAAGCCGAAGCCGACGTTTGCTAACGTCTTTGTTGGAAAAGCCACAAAGCTAAAAAGATGGCTCCGAGTTTCACGGCGGGCGATCACCGATACCGAAAATGCATTTGGCTTACCGAGTCGCTGCGTGTGCGCAGAGCGCATCGGTCCGACGGTGAGCGTGGTCAAGCGCACGGTGAGCATGGAGGAGAAAGGCGTCAAGCTGAGGCTGAGCATCATCGACACGCCGGGCTTCGGCGACGCCGTCAACAACACGCAAAGGTCTGGCGCGACGCGTCGTCGCCGTCGCCGCTCCCTCATCTGCTTTTGACGCCTCGTTTCCCGCGCGCTAGCTGGAAGCGCCTGGAGGACTACGTGGAGCGGCAGTTGGATCAATTCTTCCGAGACGAGAGCGGCCTCGACCGCAGGAACATCCAAGACAACCGCGTGCACTGCTGCCTCTACTTCATCTCTCCTTACGGCCACGGGTACGTGAAGAAGGAAGAAAGAAATGGCCGTTTACTTTTGTGGCGGCATTCCTAAGTCAAGCTCGTCCTGGATTTGTGCGTGCGCGTGCAGCCTGCGACCTCTGGATGTGGAGTGCATGCGGGCTCTGCACGACAAAGTCAACATCGTTCCCGTGTTGGCCAAAGCCGACAGCCTGACGCGGGCCGAGATGTGCGAGAAGAAGATCAAGGTAGCGGCCTCATGCTAATGCTAATGCTAATGCTAACACACGCCGCATCGGCCGATCAGAGGTTGGAAACGCAACTATTTGGTTGCAAATGTGAGAAAGTGACTTAGCCCGCATTTTGCCCCACGTGCCATTGCAGATTCGCGAGGAGCTGCGTCGTTTCGGAATCAACATCTACCAGTTCGCCGACTGCGACGCCGACGAGGATGACGACTTCAAGAGGCGGGACCGGCTGCTCAAGGTTCCCGTGCGAGCCTGCCGACGCTTTACGAGGCGTCTGGGTGACGGTCGGCGTATTGTTGTGTGCGCGTGTGTGTGTGTGCAGGACAGCGTCCCCTTCGCCGTCATCGGGAGCAACGTCCTGGTGGAGCGTAATGGTCGCAGGTTCAAAGGTCGCGCATATCCCTGGGGAATGGTTGAAGGTAGCGGCTCTTCGCTTAAGCCTCACCTTTTTTTAATCTGGCTAATTTAACATTTGAGAGCGGTGACAAGGGCTTTATTTTGCACCATTTTGAAATAGTGGCCCATTTCTGGTGTGGTTCTAAACCAAACTCTCTGCGCTGGGTCCAATTTTCAAGATCCGACACGTACTTGAACCCTCGCCAAGGCCGTCTCCATGAAACGGAAGACTTTTTGGTTGGCGGCTTTGACTTTTGAACACGCGCTCGGGTGCGACTTCCTGTGTGCGTTCCAGTGGAGAGTCCGGCCCACTCAGACTTCCTGCTTCTGCGGGACATGCTGGTGAGGACGCACATGCAGGACCTGAAGGACGTGACCCGTGAAAGCCACTACGAGAACTACCGGGCGCACTGCATCCAGAACATGACGCGCATGATCGTCCAGGAGCGCAAGCGCAGGTCGTGGGATGGACTGGACGGGACGGGACGGCACGGCCATCAATTCCTCAGCTCGTCTCATATTTTTTTTTTTTAATTGGGGTAGCTTGCGTGACAAGTATGGACAAGAAAGCAACACGAATGCGCCGCTGCCGCTCACTGCCTTCGATGTGGAAAAGGAAAGCCTCATCTTTGAAAAAGACCTGGAGGTACGCCACTTCATCACTTCAACGGCCCGGTTGCCACGTTTTGGCCACACTTGTTTACAGATGGCCGAGCAACGACCCAGTTCGTGAGTCAATGAGTTAATCGGCCCGTTGCTGCCTCAGTCGATTGGACACCGACTATATTTGTGTGCGCACACATTGATCTCGATGAGTGGCGCTTGTAAATAGGATGCATGCAGTTCCTTTCCGGCGAGGCAATAGCACAAAACAAAAAAAAAAAAAAAAGTCTACCTGCAAGACGCGTGGAGCCAAGTTGTTGTCGTTGATCTTTTGCTGCTCCTCTGCAGCTCAGGAGGATGCAGGAGCTTCTGGAGAGGATTCAGGAGCAGATGCAGAGCAGCCGCATCTGAAACAGCAAGCGGGACTCAACAAGAACATCCACGTGGAAGATCCGTGAGACGTGCGCGTGTCATTTGCACTTTTGAAATGAAGCCTTATTGTTTCCATCAAGTCAAATAAAAACTTTCTGGAAGGAGCAGGCGACAAATGCCGACTGTTGTAAATGTAATAATATTTATTAAGAATCTTTCCGATGAATGTTGCCGGCCCACAGTGTTCAGGCCTTCTTATATAACTTAACACTTTCGCCATAGGGAAAAGAGGCGTGCTTGTCTTAATATATAATATCCATATTATATTGTGTGAGGTCCAACATCCCGCCCGCCACAAACATGGTCCCACAACAACACAAAGCAGCATTAATAATCCAGATCAGTTCAAGAATAAAAACAAGCGCGACCCGCCAGCGTGCGTCACTTTCATGTCCGTTCACAAGATGACGCAACGCAAACCGAGTCACAATCAGATTAGAGCAGGTAACAACACTAAACACTTTTTTTTTTTTAATCAAAGTTTTGTTTTCCGCGTTCAGTCCCAAAGATCCAAAATGGACTTTTCTATTGTTGTTTTTTAATATCTGTGCGTGTTGTCACAGTGATGAAGAGGTGAAGTGGAGAAAAAAACAAACGTAAAAAGTCAAATTCATGTTTCAAAGTTGGAAGTTTGCAACAAAGATAAAGCCGCTTGTCGTTTGTGCAGCACACGCCAGTCCGACAAGCTTCCTTCCTGTGTTCCGGCGAGTTGGCGATTTGCTTTGCCGCCGCGCATCGGCTTCTCAACTCACTTGGACGGAGTTCCTCGGACCCGAGATGGTGCCAAAGTAAAAAGCTTTGCTATTAGACGGGTCGTAGGCCTCAACACAATGATGCCCACCAAAGCAGCCCCCCCCCACCCCGCCCCGGGAAACAGCAAAAACGTGAATTGCATTGCTAGTGGAATCATGTCTTTTTTTTTTGGTGGGGGCGGGCAGGGAGGCTCGTATGGGATCGAGATGCTTTAGGACGGCGACGTCGTTTCCCGTTCAAGCCAGTTTGATGGTGCTGACGGGGTAGGTGGGCACCGTTACCATGGTGACGGCCGCCTGGCCCACCAACTGGGGGTGGGATGCCAGCACGGTGGGTTTGCCCGGCGCCGCCTGTTGCTGATGGCTGGCCGCGCCGCCGTTGGCGCCTGCCTGAGGGGGGGGCCGCATACGAGGCAACGCGTGGTGGGTGAAGGTGTGCGTGATGTGGCCCACCACGGTGGGCTGCGACACCGACACCCCCTGCGGGTACAGAGCGGGCAGGCCGGACGGGAGGGGCGCCCCCAACCGCGCCACGGGGTGCACCGTGATGTGGCCGATGGGGGCGGGGCCGGGCAAGGGCGCGATGGGCGGGAGGTGCTTGTGATTGGCCGGCAGAGCGTGGCTGACGGCCTGGATGACGGAGGCGTGCGACACTGCCGAGGCGTTGGGGACGGCGGCGTGAGTAATGACCGTGGGTGGCGGGGCGACGGCGGCGGCGGCGAAGGACGGCGTTGTGGCCGACAGGGTTGCGTGCTGAATGGACAGGTGGGGTGCCAGCAACGGGGTCCGTAGGATGGGCGGGGGCAGAGGTGCAGAAGCGCCGGTGGGGGGGTCCTCGTCGCCCTCCTGCTCCAAGTTGTCTTCACCTTCTGACAACAAGATTTCAAAAAAGAAGAAGTCACTCGTCGGCAGCGATGACGGCTGAGCCGGCGACGAGTCGGAAGCCAGACGTCACGCGACGTACCCGAGGCAGTGGACGTGGACGCCTGGTCGTCTTCGGGCTGGACGCTTTGCCGGATGACGCGTTCCATCTCCAGCGCATCCATCCGCTGACTCAGCTCTTTTTTCAGTTCCGATAAATGCTGCTGGGTGGCGATCTTCTCGCGAGCCAGACGCTCCATCTCGTGCTCGTAGTCCTTCTCTTTGCGCTTCAGCGTCTGCCGCACGCACAAAAATAGGTTGGGCGCACTGCTTTCGGCCACTCGTGAAACGGATGGAAGTCAAACGTGAACAACAAATTCACAAGACGGCGAGGGCGAGTGTTGGAGCGCCACGAATGGAGCAATCACGTGACAGGAAGTGAGCCCCGGGTGGCGAATATGGCGCATCGCCACGGCAACAGCCTGAGCACCAAATGCTTGATGTTTGTTACGTCTCCCCCATGCTGATTAGAGAACCTTGTAGGGCTTATAAATATGAAATACATGATTTTCAAAAATATAAACTTTCTTTAAATGCAAAACTTTTTTCTAAGGTTCTTTAAAGACGAGACTTTTTCAAAACGAAACATTTTGAGGACGTACAATCGCACGCGACAGGAACTGAGCCCCTTGGCGATGATGTCATCTCGTATCACCGTGGCAACAGCCGCCTGCCTGCGCTTCCCCGACCCACTCTCCTCCAGCTGTTGCCATGGTTACAGGCCGAGAAAGCGCAAGGAAGGCGGCGGTGCAAAGGTGCTCGGCGGTACCTGGATGTAGCGCAAGGCGCTGCGCAGTACGCTGAGGTTGGACGTCTTCTTGTCATCCACGTTGGGGACATTTTTCTTCAGCGTCTCGAAACATTCCTTCAGGTGAGCACGCCTGATTAAAAAAACAAAAACATCACGCTCGCAACAACTCTCGAGCGAGAACGCGACACCGACAAAGATGGCTCGGTACGTCCTCGGTTATTTCTTTTGGTTTGAAGGTCACGGTTCTGTTCACAGAGAGAACAAAACAAAATGGCCTTACGCGTCGGGTGAAGAAGGCACAAACTTCAAATTGAGCGATCGGTACTCGGGTGCAAAAAAAAAAAGCCCAAAGAACCCAAAGAGAACTGAAACGCCCGAACGACGGTTTGCGTGTACGAAAGGTCGTAATTAGCCCAAGAGAAGACGAGAAAAGGAAGCGTGAGCCGGTTGGCGGCGACGCGACTCACCTGTTTTGCTCCAGCTTGTTGTGCACCTCCCGGGTTCCCGCCCTGAAGAGACACAACAAGAGTCAGCACGTGCAGGGCGCACGCTTCAAGCCTCAAGCCTCATTCAACGCCAGGCAACCCAACTTTCTTGCGCTTTCCAGAATAGAAAGGAGCAGGAAATTCAAACGCAAATCAAAACCCGTAAACAGCGACAGTTTCCCGTGGAGTCGAAAGGCAGAGAATGAAAATTCACGCCAGTTTCAAAAGTGGACAGTGAGGGGGCGGGGCTTGCCTAACATCCAATGGGAGCTCATTCCAGGGAAAGGCTGCGCTTCGTCCTCGGCACCTCCGGCAGCATTTGGACCCGAGGTGCGTCGGGTCGGAGGAGCTCGAAAGATTTCAAAAGAGAGGCCGAGATCGGGCTGACGTGAGCCGTCTTCCGAGCTTCGGTTAAAAGCGGCATTTTGGTGCGACCGGAGACGCTTGAGGGAGGACCGGCTGACTCCAAAGTCAAGTGCGTGACAATAATGGAGCCGACATGTCACCGAGGCCCGGACGCCGGCGTTTCCAAAGGAACCATGAAACTTCCTTCGCTTTCGCCCGCTGCCGAAGATGAAAGAAGGCGGATGGCACAACCGCACCGATTTGCCCATCTCATTTCAAACGCAACTTTGAGACCGTCGGCTTGAGATGAGATGTCAGAGGGCAGAGGTCAACGGGGTTGAGAGTAGAAGGGCCGCTGGGACCGAAGCACCGGAACCTCCGTCTTCTTTTCATTGAAATTCACGAATTTGGATTTCCTGGAGGCAGGACAAAAGCCGTCTCAAGGAGAAGCCGACTTTTTTGTCATCTGCCTAGGAGGAAATTCCACGTTTTCGTAGGATGGCCCCCAAAACGGAGCCTTGCGGGACGCAGTGCGACACAAGGTCCTGCCAGTCCAAAATTCTAGAGCGCCCGCCCGCTGCTGTAAACGAGCCGCAAGAATATCGCGCTCCGTCGGATCGAACTTGATGACCTCAACGTTCGCCTTTTTCTTCCTTGCCAACCTTTCCTTCCCCCCCCCACAGAGGCCAGATGGAAAAAAAAAAAAAAAGGGGACTTATGGCTTGAGATTGGACTTGGTTTTGGAGCCATCGCTTGGCCCACATTTTGGCTACGCATGTGACGCCCAAGTCAGATTTGTTTGGTTCAATCGCATCTTTTCGTACTCGTTCACATTTGCAAAAACAAACGTGACTTCCCGTGCGAACGCGACGGCGCGTCCGCCATGTAGTATGACGCGCGCCCCAAAAAGATATACGTCCAGAACAAAGAAAAACTTAAAAAATGAAATTGAGCATGGCCTTCGTCATGCGATACAAGCCCAAACGTCCACCCGCCATCATGTGACATCGCTTTCGTTGCAGCGGCAGGGAAAGTGCCTCATTAAGCCCGTGGAAAAATGGTCAAACTTTTTTTTTTGCAAAGGACATTCATCCTTCCATTATGTGAAGCGCTAACCCTCACGAGGGTTACGACTTATTTTTGGTAACGAGGTACTGACCCTCCAGGCCGCCTCTTGGCGTTGGCCCCTCCTTTAATGTCATCCAACACGAGCCCGTTGGTCCTGAGGTGGGATGTGGGTGGAGCCTGCTGGCCCACCAGGGCGGGCCGCGGGGTAGGCCCATCGCCGCACACGGGGGGCGGGTACCGAATGTGAACCTGAGGTAGCTCCGACTGGCTGCATTTAATGGGCGGGTTAGCGGCGTCCACGTTGACGTGGGGGCGGCTCAGTAGATGTTGGGGCAGCGCCGGCGGGGGCAAGGGGGAAGAGCTGTGAGCCAACGGCGGGCCACCCAGCACAGTCGCAGCCAGAGGGAGGGCTGCGGGTGTCGCTGCAACGACCGGCATCACGGGGATGACGGTGACGGGCTCTTGCGGGGGCGGAGCCGCACGGCAGGCCGGCGGCTCGCTCAGGCTGACGTGGTTGGCACCGATTGGCAGCGGTGGGAGTGGCGGCAGGCATCTTGACTCCACCTCCTGGTTGATGAGTGTCATCGCCTCGCACTGATCTTCCTCTTAAGAAAAAATAAAAAAGGGGGGGGGGGGGGGGGTACAAAATAAGAATTTTTTTACAACACCCGTTTCACACCAGACAGCGCGTATGCGCGTACCTCAGTCCGAATCGTAGCCGTACGTGTTAGCTTGATGGACAGCTAACAAATCGGCCAAAGAAAAAAAACGGTTGTTTGTAATCGGCTAGCCAGCGGTCCGAGACGTAGCCCACCTCTGGTCCAATTGGCCCAACGCCAGCTGGGTTCGATTCCAACTCACCCGAATGGGGAGACGTAGAAAACTAAATGGATGGCTGGCTCTTTACGATGATGTCATCAGGTAATGAAAAACTGTAAAAGCCAGAGTTGCCATGCAAACAGTGGCCATGTCAGAAACATCCCCATTGCAGGGAATCCTTCAAAATTTTCAGGGCCTGGTGCTCACACCTGCCAATTGTGCTTTCGTCATGACACGAACGCACGCACGCCTGACCCAGCCATTTGAGTGGGAGAGACTTTCGCTTGAATTCAGTTGTGAAGTTAAACGTGTCATCTATTTAATGCCGTCGCTTTGAGAGTCACATGACCGTGTGGCACGAGGGGTCAAAGTTTGACACATTTAACTTTTCAAACAGACACATCATTCGTGGATGAGAGAAAGAAACTTTGGAAATAAAGCAAAACAAAAAGTTCTTTTTGGAAAAGCGTACTTGAGTATTTATGTGGCTCAACGCAAACATAATCAACAGCAGGAATTTTGCTTAGTTACTAACAAAACTATTCAACACAATTTCCTGCACTTTTGATCATCTAAATGTTTGCACATTCATATTCATTTCTTATTTGAAAAAAAAGCAGACAAGTTGACGGTTTTTTGTGAGAGATGGACACACACGCACACACGAGCACGCAAACTAGCGAGTATAAATGGAGCGCGTGCACGTGACGCCACGCGCCAGAATGCAGTGAGCACGCGCACGTGAATTATGTAACTGGGTGGAAAAGCTAGGTCGGCTTGGGGGGGGGGCAACCACCGTGTGCTCGGCGAGGCACTTGCTCGGGGGGTCAGAAGGGGGAGGAGACACGTACCCCCCCCCCCCCCCCTCCCTTAATTTTTTAAATTTTCCTTCCTTGTACGATGGTACACGTGCTCGTCAACAACAAACAAGCGCTGTGGACAAGGGGGGGGGGGGGGTGGAGACAAGGAAACCCCCCTGCACCCCCCGCCGCTCAGAGTGGGGCAAATGTGGATCACGCGGGTGACACACTAACAGCACACATTGCCCCGCTGACGTCACACTTGCGTGTACCGGCGCGCGCGCGCGTGTGTGGGGAGCGCGTAGTATTAAGAGGGGGAAAAACCGGAATGCTTGGGACAGGAACTCCTTCGCACAGCACAGCTTTCCGCGTAAGAAAGAAAAAAAAACCCACCCCCGAAGCCAGGAGTGTCGGCTTGGCGGGTCCAGACCGAAAACGAAGCAGAAAACAAAGGTGGTGAGATGGGGTGGAGTTTTCGCGTCTTACCGCACGAGAAGTGCCGCGGTTCGGTTTGACGCTCTGCCAACTCGGTCCGGTCCCGCTCGGCTTGCCACTCCAGGAAGCGGGCGGCCTCCAGCAGCGTGTCGATGCTCATGGCTGGACCGGGACGAGGCAACGATGACGGCGGCGAGAGATGGTCGCCGGTGGGTGGGAGTTGTGCGTTCAGCGTGCACGGCTCCGCGTCCCCGCGGGGTGCTCGGGAATCCGGCTGGCTCGCTCCTCGGCGAGCCGGAGCGGGCCGGGCTCGTCCAAAGTGTTCGGGCGACAAGATGGCGATGAGGCTTGTCCGAAATTCACAACAATCTTTGAGGCGTCCCACGCCACGCCCACCCGCAACCCGGCCCCGCCCTCTTACTACGGGTTCCGCCAAAACACGGAGCACGTCACGTGCTTCTTCGTCATCATTTGTGACCCTCACCCCGACCCCCGGCCCCAACAAGCCCTTTCGGCGTCCTTCGTCCCCACTGGACCCGACGAAACCTGGCGTGAACACTGTGACGTGCGCACCTGAGCCGTCACGACGGGCTCCCGTCCGCGTGACGCCACATCCGGGTTTTGGCAAAGATTGCCGGGCCGCAGTGCGTGACGGCTGCCCATTGGTTGCCTTGGAGGCGGCGGACCAATCGACGACGAGAACAACAAGCGTGCTACTGGGCCACATGGACAACCACCCCGCCCGCAGCCGATGCGCGTGCACGTCATACGCGTGGCTAGCGCGTGATCTCCAAGCCCCGCCCCCAAATGAGAGGTTGTCGGTCAAAGCGACGGGGATCGGGGCCCACTTTAATGACATCAAGTTGGAGCAACTTTTCACTCCTATCCACGCTACAGGAAATAAATGATTAGCCATTAGCAAGGTTATCTCCACGAATTAAAATCATTTTAATTGACGCTGTTATTGATCGCAAATAAGCGTCTCACCTTCCCCTTAGGGCGTGTGTGCGTGTGCGTGTGTGGTGGAGGCGGAGCTGTAGAACAACGAGGCATGAAAGTGGGCGGAGCCAATTGGGAAGGGGAGCACGTTACATGCACGCGAGCTGTTCGGGGTTAAAGGGGGAGCGTAGTGACCAACGACAAGGATGAATGCAAGCTCGTCATCACTCGTGGCTGTGCTGACAAGAAGCAACTAGCACACATACTTTTGACATAATCAGATCCGTGTCACAAGGATCCACCGGTGCGACCGCTGACGAAGCTCCAACTTGCTTTTTTTCTTTTTGCCATTCGCTATAGTGAAAAAAAAGAAAATGCTAGCACACGCCCAAAGTGCTATTTACATTTTATTTCTTTATCCTGAAAGCATCACATCCACAAATGGGATCTTAGCTCTTCGTGACAATGTGCGTGCGTGCGCGTGCGTGAGGAGGCAGCGAGCACTGGACAACACTCGAAGACAAGCTGCAAAGCGACTAGATTGGCTGGGGGCGGGGCGAGCGCGAGCACGCGCAAATGGGGCGTTACGGTCGTTGTGCGTTCAATACAATACAGTCAAACATGACCTCGCTCGCACCCACTTTGCGCACAGGCCGACTCACGCACGCTAGCGACACACACAAACTTTCAGATGAGCCCGGGCCCACCGAAGGTGCCATTTTGTGTGGACAAGCTGTCAATCATCTGGCACTTTTCGCCAGCCAACGGCGTCATGGGCAGTGAAAGGGGGCCTGGCCTATGAAAAGCAGGACGTGATTGGTCATGCAGTGATGTTTAATGAGCTACACGCGAGCACGCACACACACAACGTCGCAAATGTACATAGGAGGGCAACAGTCATCTGGGGGCGGGGTTGTGATTGTGGGCGGGGCCAGGAAGTGGACTCAACGGCACTGCCAAACTTTGACTGTCTGGTCCACGCTGCCTGTCACCATGTAGGGGGCGCTCTTGTGGAAATCTGACAACAACAAGAGGAGGAAGAAGAAGCATGATCGTGTTGTTTGCGCAAATAAAACACCATCAAGCAGCAACATCTCCCCCCACCAATCAATCACTTTCACATTTTAGGATTTGACTGCTTTTGTTAAGGAAGGATTGTGAATTCTTTTGCGTAAAAAAGTTGGATGACTTGGGTGAAAGGTGTCAAAGATGAGCAAGAAAATGACCTTGCCCCAGTTGCTTTAAAAGCTATTTTAAAGAATAAAACTTTGACGGGCTAAACTTCCCAAAAAATTGCCTTTTTTTTTTTTTTTTTTAAATGACCTAAAGTGTGTCGACATGAATTTAACTGCCGTGTAGAATTTGAACGCGTTTTTAATTGTAAAAGAAACCAAAAAGGATGTCATGACTGAACAAAACAAAAAATAAAGATGTCTTGATAGGGAATTTGAAGACATCCAAAGAGTCCAAATGCATTTTGTTGCTCAACTTTGCACATCTGATGATTATTCCTTACATGGGCAATCAGTCACAAAACAAACGGCATCAATTACTCCAATGATTAAAAGGGTTCAATGACTGAAAGTGACATTTGGAAGAGGGGAGGCGAGGGGGGGGGACAAAAACATGTTCCATTTAACAGCGCACACCCAGCAGCAAGGTGCAAAATGAAAATGCGTCCGAGGGCAAAGCGGCCACTGACCCAGAGAGGTGACAAAGTGCTCGTGAGCGCTGAGCGTCTTGGTGCAACGTTTGTTCTTGTAGTCCCAAACCCGCAAAGTCTTGTCGTCGGCGCAGCTGAGGATGAAGCCGCCGCCGGGGTGCACCAGCACGCCGCGCACCCAGTTGTCGTGGCCCACCTGCGGCGCACCAACAACAACGCAAATGATTCGTCAGCATTTAAGGGCTTGCTTTTCTGCAGCAAAATCAGTCTCGCTAATATCGCGTCAACATGAAGGCAACGCAAACGGACAAGTCAACAGGGAGAGCTGTGATGGTCAAAATCCAACGAGGGAGGAGAGAAAAAAAAAAAAAAAAAAAAGAGAACGATGACAAATAGACAAAAAACCCACGCCCTTCTCTCTGCCCTGAAATTCTGTGGGCGTGTCTACTAAACGACCCGCAAGCTCAAAAGACAATCAAACCCAAAGCAAGGCCACCGAGCCACTGCAAGTCGTTCGAGTGACTTGCAAACGGCAATTTCCCAATTCAAAGTCACGCTTTCTCAAGAGGCGATTTAATTGTCCAGCGGACCTGATTTTTGTTTCTTGTTTGGGCTGCGTGTGTACTGTTAAGTAGTACGTTCTCGACACCGATTGGCTGTCGCCGATGACTCGGCAAACAAGCGGATTGAGTGACGTGGCCCCCCCCCGATATTGACGGAAGCCATTTCTTTGGAATCATTTTGCAAGCTGAACATGTTCGGAGAATAAGAATAAAATGTTAAGAAGCGAGTAACAGGCGGTGGGCGGCATCACGTGTACTCGCCAAAGTCATGATGCAGATGCCGATGGTGACGTCCCACATCTTGATGCTTTTGTCTCTGGATCCAGAAAGGAGAAAAGGTCCGGGCTTGCCGCTCTTCGTGTTCTGCGATCAGACAACGGCAAGCGTGAGGAGGCAGCGCTTGACGGGCATCCCTGCGGCCTCGCGGCCTCGCGGCTCCGCCTACCTCAGAGCCGGTGGCCTCCAGAATGGCGGCGTGCGCGCTGTCCGGGGCCCACGAGACGCACTCCACCACGTGCTCGTGCTCGCACAGTTCCGCCTTGCACTCTTTGGACGAGACCACCCACACGCGCACCGTCTGGTCGTTGGAGCAGCTGGCGATCAGCGAGCCGTCCTGGTTAGGCCGCACCATGCGCACCCACTCCCGGTGGCCCGTGAACGTCTTCACGCAGTACCTGATCCCACACAAGACAGGTCCACAAGGTCTCCAGTCTTAAATCCTGGCAAAGCACCCGGAAAAAGCACATAATCCTCGCGCAAGTCTGAAGTTCGGAGTTCGCCAGGCTAGCGTGATAGATAACGAGCAAATGGAGGAGGAGCCTGTCGTGTGGATCCAAACGACTTAGCTTCCCGTCAGGCTGTGTGCAAACATCACGAGCCGAAGCGGAGGCTCCGCAAACCACCCCACGTAACGCCTGCGTCTTTTCCACGCATCAACTTGCAAGGCGAAAAGCCTCAAGGAAAGTTGGCCTCATTAGTTGAGCGCCCTCCAGTGGTCATTCCTAAATGAAGATATAGTTTTTCTTTCACAACTGTGCAGGCGCAACAATTGACTCATTGGTCTACAAAAAAACTCAACAAGGGAGAAGCACTTTGCAAAGTGGCTCGTTGTTTTCAGAACTTGGTCCAAATGTTGGCCATAGCCACGCTTGCATTCATTTGGATGAAAAGCCTGATTGGAATAAAAATGCTTCATGTTTGGAATATTCCGACGCAATCAAGATTTGATTTCGATTCGAGGGGGACGGTTTAACTGAAGCACTGTGGGACTATTAAAGGACATCTTTATGACGATTGATCATTCCAACAGCACGCGTGGAAATTCCGGATCCAAAACGTCTTTACCGCGCATGCCTGTGACGTTGGCAGACACGCAAATTAGCCCAAGCAGAGCGAGTCAAAGACGCGGGCGATGCAAGAGCGAAGTGAAAAGTGCGGCGTGGAGAGGACATTGCAGCTCCATCAGGAAGTGTGAACTCCACGTAAACAGCGCAAATGAGAAAAAGACGCCAAGTATTTGGTTGCAATCCAAAGTCGTCATCGGGTCAGTCCGAATTTTAATTCAAGAAAGTGATTCTGACACATTACCGCATCATCATCAGGTGTGCACGTTTTCTGTACTTTGGATTTGAACTCGTGTCGCGTTCTTCAAGAAAAGCCACGGACATGAGCATTTCTTTTTCTCTGATTCATCCGAGAGCAAAAAAATTAATCGCCGATGCAATTTGGCTCCTGCTTTGTGTGGCGCCTTCGGACCGGACAGTAGCGTCAGCGTGTCACACTCCTAAGGGAAGGATAGCGTGCGTGCGTGCGTGCGTGCGTGCGCGCGTACCCGGTGGCCACCTCCCACATTTTGATGGTCTTGTCTCGGGACGCCGACACGATGTGGTCGGCGCTGGGCATGATGGCAACGGACGACACGTTGTGGTCGTGGCCTGCACATCAAGCAGTTGATTGAGTGCAACCACACGGCGAGAGCGAGCCAGCAAACCCACCGCGCATGGTCCTGATGCACTGGAAGCCGTGGAAGTCCCAAAGTTTGATGCTCATGTCGGCCGAACACGAAGCCAGCAGCTTCCCCGTCTGGTCGAAGGAGACGTCCTGAACCGAGTCCGTGTGGCCCTTCAGCGTGCGCTCAAAGTTGCCCGCCTCGTAGTCCCACACCTGGCACACGACGACACAACACAAAGTGGATTGAGCACCGTCGCCCCCGGCAACGAGAGCGTCATTCTGCAGTGAAGATGAGGAAGTGACACCTGGCGCACCGGCATCACTTTTGCAGCGGAGACCTTTGACCTTTGCAATCGTAATCCCGATAGTTGCCATCTCATTTCATTCGAGGTTTTCCTTTGACAAAAAGCTCGAGTTCTACACTTTCAGGTGAGAAACGAGCGTTTTGGCTGCGGCAGACAGTAAAGGTTTTGTATTTCGTTTTAGAGCACGCTGAGCGCCTCCTTGTTTAAAACGTTACTTGATAGTGGGGGCGTATATTTTGTCGTTGTTGCTGCTGTGCACGGGCTTGCAGAAATAAAATCCGTACTGCCGCGGCGCAAGATCTCTTGGCAGCGAACACGCAAGCAGCGGTGAAAGAAATCACTTCCAGGACAAAGAGCGACAGCGTAACACTTGGGTTTTTTTTTTTTTTTTAAATCACTACTGCGTGACCCACTTTGCGAATGTGGGGCACAAACCGCAGCTTTGACAATCTTGAAATGGCGTTGTCTGAGATCGCAATTTCGATCCCAAAATGACCAATTGTTCAGTCCTAGTCTGTATATGCCGGCCGGGCTTTGCTTTTCCTGTAAGCCGACAGTTTAGCAAAGGCGATTTCTATTGAAGTCCATTCGGGATGTAAAGATTCATCGAAAATCAATTTAATATCTGATAAAAATATGCATCGATATAAAAAATATAAATAAAGGATCGATTCGCAACGGCGTTGCCTCCTAAAATATTTTGGGAAAAATAAATGGGACAACAATTGCATTTTGTTGAGCAATGTTATTTACGAGTTTCATGATAGGCATCGCGGTCGACATTTTTCCCTCTCCCTCGCTCTTATTTTTTAGGCAAGCGTCACATTTTCAATGTGCAGATGATATTATGCATACTAGATAAGCAAAACAAAACGGTTTGTATTCAGGTTAAACAAAGACAAAATAAAATAAATTAAGTGATGATTTTAGTTTCCTTTAGCACGGCGCATTTCATTCGTATGATTTCAGCCCCTTCTACGAATAAAAAAATGGATTGGTGCTCAAGAAACGTGAAATATGTTTACAAGTATTTCTTTTAGTATTTACAGGTTGTTTCATAATAATAGCGCAACTTGGCAAAGTGTTTCGTTTTTGGTTCCATTCAAAATGCACAAAACATTTCGACACTTGCGCCAAATATCAAAATGAATTTCGTTTGTGGATCGCTGCAGCATCGCACGATCGCACGCAGACACGCGTGGCAGCAATTAAAATGAATAAATTATCGAATCGAATCGGGGCTTGAGTGAATGGTTACATCCCTAATGTCCATTGTGATAAATGTTGAAATCAAATTATAGCCCAGCGCAAGTTTGAGACGATGTTCTCCTGCCACTGACTGAAGAATGAAAAGAGGATCAAGTAAAAAAAAATAAATAAAAAACGAGAATGTGGCGTTTCTTTTGGTGTGGAGGTCGACCCGGCAGGTGACATGTCGCTGTCTTGAAAACGGAAGGAACTTGAGCAAGTGAGCGCAAAGAGCGTTTGCAGGCTGCGACGCGGTCGCCTCGCTGAGGAAAGTAAAGCCGACGCACTGACCTTGATGGTGGCGTCCTCGGAGGACGTAACCATGACGGAGAAGACGGGATGGAAGACGACGCTGGTGACGGGAGCGCGGTGGCCGCTGAGGGCGTACCTCTCCGGGGGGCGAGGGATCCAGTCTTTGGGGTCCCTCTTGAGAGCCGCGGGCCCGCCGTGCGTCATCTCCTCCTTGGCTTCGTTCAGCTTCGACTCCAACTCCATCACCTCCAAACAAAGCCGAGCAAAGTTGACGCTCGCTCGCTCGCTCGCTCGGCACGAGCGGCGCCGCAACCCACGTGGCGCTCACCTTCTTCTGTAATCGGATGATGGACGTCCACTTCTTCTCCAGAAGCCCGGCGTACTTTTTGTCCACATCTTCATTCTGGACATCCAGTGCACACGTTAGCGCGGGCGGACTTCAGTCATGCAAGCATTCATGCCACGAGATCATCCAAAGGCTGAGTCGTACTTTTGATGTATCACACGCACACGCACAAGCACGTGCACGCAACACAACAAAACCATTGTGAACAAACACCGTCCTTCCGTCCATCCCTTCGGATACACGCGAGCATGTGTCAAAACGCCACAACAAAGCGGCAACTCGTGGCCAGGAGGTCAAACTTTTTGTTTCAAAAGGCCGCGACCATGATGACTTGCGTAGCCATCCTTCACCCAAAAAACATTTGTTCCTTTTAACAAGATTTTGAAAACAAAACCAAAAATAAATATATCAATCAGAAACATAGCGTGTCACATGAAAAGGTGCAGACCTTCAAAGCACAGGAGCTATTATTGTAAAAATGCAGACAATTTGGGATGAGGCGGTTCTTTTGCGAGTTGTTAAAAATGCTTCACGTAAGGCAAGACCTCGTGCAGTATTTGCCGTCAAGTAACATTTACCATTTGTGTCATTTTATATATGAAAGCGCTTTTTCTTTTCAACTAAAAAACATTTGACATGTTGTACTACTGTACATTTTCTTTGTAATAGTAAAAGTTAAAATATAAAATGTAAAAGTTTCGAAGTAAACTTTGTAAATGTAAACTTGGATGTGAAAAAAAAACAGCCCCTTAACAAACCTAAATTGATGAAAAACTATTTATTTGTAGAAGCATTATTTGTGCAGATCTCAAAACTCTCTGTTGCAAATATTTAGGAAGAGATTATAAATAAATAATACACGTTTGACATCATGATAGGTTAGCGTGACCTGTTCATTATAATATGCTGCTGATTTGTGAACGTGGGAGGAGCCTTCAAAAAAATTTGAAATGAAGAAAAGGCAGTTTTGACAATCTGGAACTAACATTGTCTGAGATGAAAAAGCAGGATTATGGGATGCACGGGCGCCTCATTTTGCGCATGTATTAAATGCGTCCAATATTTTGACGCAATTACCAAAATTAATTACGGCCCGTTAACGAGAGAAGTGTGACAGCAGTAAAAAAAAAAAAAAATGTATCTGTCATTGGTTGAATCAAAATTTTAATACTGGGAGGGGAGTATTGGCGAGTACACAAGAATTTGAATAACGTATTTTCACGAGCATAAAGCGCACTCACAGAACAAAGTCCAAAAGTTACTGACCATGTCCAAGTCGGCCTCCTTCTTGAAGGTGGAGTACGCGCCGTCGTAGCCGTTGGAGCGCAGATAGTCAGCGATGGCTCGGCATCTGCTCCGGAGCCACGTTGCCATGGAAACCACACACACACACACAATTAGGAAGTAAAGCACCGATTTCTATGCAAAGGGTGCATCGATATTTCAGCAGTCTCGTCTAAATTTGGGGGCTCCCTCCGCGCTGACGAGGAAAGCTCAGACGAAAAGCAAACGGCAGGGGCAGAAACACACAAAGATCATCGGCTCGTTAGGCAGAAAAAGTGATCAGATGCTGCCTTATGCACACATTGTGTTTAAACACAAAAGATGTGCTTGTTCATTTATTTTTTTAAACAATGCTAGCCGCTAAATTAGCATGGACTTTGGGAGCGATATTCCTTCAAAAAGAAATATTCACAGAGGCAAACACACAGCCAAGATAGGCCAAATTGTTGCTCACGTGCACAAAACAACATTCAAAGTGCGCACCCCATATGTCCTCGTATTTATTCGCGCACAGCAACACGCTGCCACAGAAAGGACAAAGCACACGACAGCTAGCATCAGTTGTTCTTTGTTTTCGATTGCTATTCATCTAGCGCCATATTCTTGAATACCTTCCCCCTAATTTATCTTCTCAATTCATTTAAAGTTACTTTTTCAATGATTCTGGGAATTTTCCTCCTCCAAATTCAAGGAAACAAAGATGGAATGAAAACGCAAGCGGCTTGAATTTCACATTTTTACAAAGCCATTTTGTACTTGTTCAACGTGAAGATAAGAACGGCCGTGTGGAGACGGCGACGAAAATAGCTTGGAGACGCTCAGCTTTGGAAATTAATCAATTATTGTTTTCTTAAGAGCAGCGCTTGATCCTTTTTTGCTGGTCAGTCAACCCGCCCACCGACCACAATCTCGGCACCGGTCCAGCCTGGACCCTCCGGCCTTATTCATAAAAATATGTCAGCCCTTGACCCCATTTCGGCGACCGTGATGCCCCCGGGATGGATTGCCCAGCTCTGCTTAAGAGTGATTGCAATCAAAAATGATTGGGATTCGGACTTTTTCCATAATCATCCAGTCCTGGTATACACACACACACACTCATTATCGTACAGTCTCCATACACTTGCCTCACGTGCCTCGTCACGCGCACACACTTACAGTTCATCTCTTTGTCTCTGTGATAGCACCATGACGACGGGGTGGGGGACGGAGGGGAGGCGGGGGGGCTGTCGTCTATCGTTGAAGGAGCCGAGGCGTGTCAGGCGAGCTCGGGAAGGACGCGTGAAGCACGTCAATCCTCGCACACAGGAAGCGAGCGGACGAGAAGACAGGAAGCTGCGTGGAAAGGAAGTCTTGGTCTTGGTCAGCACTCAGCGCTCGCTGGTCAGCACCTGAAGGAAGGAACAGTCGGAAATGACTCACTCATTCCCCAAAGCTTACGGGAGGATTGTTGGAGAGTGAACCTAAACTGCTCCAAAAAACCTTTGGTGGCAAATGATTGGCCAATTGCAATGAAAATCATTGAAATTCAACATCAGGGTTCTGTGGAGGAAAACGAGGCTCATGCTAACGATGCTAACGATGCTAACGAAGGCACGCAGGGCCTCAGCTACATAGGCGGCGACCAAGACGAACCGGCGTCGGCCTGAGCGTCTGACGTTAAGGAGCGCAGCCAACAACAAAAACAGCAAAGTGGCAACTTGCGCATGCTTTCAAGAGTCGGGAAGCAACCGTTTGTTCCACTTCAACATTTAAGAACAACGTATCCATGACAACCACAGTCCCATCACAAAATTCAAAGCGAAGTAGATTCATCAGAAATAGAAGACACGGACATCCAATCTCTGTGATGGGCTGCAGCGGTACAGATAATGGATGGATGGACATCCAATCTCTTTTCTTGGTTTTAAATTGAAGATCGTCGAACGTGACATTGCAGTCGTAAAGATAAGAACGCATCAGTGAACGTTGACCTGTCACGTCACGATTATGGTTGCGCTCTGACGTGATCTGGAAAGTTCAACTTTGACGCCAGTCAAGTGAAGCTGCGGAAGGAATTGCAAACAGACATGTGTCGTGTGCATTTTGTGCTTGCTCCACACTGACATGTCACGAACAAATTCTGCGCCCTGCAAGCAGTTCATGTCGTTTGTAATGTGCAAACGACCTCCTCACATTTTGAACACTAAACGCAAACTGTCAATTGCGTATTTTTGGTCTGAGCCCAAAAATGGAAGTGAGCAATGTCCGAATGTTTCAGTTGGCTGTGTTTGGTTTGAACAAGACAAGTCACTTGTTTGTTTTTTGATTGCCCATTCAAAATGACGTCTCCACATGCCTTCTTCTTCTTCTTCTTTCCTTCCTGGCGATCATCACGAATTTTTGCCTCCCTAATCAGCTTGCACAGTAAAAGTTGCAAAGTTGCTAGGGCCGAGCACCACCCAAACAAAACGACGCCCTTTTTGGCTGACATGAGCTCAGTCGCCTGCACCTGCCAGACGACGCCAGCTTGGCAGCTTACCTGCAAAAGTCACGACGGCGTTTCCGACTTCTGCTCTCGCGTTGACAATATGCACACAACGACGTCAACCTGGCGCCGCTTGAATTTTTGGCGAGCCGTGCACCAAACGGGGCGTCACTCACTTGTCAGCCACACACGTGACGTCAACCTTTCGAGCTGAGCTCGCGAAAGGGAAACTCGTCCGAAGACGTCAAACAAAATTGACATTTGCAAGCCGGTCGCCCGGCCGGCGCCCACGCTTGGCTTAGCTAAATTTAGCTTAGCTTAGCATGGTTTCATCATAGCTTCCCACGTCACAACTTTTAACCGGATGCTAACTACACGCGACAATACAAAAGCAAGAAATAGTTAGCGATTAATCGCTCGTCGTGAAACTTGACCACTAAAACGTTTCGACCTAAAAATAAAAAATAAAGGAACTAACCAGCTAGCCTAGCCGAGCCGATCTTGTGGACGCGCCACCAATTTGAGACAGGCGGGGGCGCGCACTGCGAACAGGCAAAAACGTCGCCCAAAGCCCTCCCAAAGAGGGCCTCTCGGCGAGGACAAAAAGACGCCCCAGCGACTCACCCGCGGACAAACGTCGGCGTTCATGTCCTCTTGGAATGCTCGTCGATTGCGGAAAAGCGCTGTTGGGCGGCGCTGTCCCGAACAAATGTAGATCTCCTATCGCGGGAGCGCGCACGTACGAAGTGAAGGTTTCAGTTTGGCGCCATTATTGTCGCAAAACCATGTACAAATGTAGATTTCAATCTAAAACGATGTAAAAAGAATCCGTATTTGTAACCACAGTCACAAATGTGTAATATGAAGATGCAAGTGTGTGACTGAAGTCACAAACGTGTGACAAAAATCTGCAAATGTGTGCAGGCGCAAACACAATCTTAAATGCGTCACCTTTGGGCCTCTTCTTCATTGGCTGCGTTCTTACATGTGACTTTTGAAAACACGTGTTTGACACAAACTTGTGTGCGCGCGCGCGCGTGTGTGTGTGTGTGTAGGGGGGGCGGTATCCGTAGCTACACTTTCAGACCACAAGGGGGCGCTCTGCGCATATGTTAAATGATTAAAAAGGATGCACGTCGATCTTTAATCTGGGCAAATTTGTCTATAACCCGCCTGTCAAAGTCCAACAATTTACGAATTTTCAATAAACAAAATAGCCAGTACGTATATCCACTGGCTGGTGCGGTCCCAAACGTTTCATTTCAATCATTTTGCTCCTTTTACCCTTGAATAACGAATCCACTACATTCATATTGTTGCTTTACTATTATTGTATTTTTGCTCCCCATGAAAAGTAAGCCATCTTACTTCTGCATACTGCCATCCACCTAACTTTTTCTTTCTCATCCGCCAAACTGGTCGCATCTTGACGTCACGTCACGTGTATCCTTCGGACATTGTAACTGGATGATGGGCCCGGTTTACGTGGCCCTGCGGCCGTCAATTGATCCCAGTTGTGGGCATGCGCAGTGTGATTTCAGTGGCTTGTGACTGAAACTGGCGCTCAAAGGCCGGTGTCGGTACTAGATAGGGACGGGGTCCTTCGGTAACCGCGTCTGCGGATGACGTCACGCGTTATGATATATTTATGTATTATATTTCTTTGACTCCATGCTTGTCACTCCTGTTTATTACATTTGTATGTTCTGAGTTACTAAATAATAACTAAAAAATAATCAATTACATTTACTGCTACTTTTGCGAGGACCATCCTTTTTTTTCTTTTGGTGTCCTCTGCGTGCCTGTCGAAAACGTCACGTCAATGCTACGTTGCTCTGGGAATCAGACTGGTTAAGGGTCGGAGGGAAAATATGGAAATGTTTTATTAAGAAATATTTCACACTATATACAGACATTATATTCATACAATCTTGTAGTCCGAGTGAACTACTTGCTTGTTGCAAGCTCGGCAAGAAAAATGTAAACGTTCCACTGCTGTGCGGCAGCGGCTTCTCGGGGCATAGGCGGAAGTGGCGGTCATGTGGTTATTTTGTTTTATTTTTGTATTTAGCGAATCAAAATATGCAAATAGAACAGCCAGGGGCAAACAAACACAGAGGCAAAGAAATATATTTGAAAAATACGTGTTAAGCATGACGTCATTAGCAAGCACGCAGCCTCCGAAGGACCCCGTCCACATCTAGCAACCCGTCCCTATCTAGTACCGATACCGGTGTCGGTTAGAGACTAATCGATGGTCGAACCGTTAGATCAGGGGTGGGCAAACTTTTTGATTGGCGGGCCACAAAGGGTTCTAAAATTTGACAGAGGCGCCGTACCAGGAGCAGATGGATGGGGTGCTTTGGTAGCCCGGAGAAAAAAAAAAAACATTTAATTTGAAATGAAAGTGAACAAAAGCATTATAACAATATATATGTCTTTGAAAAACCACAGTATTTAGTAAATAAAACATTAACAAGGTTTATTCATTTCATTTTTTTCAAGTTCGGCGGGCCAAATTAAAACGTTTAACGGGCTGCATGTGGCCTCGGGCCGTAGTTTGCCCACACCTGCGTTAGACCATCGAACTTGGCTTTCGTTAAGCCTTTGTATCATGCATAAATGTTAATAACGAAATTGCCCTGGTAACATAACTGATATGTATTGAATGTTATTATTCTTGAGAAAATATTTGATAAATTATCTGTAAAGAAGCCCAATTCTAGTCCCAATTATTTGGAACAGAGCTGACAATTTTATGAAAAGATGATTTTTTTTTTTTTATCATCATCATCTTTCAACCGAAATCGGATCCCCGCTTTGTAAGTCTGGACTGGACGTCAGCTAACCAAAGCCCGAGCCACCGTGGCAACGAATCCTCCTTCGCTTTCTTCTCGACTGCTTTTCAAACGCAAAGAAACATTTCATCCCGACGAAGACGATGCAAGCGGTGACCTCGTTCATCCTCTTTTCGGCCGTTACTCGGGAGATTCTTTGGAAGCACAATGCCATACGAGCACAGAAAGTTTGCATTTCGTATGACCCCCCCAACACACACACACTTCCAGTGTATTATAAAGCGTCAACATTTTGGTCGGGTCAGCGAGCGCATTTCAGTTGGTTGTGCGTGAGCGTAACATTTTTGAGAAGTGTGTGAAAGAAACAGAAAGTTTATCAAGCAACTTCATTTTCAACGTCAGCAAAAAAAAAAAAAAAAAAAAAAAGGCAACAAGTCGGCATCCGTTCAATCGAAACAAAAGAAAGCAAGGACACGTGCGCACCGACTTCCTGCCCGCTTGCGGACGTCAACGTCCGCATCCGCGTCGGCCAATTCCAAGTCGCCTGGCAACAGGTTAGCCGACTATCCATGCGGCATCACAGCGCCGTCTCGCCCTCGGCGCCGCCCATGTCCACGCGCCCCCGCAGGCCGCCGCCGCCGCCGCCCTCGTCCACGTCCTCCCAGTCATCTGCCTCGCTCCTCCAGCGCAGGAGGCGGTACCGCAGGGGGGCCAGGAAGAGGGAGGGGTCCGGCATGGGGCGCGGCCTCTGCGGCGACGTCACTCTCTCACGGGGGACGCACGCCCGCACCCGTTCCGCCCTCAGGCCGGGTCTAGCCGGGGCGAGCCCGGTGGGAAGCGGTGACGGGAGCCGCTCGGCGCCCCCTCCCCCATCTTCATCGTGGTCTTCATGCTGGAAGGTGCGCCGCCGCCGCAGCTTGGCGCGGGCGGCGTTGAGCTGCCGACACAGCGCGGCCGCGGCACCCTTCTGCCGCTGCAGCTCGCGGTTGAGCATGGTGATCTTGTGGCTGCGCCGCTTCAGCTCATCCAGGAAGTGGCGCTCGTCCCGGCGCAGGCAGCGCGCCAAGTCCGACGCCCGCGCTCCCCCCAGGCGCAGCGCACCGCGAGCCGCCACCGTCGTGCCGTGCCGCTCCTCCAGGAGGTGCTGCGCCGCCTCGCAGCGCGACGTCAGCGCCGCTTCGTCTGCTGGCGCACAGCCAATCGGCGAGCATATGGAAAAACAGGAAAAAAGTCACGCCACGCAGCGTTAATGCTAGCCGGCAAACTGTTTTTGATGTCTTAGTACAGAATACAGCCAAGCGACAATTTGGAGCTGCGCGCCTTCCGTGCGGCGCCACGTTGTGCCACAAGATGTCATTTAGAGCCAGAAGAGAATGTGGCCACCTTCTGAAAAGGTCGTTTATGGTTTTCAAAAGAATAAACAGTCCCTCGAAGCTGCGCCAGTGAGCAATGGCGCACTGCTCTCGCCCTCTGGACGGACGTTGCCGAACTGACAGAATGAGTGTAGGAATGTAACGCGTGTGCATGCGCGCCAGCGAGGACCTCGCAATGGATGTTCTGTTTGTATGTGTTGCTGCACCACGGGTGTTTAAGAAGCAGTCGTTTTGAAGCGATGCTAACCTTAGCATTAGGCTAGCAGGCTTTCATCAGGTCAACTCATACGGACTTTGCACAAACATTTTGCTTTTCTTTTTTCTCATGTTTCAAACATTTTCAAGACAATATGTTCAATGCGGACCCAAAAGTCTGCAAAATGCAAAATGATCTTCGTCTCGCTTGCTGTTCACTGAAAATCAAATTTCTGTTGCTCAGGGCTCAGCTTGCCAACGTCACATACTCATAAAATGCAACATTGTCGACTTGAAGGCCTTTTCACCGTTCATCGCGTAAGTGGCGCAAGGACGACCGCGGAAAATTGAATGCGATACTTTTTCCGTGGCCTTTATATAGAAACCGATCGCGTCAGATCCAAAAGAATCCGCAAAAATGTTGACGACGTCATAGCTCACCTGCTGTCGTCCTGTGTGGGAACCTGGAGTCCAGCTCGCAGCTCAGCTCTGCGCATGCACACACACACACACGATGGAAGTCATCAACACCAGAGCGAGTGGGGGTCACATGTGACGCAATACGACAAGGCAAGATATAAAGATTGATTTGGAGGCCGCAATTTGATCGGGCAGAAAATCAATTGAAAATCCCACAAAGCCCAACGGGAGGACGTGCGTCCAAATGGAGAGAATCGACTGCTGGAAATGGCTGCAACAAGTTTTGTTGTGCCTGACCCCAACCACTGGGTATTTCGGTGTCTGCGCGCGTGCACGTACCCTGGCACCTCCTCTTGAGGTTGCTGATCTCCACATGCAGGCCGGCGAGCAGCGTCAGATGCTCCTGCTCGAGGAAAACGATTCCTCTGTGCACGCTGGTCACGTGACGCTCCAGCACGCTGCTGGCCTCCATGGCGGCAAAGCGAAGAGACCTGCGGACGTGCGCGCGACACAAAACAAAGAAATCAGCATCTGCTGCAGCAGCTCGCGGGCACGCACGCGCCGGGCCTGAGAACGTGCGCGTGTGTGCTGTCCTACCGTGTGGCGCAACGCGACGCGGATCGCGGATCGCTGATAGCGGCCTGCTCCTAGATCGCACGCCACACAAAAGACGCGCCTCGTGCAAACCAAGACGAGCACGCGCCGGGAGAGCAGCAGACCTCGCGGAAGAAGCAAAAAGAAAAAGGAAAAAAAAAAGAAAAAATCCCTTCTTTGTCACTTTCTGCGTGGACGCGGCAGGAGACACAGCCGCGTGCACGACGAAGCTGCCTGCTACGCGTGCGCGTATACGTGTGCGTGTGTTTCTGTGTGCGTGTGTATAATGGCGATTAGTGCCACCTACCGGCAGGAAGAGAGATGTCATAAGGAAAGGATTTAAAAAAAAAAAAATAATTTATTAATGTTACAACAAATCTATAATACAAGGAAATAAAGCACCGCACAGTATTTCAACCAAAGGTCAGGAACAAATACACTTCAAAAATAATAATATCATGCAACATGGGATATTGCTTGAAAATAAAATCAAAATAATAAAAAGGATCAAACATTCCACGACAGACTTTTCCACACAGTGACATACCGACTTCAGATTTAGCATGGCTGAACGCCGCCGCAGTCCTGCAAACACACAAAAGGCAAGCAGTCGGAAGTTCTTTTTGTCAGATTTGTTGAGTGCAGCACTGCGCCTTGTTCGCGTGTGTGCGCGTGTTATAATTAGAAATGTTTCGCAGCGGGTCCGAAATCGCAGCTGCTCATGTCACTTGGAGACACTAGTTGGTGTTGAGCACGTGCCTCAAACGTATTCCAACACTTGAAGCTCCTTGAAGGTGCGACGACAGGTTGACATTTGGGTGGCTGCGCCTCTAATTTGAACTGGACACGCTTGAAGGAAACACAACACGGACTCCTCGCCACTGCAAATGGGGTACTTTGTGGTCGGTGGTCGGCGACCGGCAGGAGTCGAAGTTTGTGAGGAGTTCCACAAGAACAAATGGTGAGTAGGCAATGGGCGCCACAAATTTCTCATGTCTATTAAGAGTTGCGATCTGAAGACATCTATATGTTAATATTCTGTTACGCATATTAGAAATATACTTTTTTGACATTTGCACAGAGCCCGTTGAACAAATTCAACAGAAAATTTGTCAGAAAAGCCTCAAGACGATCTTACTCTACGCCGAGTTTTTTTTTTTTTATTTCGACGACGGGCGTGGCCATGACGGTGTGGCAAAGTCTGATTATTCAGTGGCAATAAAAGCTACAACATCTTATCTTCTCGAAATTGTTCCTATTTGATGATAGTCCAGCCCTTGAAGACTTTAGCGTCATCTACTGGCTTGACACCTCTATCACGCCGTTGCGACCACCCTGACTTGGTTCCCAACTTCCTAAATACTTGTTCTGCAAGACATTTCATTTGAAAAATGCTCAATGAAGAACGAATAGCAAGCTGCAGGCTGCTAGAAGAACGTGCTCAACAAACACAGAAGTGGACGACGACGACGGAACGTTGGCTAAGAGCTACGTGAAATTTTTCATTTTGATCCAAAAATTGGCTTACCTTCACGACAATCCTGTGGTGCATTTCAGCCAAAGCTCCTTGTTAGTGTTATCGTGAAGCCAACATCGTGTGCGTGTGTGCGTGCGTGTATGTGCCAGCACAAACACTGCGGCTCGTGCTACAGCAGAAACTGCAAGGCGCAGGTGGAGGTGGGCGTCTGCTGCCCCCTGGTGACATGCCGCCTGCACTGCGGGGCGCTCTTCCACGTGTGCAAAGAGGAGGGGCAGCTGCTGCTGTGCCCCTGCGTCCACCTGCCCTTTTATGAAAATGCTGTGATGTACATCGATCGGTTCAATTCAAATATACAAACATGCATGTATTTTGGCCAGATTTTAAATTGTTTGTCTGATTCGGAAGTGCGTCAGCCTACGTGACCGCTCAACAATTGTGGCCACCTCCATCATTCAAGTTGCTAGAAAGTCCCAAAAATGTCCACTCAACTTCCTTTGCCATGATCGGAGATGAAGAAACGAGATTTTCATGCCGTGGATTAGGGCTGCGCGATATTGGGAAAAAAAATGACATTGCGATTTTTGGGGAGGTTGCGATGTACATTGCGATATTGAAACTCGAAAAAAAATCACCAGATGACTCAAATAGCTGTTTGGGGAGACTTTGCCGCTTTGTTTATTATACAGCTCTGGGATGGCCGCTTGAGAGAAATCCGTGCGCCACGGCATTTTATATCTTGTCGAGCGTGCCGATCATTTTTTTTAAACCTCTCTTTTGTGACGGCGACGGGTTTGTTGTATGACCTCGTGTTGCCGCGACAACGGCGAGGCACTGTCGGCAGAGGATTTTTTTGCGTGTTGCATATTCCTTTTTATGGCCAAAATAATTCCATATTTCGGATGTTGACTTTCTTTTGGGGACTAAATGCCGCCGTCGTCTCTTCCGTGTCGCCTGTTCGTGTTTTCTGAGCGCACAGAGTGGAGGGGGTGGGGGAGTGGCCAGTGACTGGCAGGAGGGAAGGGGTGATCGAGACAGGCTTTGGAGAGCATCCACTAGCTTGCTCTTTCTATGAAGCTAAACAAATTTTGCGTGCTCTAAGAAAAGAAAAAAAAAAGATCGCACGACGCGTTCAAACCGCACGTCGTGCAGCCCTACCGTGGATATTTAAAAAGGGACTAAGAAGCGGTGAAGTGACTTGTGGATTAAGATCACTTGTAAACTGAAAATGCATTCGTATGTGTCGACCTTGAAAACTCATTGCGCCTGTTTGTCCATCAGAGTGCATTGTGGCTCAAGAGAGCTGGCGGGGGGGTCCGGGCGAGGGGGGCCACGAGCTGAGCATCTCGCTGGGCAACGTAACGGCGCCTCCTGTTGGCCCTGTACGCCTCCAGCCTCTCCTCCTCTTCCCGCGGGTCCTGCAGGGCCCCCTCCCACCTCAGACACTCCCTCACCTGCACATCCAGTGGCGTGGGCGTTTGCGGCGGCGTGGGTGTGGGCGGCGGCGTGGGCGTGGGCGGCGGCGTGGGCGAGGGCACCGGGGCCTCAGCCAGAGAGGGCTCTTTGGAATTACTGTCCGAGACGAGGGGGAGCTGTGGCTCTCTCGGGGGGTCTTTGCTTTTCTTGTACGTCGCTCGCCGTTTTGACGTCTGACCTCGAGGCACCGGGGTCAGGGTCACCTGCACCGCCTCAGGTGGCTTGACTGCTGGGTTAGGCTCCACTAGGGGGAATGAGGGTGGACAAGTGTTAGTGCGGATTCCGCAGGCTTAACTAAGGCTACGTTTTTGTTGCCGGCAAAACAGGCAGACCCCGTTTACCCAAAACGCAGAGCCCAATTTTTTTTCTCTCCAAGGATTCTGACAGTCAATCGCGGCATCTGTGTTCGCTAGTGGGAAGGTGCTGAGTCCCGGAGTGAAACCGGGACAGAACGCTTTGGCTGCAGTTGACCACGGACTCATTCCACCCAAATATTTGGAGCTCCTCCCACCTCGCTCCTCTGTCGATCAATCCGAGATGAGCCCCAAAACAGCGTTGTTTTCCTCGACCATGACGATGACGAAAATATTTCGTTAACGCCCCATTTTTTCTTGACGCTAACGAGGATGACGAGCTAAACGAGGTTCTTTGATAACGAAAACATGACGTGACATCCATGAAATTTTCGTTGACGAGACGAGGCGAGACGAAATTGTTAGCGTGTGGTTCGTCGGACGCTCAAAATTGATGACATCCCTTTTCATAATACGTGTCATCTGTCTCTGAAAAAAATGCAATGCTGGTGCAAACTATCTTTCGTTTGGGCACGCCCACCACCAGGACAACACACAGAGGGCGCATGCGCCACGCACGCCCCCTCACGCCAACTGGTGTCGCACAAACACGTCAGCGGTCATTCGCCTCGGCTCGCGCACACCGACACGTTTTTCTTTGACCGACCGTGGCGAGGCTACTTTGCTCTGATAACCGCACGCCGGTCCACGTAAACAAGACATATGTTTGATCGAGTTTGGACTTGTGCTACTGTACTATAGAACAAGTCTACTACAAGTCTATGTTGTTAAAACGTTTTTATTTTATATTGCTTTAAGTGAAACAGTTGCCAAATAAATCTTTTTGTTCTCGGCTTATTTTGTATCAATGAGCATTGATTGCACTGTTCCCACTTTTATCTGTTTGTAATGCGTCATCCTTAATAGTCCATCAGAAAGTCTTTGCTATTGAGTGGAAACCTTGTATGCCTATTTTGAACTAAAACGGGCTAATACCTTTTGGAGTTTTGGTCGGATAAACGTACAAAAACTAGACAAAAACTTTGGAGGAAAACAACACTGTTAGGGGGTCATCTTTCCGTCGACTAAAACCGACTAATACATTTTTGAGTTTTTGAGCGACTAAAACGATCACGAATAGGAATGACAAAATCTGACAAAAACTAAGAAGCATTTTTGTCCAAATGACTAAGACTAAGACTAAATCTAAAATGCCTGCCCAAAACAACACTGGCCCCTAAACGTGGACCACAATTACTTTTGTAAAATCTTTGCCACATGTTTTGTGCGTGTTCCTTTCCTATGAGAAGTTGCACAAAAAATCCAAATCATGCCTTGCAAACTCATCAATTTGTCTCTTAAACCAAAACAAGACCACTATCCACAAAGACACTGCATAGTGTAGCGGTGCAGCTGTCAAAGTGATTCATTTTTACAATCTATTATTTCATTCGTTATTGATAAAACAATTACTGAGAATTTGAAAACTACATTTGAATTCGGCAACTTTGCAAACAATTCATCAGTGCAACACATTTTGCTCATGTAAGTCTTGAGGGGCTATTTAGTAGTTAGCTACCTGGTTGTTGTGGTGTGTGTGAAGCACCAAGTTTCTTTCTCTTCTTTCTTTTCTTCCTCCTCTTCTTCTTTTTGTCGTCCGAGCTGCTCGAAATCTTCATCTTGTGGTTGTCCTCCTCCGACATGCTTACTAGCTGAATGGGATCAAAACAAATACACAAACCAAGTCGACCCGTTGTTTTCAGTTCCGAGAAAATTGACTTTTTTTGGGCGGTTAACTATGTTGTCACTGTACAAAACGTGCAGGGACACTTTAGCTAAGAGAAGCTAGCGTTAGATCGCATTGCCGTGGCAACACACAAGCCAGAGCGCATTTTTTTTTTTCTTTTTTTTTTTTTTTTTTTACGAGTGAGCATCAACGTCTTGTTTTAAACTTCACAAACATGCATATGAGACCAAAACGGTCGTAGAAGATACATTAACAGCAACAAGTGCTTGATTAAGGACGGCTTCGACTGTGTACTTTGAATGAATCTTCAACTTCCGGTTTTACTTCCGGGTCGAGCAACTCCAGAGGAAGTACAAACGAAGAAAATCGAAAAGAAAAAGCGTCATCAAAGCTTAATCGTGACGTTGCCTTCTGACATGGAGGCACGCGCGCTACCAAGTCACAGAAATAATTATTTGGGGGTGCAATGCACACATTTTCAGATTGACTCATATGGGGGATTTTAAATTCAATGACTTCGATCGCAATCGCGTGGGACAGGTGACACTGTCGGCTCGTGTTGCATGTAAATTTATTTCTTTATTGAAATTCAACCAAAGAACAAGTACAGAATCACGTTGTGACAGCTTGTGTCACGTATGTTTGCAGAATGCGCATGCGCTGCATTTTATTGCAGAATTTCGAACCCTTTGACAGGGTATAAACACATTATTATACCCCCATGATGGGCTCCGAGTCCCACGCATGTAAGAATTCCGAATAAGACCTGAGTTGTCCATTGCTGTCAAATAACTGTCCAACCAGAAGTACCTGTTTCTCCACCCACGGTATCGAAATTATTAGTCGTTAGCGGCGGATGCGCGCGGTTACGATTTTCGTCGCCGTGTATGCGCCAGGATTGAGTGAGTTATTGAGCTCGGTGGAACGGAAGTTAAGTGCTTTTAAAGCGACATTATTCTCTCTCCCTGTGTCCGGTCACGCTCTTTGATTCGAGTGACTGTTTGGAAGAGGCGCTCCGGTGAATCCACCTGAATTCACTTACAGTCTCCGCTGTCCGCAACAAGCACAATACATTACATTCATCTTGTGTGTGCGTGTTTTATTAAAAAATGATTTTGATGTAACTTCTCGTGTTAATGTTGAAAATGTGCATCATCGATGTTACAGTAGCTAACTTGAAAATGAGACATCTGACTTGAAACAAATAAATCTTTGGTCATTTTTTATGAACACGACAATACTTGGTGCACTACTTTTTTTTTTAAATCACCGATTTACGTGTTTTAAAAATGAAAAAAGACATACTTTCACCCCTGGTGTAATTTGCCAGTCCCACCACTCAATGGTGCTGCAAACCTGCTGGAATCATTCATGTACTTTTTAAACCGGCCACGTGAAATGACACACGATGAATATGAATTATTTCTTCAAGAGGTAATAAATACGACTCGTGTAATATATGACACCAACGAGTGAAATAAATGTGAAGGGGAAACAAAAACTCCGGAACTTGTTTCCTGGTTGCTGCTATTAGGAACATTATAATCAATTCAATAATTGATGACTGCACTGCACGCATTTATAGCCATTAGAAATGTTCACTTTAATATGGGCGCGAATTGTGCCCGAGCGTGACGTCAAAGCCACCACGTGCCACCGGCATGATATTCTCAACCCAGGCAGATCCGTCATGTAGTTTAGCAGCCATGTGAGTAAGATCATCGAGAGTGCTCGAAAGATCTCCACCTTTGCGGTTTTGAGGCAAGTATCGCCAAGTTTGGCTTTCACCTGTTTGGCCAACTTTTGGGATGGCACGTCAGCAGCTCACGCTTTGTTGTGAAGTCGGCGATGCTTTGCTTCTGTTCTTCCTCCAGAGAATTTGGTGCGCCTGACGGTAGCGCAAATACGCATCAAGTGCGCGTCCCCTCGCCTCGCTCAAAAACGGTGGGGGAGCGGAATGGATGTGTGGAGGATGAGGCCCCAGCTCAGTGCGTGTTGTGCGTTCAGGGAGGGGCGACCCGGCATGCACTATATTTGCTGAATGTTCCTCAAGCGCGTGCGTGCACATGGGAAGCAGCCCGAAAGGCTTTCCCTGCAGCATGCTTGGACACTTCCTTGGCGGGGGGAAGGCTGCATTAGGCGCGGTACCGGTTCGACTGAGCTCTGTCTGCACTTTTGGTCTCGATTCAACACGCACACGCATCTGAGTCAGCAGCAAAGCGCGCACACGGGCTTGGCGTAAATGGAAAGCTTTTACGCGCCGCCTGTCATGCACGCGCTCTAAGTGTTGTGTGTGGGTGGGGCTTGGGTTTCTGGATGAGAGCATCAGAACCGCCCGGGCAAACACACGGATGGAGAACTTCTGAGGCTCGCCACCTCACCAGCTGCAGACGCCCAGGAAAACTTTTTTTTTTCTTTCTTCTGGCCGCGAACATGGCCGTCAACAACGAAAGCTGCGCGGTTCTGGTCCAGAGGGACCCGTCCAGCACTGGAGACTTCCACGACACAGAGAAGCTGCTGAGCGCCGCAGCCGCCGCCGCCAAGCAGCGCGACGCGCCAGACCTGCGCCGCGGCAGCGTCCGCTCGCTTGACGCCGAGCAAAACGGCCACCGCTCGCCGCTCAAGTCCGGTTCGGTGGGCCAGCTGGCGGCCGCGCCCAGGACGTCGTCTCGTCTCAGCCTGGCGTCTGGCGGGGTGCCGGGCGCCGTGCCGCCCAGCTACCTGTGGCTGGCCGTCCTCTCGTGCCTCTGCCCCGGCGTGCCGCTCAATGTGTGCGCGCTGTGGTACGCCAGCGTGGTGAGTGGCCACCAACACTTGCTGATGTATTTTGTCCAATCCCCCCCCCCTTTTTTTTCGTTTAGTTTTTTTTTTTGCAGGACGAGACATGATCCATGCGTGAGAGCAAATTCCTTAATCACCTTTTTTTGTGAGTTTATGAGGTGGACCGGGATGGTTCGTTCAAAATGCCATTCCCAATAGTGATTAGGGAGTCAAGAATTAGGCAGATCTGCATTTCATTTGAGACGGAACAGCCAATATTTGGGACGGAGGGCGGAGGATGAGAATTTCTTTTTTTTTTTTTGTAAAAAGGACTTACTCAGCAAGGCGGGAAGTGGGTTTTTGGAATCTTGAAATGGCGTCGCGGGAAACTGGGCTCCTTGAACTGCAAGTGAGCGACAGCGAGACAATGGGAGGGAGAGCGAGCGAGATTGAGAGAAACATATGTGCCGCTGTGTGAAGAAGCAATTGAGAGCCAAAATAAGCACCTTAAGTTGCGTTTAGTTTGCACAATGCAATAAAATACGTTCGTGCAACCCGGTCCGACCTCATTTGCGATTTTGCCTCGTGTGGCAACAAGAGTCTGGGAAAGGTTCCCAGCATGCTTTGCAGCACTGAGGATGTAAATAGAATATTTCAAATGCATCTTTTGTGTCAATTACATGTTTTCAGTCCCTATTTATTTGCTAGCACAATCTATTTATCTGAAGCGACGAAGGTAAGTACAAATCCAAGTCCGTTTTTATGGCTAAAATGAGCTGTTGCAGCTTTTAATCAGGTGTTTTGTCACCCGGCATTTCACTGTGAGCGGATGTCAATGTGAAATTGCCTGCTAATGAGCTTTAAGTAAAGTTGAGTTTAAGTAAAGTCGTGGCCCCCCCCGCCCCCCCCAAGTGTGTGTGAAGTTGCCCGTGTGTGACTGACCTCTGACCAGCGGCTTGTGACCCCCCAGTCCCGCTCGGTGCTGAACAACGGCGACGTGGAGGCGGCGCGCAAGTACGGCCGTGTGTCTTTGCTGCTCAGCCTGCTCGCCATGCTTCTGGGCGTGGCCGTCATCGTCTTCATCGTCTTCACCATCGGTACGGCCCCCGTCGCGCACCCGCGCACCACACAAACACCTTACATTTTGGTGCCGCTCGCTCGCCATCTAAGACAATTGGAGCAATATGACCTCGCGAGCCTCCCTGTTGTGACGTAGATGCTGAAACCGTCACAAGGAAAGAACGAGCCGAGCTACAAAAGGGGGGCGTGGCAATTTGTCCTAAATCTCATCACCAAAAAAACAAACAAAAAAAAAACAAAAATTCTTTTAGTACTGTCATTTTGACATGCAAACATATTTCAGAAGCGCCAATATTGACGTCAGTGAAGTGTCCTTTAAGCTGGAGCTCGAGGAGATGCCATAAAAGTGGTGTACATGCGTGTGTGCGGGTGTGTGTGTGTGTGTGTGCGCGCAGAGCTCCAGCAGTGAGCGCGGGGCACGAGTGGCGTCTTAAGCTCCTCGCACAAGTGACGATGAGATGGAAAAGCACAAACACAAGCAGAAGAAGAAAAAGTGATGTGATGGAAGACAAACCAGGACATCAGTCTGGTCATGCTTGACCCGGAATAACCGGCAAGGTCACAATCAGAGGAGGGAGGGGCTTGAGAGACACACGCGCAACACACGAACACACACACAGTCTTGGAGGTTGTGTGCGAGTGACTTCACACAGAACTTTTTGGAGGTGCGCAAAACTTCTCCTCCTGCAACCAACCGCCCCCCCTCAACCCCTCTCGCCTCCTCTCCAAAATGGCCGTGCCCAGAGAGAAGCAGCAATTTTGGGGCGCTTCCCAAAAGACTTTTGAGCGCCCACCCGTGTCTTTGCTGTTGACATGTACTTTGTATGTTTCTACTGTGTGACTGACACGCTCGTTTGTTTGCATGTGTCAAATAAACTGGAATGAGCATGAGGCACCCGTGTGGCCAACCGGCAAAAGTGGTTCTTGCCGAACGGGCCCAAGTACGAAGTTCCCCATGCGCGAGATCAGAATATGAGAACGCCATTGCGATGGGAATGTACACAAAGTCATATGGCGAGCGGTTACCATGGCGATGGTGAGCCTTCTTGCATCCCCTCCCTCCATCCTCACGTTGGACGACAAAAGGCCAAACGGGAAAACGCGGCAGCTGTGTCCGCGGGAGCACTTCCGCCAAACAATAAACTCAAAACATCAGAACCGCATCAACTCAAATCGATTCAATAGACTCGGGCAGATCAATTCCGAAGTCTGAAATGATGAAAGGCCAACTGAACAAAAAAAGGGAAAAAAGTCAAACGTAATTCATCATTCAAATCAAATCAACACCATTCATGACTTCACCAAATCAGTCAATCAAGCGAATGAACCAAATAAATGGAGGCGATTAAAGCAAAAAAAAAAAAAATCAAACGTATCGCAAGACAAGCCAAATGTGTTTCATGGCCACTCTCAATCATGTTGATGGAGGCAAAGTCACTTGAGTTGCTTTGCGAGGCCAAGCAGCAGCAGCAGCACTTTGCTGACTGCGCAGCAAACCAATCGATGGAGTTTTTGATTCCCCTACTCCAATCACCTTGTTGCTTTTCTTCTCTTTTTCTCCTTCGGCCCCTTCGGAAGATGCCCGCGTCTCCGCCTCTCACATCTGAGGAAGGCTTGCCATCCTCACGTAAACACTTCTTGTGTGCGCCCTTTTGCGGTTTCATTTACTGGAGGAGCCACTTAAGAGGGAAGCAGAACCCTCCGTCACTCCGTCACGGTGGGGGCGGGCCTGGGCTTTGCTGGACGTTCTCCGATTACAAGCGCAAGCATTCGAGAGCGTTGGCCCCCTGCTGGTGACGCGCGGAACGACAACCATCACGACGCCCTCCCACTGCAGCCGACAAGAGTTTGCAACAAAAGCAAACAATCTAAAAAGGCAACAACAGCATATTTAGAGTTAAAAGGGACACCGACTTGTTCTATTAACAAGGTCCTCTTTCGACACGTACTCATACATGGCCTCAGTCACTCGTTCTTTGGAAATGGATTCTAATTGCATGAAGTGAATTGGAATTCCAAGGAGACCTTCCACCACGCAACTGTTTTTATGTGTTTGTTTGTTTTTTTTAACAGAGAAAAATAACACGTAAATGGATCAAAAGCAAATAAAAGAGACTTAAGAAAAGATGCAACAATTAATTGCCGAGTCAATTGGGATCTACTTTTGCAATTGATGAATGCTTTGGACTTGAAATTGCCTAATGCAGCTATCTTTTCACTCGGACTTTTTTTTTTCATCTCGAGGGCCACTATCAAAAGTCATCTGCTCATCAGCAAGTTCTGAACAAGTATCGCGCTCATTTGAATCAAGTGAGATGAAAAACATCGGGAGAAACATGCAAGGTTTGTTTGCGGCAACATCAAAATGTCGACCTTTACAGAAATGTGGATTGACACTGTCAGAGAACAACGGACGACTGCATGCTGAGAGCAGTTGGGAATATTGGGCTGTTCAAACGCAAAGCAACATTTTCGACGCACTAAAACGTCATCAGTTGGTATATGCAAATTGGCTGCAAAGACGCCGGCAATGCAGCTGGAGCGACATCGATTCGTGCGTACTTCAGACAAAGTTAAAAAAAAAACAAAAAAAAAAACAAGCATGACTTCGGAACACCGAACAAGATAACAAGTTTGAACACACAAAGGCCTAAAAATGCCTCGGCCCACCTGACAGTCGACTGCGGCGGCTTTTCACGTCAACGCCGCTTTTGTCGGCATTTGTAGAAAAACATGCGTATGCGATAGAAATGCGTTTACTTTAGCCAAGTTTCACTTCACACAAGTTGCTGGGCCAGGCGTGTCATCGTCAAGTTCATCACGTGCCTTCAACTGTCACACAGCGACCTCCAGTGGCCACAACCAAGAAATGCGCTCTCGCTCGCTCGCTCTCTCTCTCATCGATCCAAACGTCTCTCAAGCCAGTCATCGTGTTATGAAAGCCAAAATAATTGGCCAATTACAGCTTTGAAGCGAATGCAAAATATGTGAAATTGAAATACTCGACGCCAGGCTGATGCTGACGTCGTTTCCTCGTCTTTGTTCTTTTTATTCAAATATGACAAGGAGAAAGTGATGACAAAGTGTTGGCGCCCCGTTCGCATGCGTCTCGCATCTTTCACCGTCAAAATACAAAAGCACACACGTGCACGCTGGCATTGCTTCTGTAGCGCACACGCACACGCACGCGCACTCTCTCACTGAGCATGAAGCCAATTGGTGGGCAAGCAGACTTTTCGAGGTGCTGATCCACTTTTGAGCTGGATCTCATCCACGAGTTCGTGTTTCATGTTCTTCGGAGCCTCGGCGTCAACGATACACTTTGATGAACAGCTTGTTGACGTGCGTGTCGCTCAGATGTGACAAAAAGACATCCACACCCATCAGGCTGAAGTGAGGCGTTCGTGGGGTGTCACACGCGCACGCGCGCATGCTGCTAACAACTCTGGAGCATAAAATGGCCGTCGGGAACTTGTTACAAGTGAGGTCAAATGAAGGCAGCTTGATTGTTTTGCGCTTCGTTCCAGAAGTTCAGGAACCGTTCGTCGGTCTCCTTGGAACCAGCAAGCAACATGAATGTGCGCACGCCTGTAAAATGTGGTGAGTGAAAGGGAACCGTGAACTGAAATAAGTCATTAAAAAAAATGTCATAAAATCCTGTTTGCGTTTAAAAGATGCATGCAATCAACTTTTATTTTGGTTTCAAGAATGTCCTTGAAAGAAATCAACTTATGAGTGACCCTAAAATGATAAAACAATTTGTGCATAAAAGTTTAGAGAGCATTTGCACGTGAAATACAAGTTGCCAACAAGTGAAATAAAAGCGAATCACGCGGCAGACCACATCGGAGCGACCCAACTCGCCGGCCAACGTCCGTCCTGGCAAGTCCAAACAAATTGCGGTGCCTGTCGTTAAGGTTGCGAGACGTTGGCCCAGGCGGGGAAGGTGTCCAAGTCAAACATGAGCACGCCCCACGTGTTGATGGCCAAATTGACGGTCAGAATGCCGATGATGTTCAGCACCGAGCCAGCTTTGACCTGTGGGAAAGCGCACGTCGCCGCGTTACGTCGCCAACAACAGCGGCGGCGGCGGCCATCCCGTTGCGTGCGAAGGCGGCTTCTCACCATGTCCATGACTTTGAGGTTCCCGAACGAGAAGGCGATGGCGTTGGGGGGCGTTCCCACCGGCAGCATGAAGGCCAGCGATGCAGAGACGGTGCACGGAAGCATCACGTAAAGGGGGTGGAGCTTGATGCTGACGGCCTGCGGGGCCACCAGGAACACATGAGCGGACCTCGTCACAAATACGACACGAGCAAGTCGCCGTCGCTCGTAAAACGTGTCTTCTCAGTGTCGCGCCCTTCAAACACACCCGAGCCATTCCGGAACACAACTCCCGCTCCGCTCGGCCGGGTCTTTGACTCCAAATTTCAAGGAAGTCGAGTCGCAATCGCGTCATTGTTTTTAATAGGCCGCTCCCGACCTCGTCTCTGACTTTTATTGTCTCGACAAAACGGCAAAACAACGTGAGGCGCTGTCAATGTTTGACTGTTTTTGTGGCCCTGTGGCAGAAGTTAGACGAGGAGGTGCCGGGTGGCAGCCTGGCACGACGGGAGCTTTGCTGAAGCTGTATTGGAAAATGAGAACAACGAAAGGCCAACCCACAGTGGCTAACGAGCGAGTAAGACTCGCAAAGAGAAGCGACGTGAGCGACGTGACTTTTGGCAGCCGGGAGGAATCAGAAGCCGATTTTCTCCACGACGGGTACGATGAGCGCCGCTTCCAAAAAGGACAACGTTAACATTCAGTGTTTTTTGCCAATAAGCCACGCTTGTCCTTTTGTTCCCTGGGATGACTTCTCGAGACTTGGAATTTTCATGACGGCGAGCCATTCGGGCAGTCACATTTGCTCGTGCGTCGAGTCGCGTGAGCGGAGTCGTCGGCTCGCGTGGCTCACCATGGACGCCAGGATGGGCAAGAAGAGGGTGGCGGTGGCCGTGTTGCTGGAGCACTCGGTGAACAAGGCCACCAGGAGGCACAGCAGCAGGGAAATGGCGAAGGCGGGGATGTTCTTCAGCGGCGACAAACTCTGGCCCAGCCACGTCGACAAACCAGACGCCTGAGGCACAAACGAGGAAGCAAATGACCAAACACTTCCAAGAAAAATGGGGCGAGTGGTGAATCGGCCAGCCGATGTCGCAGTGAAAGCAAAGAGGAAGCGCTCACCTCGCTTCCAGCGGCGAGGGCGTAGCCTCCGCCGAGAAGCAGCACGATGTTCCAGGGCATGTGCGTGTGGACCGCCTGCCAGGTGAGCAGCGTGGCGGGAGCCTTCGCCCTCGTGCCTGCAAGCAGCCGCAAGCATTTGGAGGATCGCTCGCCCTCGCACCTACTTGCGGTGCGTCGGCGAGCGCCGGTCACCTGCGTCGCCACGAGCGGAGCCGTCGCTGCCGGGCAGCCGCGAAGGAATGACGAAGAGGAGCAAGGACATCAAGATGGCGACCGTCCCGTCGGACACGAAGCTGCCACGCAAACACGACACGTCATTAGGTACGCATACGGCTTTTCCTTCAGCTTGTTGCGGTCCACTCGCATCGGGGCCACTTGGGGCAGCGCGCCGACCGGACGAGCGGGGGGATGGACCGTTCAAGCAATGCGGACTTTCCTCAGTACGATTAAAGTGATGACGACATTGAATTTGAACACTTTCCGCACAGCCGCTGCGGCTTGAGGCAGATTAGCCTGGCGGGGCAACACATCCGGGCCGCAATGTGATTGGACACGCACGAACACCCGCACACACGTGTGCCGCTAACAAAAAAAAATAATTCATTCTCACGGGCCATTCTTGTTGAAGAGAACGGTGGCCCATCCATCAAAGAAGCCCGGTTCTCGCGTGAACCACAGAAGCACCAACAGGACAAAGACGCACAGCACCGCCCCCTCGGCAAACTTGATGCCGCCCAACTTCTTGTACTCGTCCTTCATGACGCCGTACGCCTGACGGTCGCCGTCGCTCGCCGAGCCGCAGCCAAACAAGCGGCGAAAGCTGCGCCAAGAAAAATTGAGGAGGGAGGAGCTCAAGAAGAGCGCCCGAGCGTCACGTGAAGGCCGCCGATGAACATGTGACATGTGAGATCACGTGTGGCGAGCAAGCGCACTTGAATCCGAGGAATACGAACTGCAGCCAGAGCCAAGAGAGCAGCAGCGTGACGACCATGTTTGGGAAGGCGAAACCGAACCAGCTGGCAAAGTTGATGACGTCCTCGTTGTCCGGAAACATTCTGCACACGAGTCGAGTCGGCATGAGGTCCAGAATTAAAACCGGAACAAGATGGGGTGTGTGTGTGTGTGACAGACAGGTCCTACTTGTCAAGCTGCCCCTTGAGGATGAGGTTGGGCGTGGTCCCAGTGAGCGTGGCGGTCCCGCCGATACTGGCCGAGTAGCAGACGCTCAGACTGATGCCTTTGCAAATGCGCTCAAAGTTGTCGTCTGCCGGCGTCCCGCCAGAGTCGCGACGCTCTTCCGGATCGCCGTCCGTGTCATCTGACCACCACAAGTAGATTCTGTTAGCGTTCTTTCCGGAATGCTTGGGAACAAAAAGGTCAGAGGCACTCAAGCGGTCACGAGTTACGACCTGCGCCCAATGTCTTCCGCCAATATTCTGCACCACGTTCATCAAATGAACGCTCGCGACGCCACTCTTGGTTTTGAGCTGCCGGATTGTTCCTCGGAACTCGCCTGTTATTTCAGATCGGATCTCGAGTCGGGAGCTTGACCGAGCCGCGCTAAGACAATAATTTGTTGAGGGCCGAGTTGCGCACGAGCACCGGCGGGTTCCCGAGGAAAACAAAGACCACCCGGCGCCCGCCGGCATCAGGGCACGGCCGTCGACTTACCAACGGCTTCCCGGCGCGCCGCGTCCTGCTCGGGTGGCGATTTTTCCATCTCCAAGGCGGGAGGGTCGCCGTCCCCGAGCTCGGCGGCGTGCGCGCGCATCTGGCCCGTGTGCGCGTCCTTCAGCTGCCGCAGGACGGCGTGCGCGATGGGCAGAATCATGGCGGTGGTGGCCGTGTTACTGATCCACATGGACAGGAAGGACGACACCATCATGAAGCCCATCAAGAGCCTGAGGATCACACGGGGAGCTCAGCGCTCACGTTTGGCTCGCTCGGCGCACGGCAAGGTCTTACGGCGCCGGACGCACGCCCACGATCAGCAGAACGCGCAGAGCGATGCGCTTGTGGAGCTCGCACTGCTCCACCGCGATGGCCACCAGAAGCCCGCCGACGAACAGCATGTTGGTGTCCTTCAGGTACTCGATGCTCACCTGCAATGCAACGAGGTCACCTGAGCTGACCCTTCCGCACGTTGGCCGCTAAACCTGCGCCGTGACACTTTCATGGCTTACGTTCTTCAATGATGGGAGCCGACGTCGGGCTGCCGCTTACCTGTCCCGCCTCCATGATGCCCATCATGGGGAACAGCACCACCGGCAACAAGGCCGTCACCGCCAGGGGCAAACACTCGGTGCACCAACACAGCGCCATCAGCAGGATGGCGTAGCCGCAGCGTGCCTCCTGCTCACGCGCGCACACACAAGCGGACGCTTTCAAGGCCGTCGTACGCAGTAAGACGGACCTTTGACCTAAAACACCTTCTAATTGCTCACATCTCTTTTGAAGGTAACATTTCAACTTCCACTCGCACACACGCGGCGCGTGGCTGTTCGCACACTTGCCATGTCCATGTGGAAAGCATTTCACCCCCTTCAAATATTTCAGCAAGTTCCAATTTGCAATCGAAAGACGTGTCAACTTTTCCTTCACCATGACAAACGGCAAATTGCCGCCACATTTCTCCTTTAAAAATCAAGTCCTTCCGATCATTTCGTGGCGTTCGCCAGCTCCAATCAGGCTTGGATTGAAAACTTACGGCGCGCTGCGAAATTTTGTGTGTTTTTTTTTTTTTAAAAGGATGCCACGACGCCACACGTCACCTTCGTGTCATGTCGTGCGAGTTGCGTTCACGTGAAAGCATGCGACCAGAAAAGAAGAGCACGGCTCACCGAGGTGGGGCTGATCAGAGGCAGCGGGAGGAGCGCCACAGGAACCGCCAAAGTGATGACCAAGTTGCGGTGGCGCCGAAGCCACCCGATGACGCCGCCCATGAATCGCCGCGGCAAGGACAACAGACGAAGAGGAAGACGACGAGGTGGCAGCCCGAGGGTTTTTATGCACCAACCTGATCAAATATTAACTCCACGCCGGCCACTGGATTGGGCACACGCCTCAATGTTGGCGTCCAACGTGAAAGACAAACCCGAAGGCGCCGCATGAAGGCGGGCGGCCATGAGCGATGGGGCCCTCCTGCTTCTTCATGGATGAGGCACACCTGAACACTGCTGGTGTCTCATGCGCTTTCCGACAAACATCAACATGCGCAGGCTCGTCCCCACGCGCTTCTTTTTTGTTTCCTGCCTTCGCTGGAAGCGCTGACAAAGTGTTGACGTGATCCAATGCAGTCATCGCGAGAGCAAGTTTAGCGAGCGCCGCTCAGCCTCCTTTCAAAAGTCCACCAGAGGGGGGCGCTGCGGGGGGCCAGCACACATCAAAGTCTTCCCGAATTGCGGCTGCTCGGGCTTCCTCCAGCATTCCAAAACCAAGCAAATTAAAAAAAAAGGGGGGGGGGGAGAAAAAGAGAACTATATGAAAATAAATGTTTTTGTTGTACTCATTTCTTTCAACAATTCTGCTATTGGAGCAATCTAAAAGTAATTCAATGTATTCAAGTGACATTCATATGACTGCACTTTGATGACATTTTGTTAACGAGATTTCATCAGGGGTCCTCAATCCTGTTCCTGGCGGGCCGCTTGTTCTGCCTGTTTTCCATCTCTCGCTGTTGCAACACACCCGATTCAAATGATGGGGATCAAGATGGAGCTTCTGTGGACCTTACTGATTATTGATCACTTGAATCAGGTGCGATGCGACGCCAGCTGAAAAACAGGCAGGACACCGGCCCTCGAGGAACACGATCGAAAGACCCCTGCATTGGCGAGTCAGATGTCATCTTCATCGTCATCATTCTTACCAGAATTGTCACCCTCATCCTCATCTTGCCAATGTGCTGTATGTTTTGAAATGTCCATTTTAGTGCAAAAACACACACACACACCAAAAAAAACCTACACGTGTTTTTATTTGTTTGTGCGCGTCAACGTGATCAAGGTCAGTCGGCTTTTAAAATCAATTTTGTGCGTGTGTGTCACACACTGACTGGAATAACACATTGATCACTCATGCACACACACACACCAAACGCCAACATGACCTTTGTCGTTTTGGAGACGCCCGCTGGACCAATGAGACGGCGTCACGTCCCCCGCGTCTGCCTGCAGGTCATCGGCGTCCTGCTGCCACTTTCAACTCCGACTCGGACCGGTCGCTCCGCCAAACTTGTCTACGCCGCCATGAAGGCACTGCGCATCTTCATCTTGATGATGATGATGATGATGAAGGACACCACCTTCGCTGCAGACGGTACGTCAAGTCTCACGTGCACACGCTCGTGACACGTATTTGATCTGTGCATCTGCGTTTGCGTGCGTGTGCAGAGACGTGCTCGGGCCGCTGCGGTTCCTTCGACCCGTTGAGGAAGTGTCAGTGTGATTCCATGTGCGTTTACTACGGAAGCTGCTGCCACGACTTTGACCAAATGTGTCCCAAGAAAAGTGAGAGACGCGTACGCGCGACCTTCGAGCGTGTGCTCGCGTTAAGCGGGAGACGCTCGAGCGCGTTTGTCACGCGTGCCTTTGTGTGTCCTTCAGCCGCACGTGGCGACACGTTCGAAGAAGCTGAAGACAACCAAACCACAGTGGCGACGCCGGAGGAGGTGTCGCCACCCGGCGCGGCGCCACCTGCCGACGGAGACGCGGCCGCCTGCAGCGCGCGCCCTTTTGACGCCTTCCTGCAGCTGAAGAACGGATCCGTGTACGCCTTCAGAGGTACGCCCCCTGCAGGAGAGAGCTGGGCTGCATTCGGTTTTGGTGGCGTGGCCGAGTACAATCAGAAAAGCCGACGCCGTCCTTCGTCCTTGTAGCCAGTCGCGCTCCTGGCCAAGATTGAAGACATTTTTGGTGTTTCTCTCCACCATCGGGTCCCGTTTGGCGCCATGTCGGCGTCCTGCCGGGGCATCATCGCATCGCACTTCCGCAAGCTGCCCAAAGAGAGACGCTTCAAAGTCTGCATCGGCTCCGGCAAGCGAAGGAACGGAATGTCGATGGATCGGAAACGGCCGGCCGCCGGCGGTCGCTCACTTGTTGGCATCGATCCATCTCGGTCGTGCTCGCGCATGCAAGCGTGACAAAATGGAAGCGCTTGATTGATGACTGATCGTTCATGTAGAAAGAAAAAAAATAATCAATCGGTTCTACAGTGCCCTGCGACCGGCTGGCAACCGGGCGAGAGTGTCAGCCGGGTTAGCCTTCCGCTCGCCCGAGTGCGGACAGGATGGTGTTAGCATGTTGGCATGTTGTTTGTGACCCGCAACCTCTCCGCGCAGGCGAATATTTCTTTGAGCTGGACGACAAGGCCGTGCTTCCCGGATATCCCAAACTGATCGTGGACGTGTGGGGCATCGCGGGCCCCGTGGACGCCGCCTTCACGCGCATCAACTGCCAGGGCAAGTCCTACATTTTTAAGGTGAGCCAAGCGAACGCGAGAGAAGCTAATGTCGTGTTTCCTAACAAAAATGGAACGGCACGACGCGACGGCAAAGCAAAATGTCCTCCGGAGAATCACCAAGGTAAGGTCGTCCCGCCCACTGGCGTTCCTCAGGGCGGCAAGTACTGGCGCTTTGACGGCGACATCCTGGACGAGGGTTTCCCCAGGAACATTTCGGAGGGCTTCGACGGCGTTCCGGACGACCTCCACGCCGCCTTCGCCACACCCGCGCCAAATCACCGGCAAAAAGAGAAGGCCTACTTCTTCAAAGGTATCCGCCACACGGACTTGTTTCAAGGTACATGTTTGCTCTTCATGCGTGTCCTCGTCAGGTGATCAATATCACGTGTACGAGTTTGTCCACCAGCCCGGCCATCATGAGTGCGTCCTGATGAGTCGATCTCCACCGTCGCTCTTGTTCTCGCGCTACACCGACCTTTTTTGCGAACAAAGTCTGGACGACCGCTTTGCCGAACTCTTTGGGGCCACAGGTCAGAGGTCAGACTCGGGCACCACGCCCCCAAACGCCATCCTCTTCCTCATCTTCATCTCGGTCTCCAGCCAGCAGCCACTCGTCAGGGCCCCACCTCATCAGCAAGAACTGGCCTGGCCTCACCCCCCCAGTGGATGCAGCCATGGTGGGCCGCGTCTTCCTAAGCGCCGCCAAACCCACGCCGCCGCTGTCGGCGGGGAGGCGAAACTCGCGACGGTGGAGGAGGCCCAGCAGGAAGTCCAGACGCAGGCAAAGTCGACAAACGCTTTTCGACGATTTCTGGAGTGACTTGTTTGACGACGGTGAAACGTCGCAGGAAGAGGTTGCCACCGTGGCGCCGCCCACCAGCACGGCCAGTCAATACGTCTACTTCTTCAAGAGAGGTGAGACACGGTAGCTGGCGTGACACGCGCGCCACGCTGTACGTTCACGTGTGCGGTCCGTGTACAGATCAGTACTACCGGGTGGACCTGCGGACCAGACGTGTGGCGCTGGCCATGCCGACTTACCCGCGCTCCATTGCCAAGATCTGGCTGGGCTGCCGGCAGGAAGATGCTCCTGATGCCACGCGTGCTGAGAAGAGATAAAGGAAAAAAATCAATAAATACAAATAAAAATGAAAGGCAAGAAAACAGCACAGGGAAAACACATTTTTTCCGAACATGTCACGGCAATCCTTTGGTTGTATTTTAAGTGTTGAACATTTCAGCCAAACACAAACCTGGAAGAAGAGTGAGTGACAGGCCATTCCCTCAGTCGAGTGCGCCCCCTGCTGGACCAACGCCATATTCACGGCCAAGCCTTCAAAATAAATGTATTGGCTAAAACATATTCCACTTTGTGTGCGCGTCAGCGTGTTTTGACTGACGGCATTTTTGATCGAGTTAATTCTTATAATTCTATAAAATTGCGACATTTCATCACGGCAGCTGTATTTTGTATTTTTCAAGTTGTGTTGCGTAATGGTCACGTCGTCACTCAAATGTTTGCTTTAACAAGTGGGAATGTCATTGTGCAAGAAAAGCATCAAGAGGCACCGGAATTCGAACCCAGGATCTCCTGTGCTTTAACCAACTGAGCCACGGAACCTACCGGCAGAGGGCGACGTTTGCCGACCAATAAAACACGCAACATATTTTATTGAAGCGGATCAAAGTGACTATGTGCTTTCATCTGTACGCTGACGGCATAAATAAGGGCGCCACACGTAGTTGTGACGTCACCACATTGCTGTGAAAGGCGGCCCCACGACCGCCGACATATTTCCACCAACATCAACTGCGTGCGTGACCTTTTTCTACAATTTATTTCATCAGATTATTATTTTTTTTAACTTTATTTAATCTTTCTCGGAAGAACGAGCGCGCGATGACGTCCCCTAACTGACCTGCTTTTGGGGCATTCATTTTGTCGTTTTTCCCCCCCAAAATTGGTTGGTAGCAAGTACATGTTCATCAAAAACTCTATTAATTGGCAAATTAATAATAAATAAATGTAAAATGATTTATTGTAAATATTGGCGACAAAATACAATTTGACATTTAAATATAACGGGCTACTTTCAAATATATAAAATGTGAAGCACTCCAAATGTATTTTGTGAGACAAGTGTTACTTGAACAGAATTAAATAAGTCCTATCAGAAATATTATATAGATATTTGTATTTGATTAAACAATTGATTAATGAAAAGAGAGGATTTGTGTGACGTAGGTTCTTTCATACGACAGAAATGTGGCCCAGGAGGTCACGACGTCATATGAAGAGACGTTACGCGTCTGCTGTCGTACCGCCTTCTTCTTCTTCTTCGAAAATCTTATTGGACAAAACCAAGAGGCGTGTCTTTGTGACCTGTCAGGTCCTGCCCACGAGGAGGCGGGCATAGCGGGACTGTCACTCAAAGGCAAGACCGCTACAGTCCGTCGGATTCCGACCCGTTGCGCCGTTAACGACAAACTCACACGAGCGCACAAGGTGAGCACGACACGACACGACGCGACGCGACACGACGCGACGCGACGCAACACGACACTTCCTTTTTTCTTTTTGCTCCGCTTCGACTTCGCGTCAGGGACTACTTTTGGTCGCGGAAGTGCGCGCGAGCTCGTCCCGAAGCGAAACCGGTCGAAAATAAGATCCACTGCTCATGCACGCGCGTGGTCGCCCGCAAGCTTCTGTGTGAGGTTGCGCGCGCAAGCGCGCGCTCGAGCCTTGTGACGCCTGAATTTGAGGATTTATTTTTGTCTGGCGGCGACGAGCCTCCCCTCAAGTGCGCGTGACCTCCGCGGCTTGCGTGTACGCGTCGTAGAGCGCGGTTAAGGGACGCGCGTGTTCGCTCGCTCGCTCGCGCACGCACGCACGCACGCACGGGGTCTTGGAGGACGAGTAGACGACATCCCATAATAGGGCGGCAGTTTTGTTCGAAGTTGTTGAATGTTAACTATGAAGTGGACAAAAACTTTTTGGAGTTCGTAAAGCAGCACGCAAGCACGCGATTTGAGTACAAGTCCAACTTGTTGATACTTGGGTCAAAAGCACAATTGCTGTCTTGACATGAAGGCGGCAGCTAACAGTTGCTTCAAAAATTGGAAAATTGATCTGCCGCTGAATTGAGGAATGCAAAAACAACTTTTCATTCCTTTCTTCTAAAACAGGATCATTTCCTTCAAATTGAAAGAGCAGAAAATGCGGTTTGCGCGGCAACATCCATGCGAAAGTCCAAGCAGAAGCTTGCAAATGTCTTGCATCTGCTTGCTTGGGTATGGGACGGTTGTTGTTGAGCAAGCGTTCATAGATGATCAAAATAATGATCCACTACTTGAGAAGCCATGAGTTGTTGATTCATCAATTTATGGCTACGCTTCTACTCGACGCTTGTTGACGCGAGTTGAATTTGTCTGATGGCCGCGCTCGTTTCGCAAATCCGCTTTCAGCATTGAAATTCGCGCTCTGGATTTTAGGAGGCTAATGCTGATTCTGACGTTTGCCAGGAGAAAAAAAACAAAACAAACAAAAAAAAAAAAAAAAAAAATCAATTTCCGCCAACTTTAAAAAATATAAAATGAATAAGAACTTGTTTTTGGATCAACAATAAAGGTAAGACATTTGAATGTTTTGCAAACGTTTTGGTTGACGTTGACTACAGAGAGGAAGTTTCAAGTAGAAGATGCTGAAAGCGGCGTTCTGCGTTTCCTTGCCGTGTTGTCGGCGGTGGATTGAAGAACACGTGTTGCAGATTGTGCGGATTAAACGTCTCGTAGTCAATAATTGCACGCCTCAATCACTCATTCCCTAATCACAAGCTTGGACTTTTGAAGGAGGTGTGTTATATCAAATCTCTTATAGAGTCATTTATGAGTACTTCTTTTGTTCAAGGCCTCGAGTCAAATTTACTGCATGTAAAAATGATGAGCGAGTAGCCAATCGGCATTTACCTAACTGTCGTTTCAAGCCCAAGATTAGTCCGGAATCCCGCCGAGTTGGCGAGCGTGCCTTCGCAATCACAATCGAGACTTGAAAGTTGTTGCATTTGGTTCCACCGACCGGGCTCACCGGGCTAACCCGGCACTCCCGGCCTGTGCGGCAGGATGTCTCGCGAGCAGCAGGCGGTGGCGTGCGCCAGGCGAGCTTTTGAGACGGGCCGCTCTAGATGTCTGGAGCATCGCGTCCGGCAGTTGAAGAACCTGCAGCGCCTCCTGACCGAGCGCCGCGACGACATCGCCCAGGCCATCAAGAAGGACCTCAACAAGGTGGACAAAAACGTCACCGCGTCATTACAAACACGATGGAACGGCACAATCATAAGAAAGTTGCACTTTTGCAAGAGTCGTTCAAGTTTCTTTACTGAGCACATTTTACAAGGACAAATTTGGCATCATTGCAACTTTTACTGGCCTTTGTTCTTAAAAGAAGAAAAGCGCGTGCTGTCAATTTTTCTGAATACGTATTCATTGCATTTAATTCACCCGAAAAATTCCTCCAATGCTCGTTAGCAGGCAGTCCCTTGCTAGCCCACATTCCGGTTGCAGCGAATAACAAAGTAATAACTCACGAGCATGAACAGCGGAGCCCCGGTCTTCATCATGAATGCTTTCCAGAAAGTCTGAGTGAAAAGCCGACGCGATCCCAAGGCGTGTTTCGTGTCGTCGTAGGAAATCAAGAAAATCCAATCCGGCCATTGCGGAATCCCTGAAAATACATTTGGGAGAGGATTTCAAACTATGCCACTTTAGAAGCGGCTACATGAACGTCAGCGACTTTCTGCCTGTTTTGGTGCTTCTCTTTTTGGGGGCTAAACAACCACAAGCAGCAAAATCCAAATACATTTGAACAGCCCGAGCAGGAAGCGAAGACGTGAAGTTACCATCGGCGAGGATAAATGTCCTCGGTGCCTTCCGACATGTTGGATTGCTCATCGGGTCCAATGAGTTTCATTCAGTTCAAAGGTCGGAGGCACGTCGGCACCAGAAGTGTCCGAGCCAGGTCCAGAGAGTCCAAAGCTTGCCACCGTTTGGCCTGAGCCACAGGTGACTTGTGGCAGGCTTTGGACTTTGTGGACCTGGATTGGACTCCGTTGGCCTGATTTGGATGGGATTAGCCGCTGCAGTTCAAGCACATCTTGTTCAAATCCGTTTCTCCAAAGAAAAAAGTCAAAAGGAGCATTTTGAAACATTTCATGCAAATGACTCCGAGCTGCGTTTGTGGCTCAGAGCGAGGTGGTGATCCAGATGTACGAGACGCTGGGCCTGGAGGAGGAGATCGGCCTGGCCATCCGCAAGCTGAAGGAGTGGGCGGCGCCGCGGCCGGTGGAGAAGAACCTGCTGACCGTGTCGGACACGGTTTACGTTAAGGCCGAGCCCTTGGGCGTGGTCCTGATCATCGGGGCCTGGAACTACCCGTGGGCCGTCACCCTGCAGCCGCTCATCGGCGCCATCGCCGCCGGTACGCATGAGGCCGGCCGGAACGACACCTTTCCACCCGACCCGAGCGGCAACTCGGCTTCCTCGAGAGCCACATCCTGCCTCTTTCCCAACTCGCCCGACGCCAACACGCCGGCTTCAAATGATGACGCTTCTCCAGAGCTTAAACGGGCGGGATGTGGCTCTCTACAAAGTCAAATGTTTAATGTTTCCCATTGAAGCTCTGCAGGCACTCGTCGGCATTTCGGTGGCCAAAATAACCTGGTTTGAAATTCATCTGCCCGGCTAACAATCGGCCCATCACCGCTACAAAATCTTGCCACGTTTCTACTCGACCCAACCAAAAGCGGCTCCTTCGTGCACGCGCCGCATTGCAGCCCGTCTGCTGCACGAATCTTTGTGCCATATTGACTGAATCACCGAGCCACCTTTTGCACTCACTAGCAGTTCCGCTGAATGTAATTTGACCCCCGTCATGTGACCGGCAGTAGCCGCTCGACTTCCTGTTGTGATGTGTGGCTCAAAGTCGGCGCAACAAAATCAAGAAAGTCACGTCATGTTTTTTGGCTTCAGACTAACTCCTGCGAGGACAACCGCAACCGGCATGCGCGTGCATGACAAACACACGCACACACACACTCTTTTTTATGCATGAGTGTCATTGTGACGCAAATGTTCTGCGTGTGTGTGTGTGTGTGCGTGTTACTTTGCCTCTGCTATCGTTTGCCGGGGGGAGGGGTGGGGGAGGGGCGACATATCCAGGTCCCAACATGCATTTGCCCAGCGTGAATGCGACCCCCCCCCCCCCAAAACCACCTTCCCACACGGCCGCACGCCAAATATCGCTCAGCCACTCAGCGCGCTTTCGTCCGGCAGGTAACGCCGCGGTGGTCAAGCCGTCCGAGGTTTGCGTGCACACAGCCAAGGTGATGGACGAGCTGCTGCCGCTCTACCTGGACAAAGTAAGCCACGCCTTTGAACACGTTCATCAAGACATCTGCGTTTCCGAGATCAGACGTTCCAAAAACTGGCAAGACCAGACCAAAGTGACGTGAATGAAATGCAAGAAAACGCTCGCATGTTCATCTCTCGCCATCGGGCAGGCGGACGTTTTTGGGACAATCGGCAAAATGATCTTGATTACAGTGGCGGTTTTCCAATCAACTTGATCCGAGCCGAATTCCGGCGTGCGTCAAAGAATTGTTTTGTGGAAAAGAAAGAAAGAAAATCAACATTTGACCTGCTTTGGCAAAATACAAGACCACGCCTTTTGAAATTCGTCCGCCGCCAGAGAGAGGAGCAAAATCCTCCCGAGAGAGCTTCAGCGAGCTTGCGACTGTCGGCGTGACGAAAGGCCAATCGCAGGCAAGACGGAGGCGCTTTAGGCGGCCTGACCCGCCACTGCCATTTTTGTTTTTCTTTTTGCCGCATAGGAGCTGTACCCAGTGGTGACGGGCGGCGTCCCCGAGACACAGGAGCTGCTGCGCCAAAGGTTCGACCACATCTTCTACACGGGAAACAGCGCCGTGGGCAAACTGATCATGGCGGCGGCCGCCAAGCATCTGACGCCCGTCACGTTGGAGCTGGGCGGCAAAAGTCCGTGTTACATCGACAGCAAGTGTGACATCACCATCGCCTGCAGGTAGGCCGACGCCGCCCCCGAGACGAGACGCCGGCCGCTCGCTATTTGGTGCTTTGTGTGCAGACGGGTGGCGTGGGGCAAGTTCACCAACTGCGGTCAGACCTGCATCGCGCCAGACTACATCCTGTGCGAGCCGGCCATGCAGCAGCGCCTCATCCAGGAGCTTCGCAAAGCCATCAAGGTGCCGCAGCCGCCTCGGACTTTGTTGTCTTGATGGTGCCAGTTGGTAAGAACGTCTGTTTGGAGACGCTCGCATCAGTCCAGAAGGCTTCAGCGCTCGTGTTCATTTCCGGATCAGCGATCTCGTTTGAACGCAAGCCTCATTCGGAAAAGCCGCCTCTTCCCTGGATTTTGTTTCAAAGTCAAATTTCAGGCGAGTGAAATGTTCTGTGGGAACCCTTGCCCGCTTTTTTGCGACGCGACGAGGAACAACCCCGACATATTCGGTTGAACCCTTTAGTCATGCGTCCTATTCTTGATCCTCCCTGAGCCACAGCCACGCTCTGCCTGCCTGCAGCAAGCGTCCTCAATCCGGTTCCTGCAGTCCTGTCCCGTTTGCTGCAACACTCCTGATTCAAAGGACCAGATAGTCAGCAAGGTCTGCAGAAGCCAGATACCCATCCTGAACTGTTGCAGCGAGGTCGAGATCCAGGAAAACGGACAGGACAGGACAGGAACAGGAACAGGATTGTCTTAGTGGCAGATGGCTAATCCATATCCAGAGAGGACAAGTCCTTCCACAGTTCGGGTGGCTTCAGCCAAAGGTGCTTCGACTCAAGCGGCAAGTCAATGAGCTCGTTTACCTCAAGACAAACTGTGGCACGGTTTTTACCTTCTGGACCTGGACTTGCCACCTGTGGTCTTCGCGGGTTCCGACTCAACGTGCGCGTGCCAGGGTGCAGATAGATAGGAAGATGACGGCAATACAACGGCCTAACTCAGGTCACTTATCAACTTTGTCGAGGCCGAATCCAACACTGGCCTGCCTTCCAGTGTGACTTGATTTTAAACGGTTCTGCTCTGTTTTGTTTTTGGACCAGTCGTGTAATCTCGCTGCTGAAATTTTCTGACAGGAGTTCTACACGGACGAGCCCAAGACGTGCCCGGACTACGGCCGCATCATCAACCGGCGGCACTTCCGGAGGATCGTGTCCATGATGCAGGACAGCACCATCGCCGTGGGCGGAGACCACGACGAGGAGGACTGCTTCATAGGTGACGAGACGGCAAGCGAGTTGCGTCGGGCTGAGACTAACGTTGGCAACTTGCAGCTCCCACAGTGCTACGCGACGTCAAGCCTGACGCCAAGGTGATGCAGGAGGAGATCTTCGGACCGCTGCTGCCCATCGTGACCGTCGCCGGCCTGGACGAAGCCATCCGCTTCATCAACATGGGCGAGAAACCGCTCGCCCTCTACGTCTTCTCCCATAACGACAAGGTACGCCGCCTGGACTAAATGTTACTCGGCGACTCAACGTCGGGCCGTGTGCACATCGTATCCGGAACGCCGAGCACTTTGGAAAATGAATATCACGAATAATCCAACGAGACGATTTTGAAGGTGTCAAAATGAGCTGCCGACGAATCGTTAGGCCGTTCAAGGCCAGAGCGAGCTTGTCGCGTCAACCCGAAGGAACGTTGCGTCCCTAACGTGTTTGCCGTCCTGGGTCCAAGGTCATCAAGAAAATGAGGGACGAGACCTCCAGCGGAGGACTTTTGGCCAACGACTGCCTGGTGCACTACTCGGTCAGCTCGCTGCCTTTCGGGGGCGTAGGTAAGCGCGCACCCGCACACGCACGCCCTGTGATAAGCGGCCACCTTTAGACCCGCACGCAACTTTTAGTCCAACTATTTAGGCCACAAGTCAAACCTCGGCATTCCACGCAATCACGCACTTTGAATCCTACAGACTTTGCACCTCAATCCTTCACACAAAGTTGTTCCTTGGCGTCTCGTTCTTTTGTTTGGTGCTTAAGGGCCAGTCTTGTGGTGTCGCTCTTCTATCTTGTGTTGTGTTGCCTACGACTGTCTTTGATCCCTGAGGATTTTCATGGTCCTGCGGGTCTTCCGCTCACGCCGCTTACTGCCAGATTGCTGTCAATCTCATTTCCTGACTTTAGGACGTGCTTATTGCAAACACCTGCACCCGACTTTGACATGCTGGTCACGAGACTTGACTTGAACTCCAAACTTCAGGCTTGTCTGTTCTGCACTTTCAAACTTTTGGGTCATGATTTTGATAAACTGGAAAAAAAGAGACACATTTGCTCCTCCCACCTGACGGCAGCCGTTGCAGCTCGTCAACTTGTTGTTGTTGTGCAGCCGTGACACTGACCTCGAGCGGTCGCCGCGGTTGTGTCCGCAGGCAACAGCGGGATGGGCTGCTACCACGGCAAGCACACCTTCGACCAGCTGAGTCACCTGCGAGGGTGCCTCATCAAGGCGCTCAAGATGGAGGGAATGAACAACATGCGCTACCCTCCTCACACGGCCGGCAAGCTGGGCTGGGCGCGCTTCTTCGTCCTCAAGAACTTCAACTTGGGTTGGATCGGACGCCTGCTGCTGCTCGCCGCCGTCGCGGCCTTGCTGGCCGCCGTCGTCATGCAGGTGAGCGCGCTCTTGACGACTCGTGGAAGGAGCGAAGGCCGCACGCCTCGCCACTGATAGGACAGGACAGGACAGGACAGACCGTCAAGAAACATTCAGACAATCCAACTATACTTGGATAGCGCGTTTCACAACAGTTGGAGCTGTAACAAAGCACTTTCCACATGGTGTCATAGAAATTAGCACACAAATTAAAAGACAAACAAGTGTGCTGCTAATGACTCCGAGTGGTGCGAGTTTGCATGTTCGTCCAAATGCTGACGGCAAGTATGAGGTGAAAATGTGTCAAGGCCCAACACGTTGCCACGTTTGTCGTTTTTGCAGAAGTCTGAGCTGGTGCACAAGTTCTATCACTGAAGGGGACGACGGCCTGCCCGCGGCACCCGCAACTGTCCAATCGCTTCACACGCACACACACGTCGCTGCTGAGCCGAAACATTTCACTCATTTGGTTTTAACTTCTCAAACGTGGTGCTCATGTGAGGAACTGAATGACCAAACCTGTTTTTTTGTTTTGTCCCCCCCCCCACCAGTTTGCGTCCGGCCTGAAGCTTCTCACCGCCGACCGTCACTTTCTCGGTTGTCCGCGTTTATTTCAGAATCGTTGCATTAAGAAACACCACGTCTCCTCGCTTTCGGTTTTGTCTTTTCATAATCAATGACAAAAATGAGCTTCGATGCATATTCATGTCTTTTTGATTAACACTCTAATAAATGAATCCAACCCTGCCTCGTGTCGTTTACTCAAAGTCTCAGCACGCGCTTGACAATGCCGCTTACTCGCCACCGGTGGCCATCATACGTTGCCACTCACCAACTTTCACATTTTTTTCGGACACTATTGTGGTGTGCGTTTGTACAAAGAACTTTGTGAGAAGTGCTACGTGCACATTTTCATCCTTTGGAATTTTAAATAAATAAACGGTGTCCGGCCGGTGAGCACGATGGCCTCGCAGTGACGAGGTCGTGGGTTCGATTCCGGCTCCGGCTTTCCTGCGTGGAGTTTGCATGTTCTCCCCGTGCCTGCGTGGGTTTCCTCCCACATTCCAAAAACACGCTCTGAATTGTCTGTCCATGTCATCGTCAGCACGAATGGTTGTCTTTGTTGTCCGTAAAAGTGGCAACAAGATGGCCGCCCTCTGGCTTCAGCTGCCTGGGACCGATTGTTAGTCCACTCAAACAGAAATCCCTCTGCTTTTGGGGCGCTTCCAAATGCGAATTGCAGTTGCAGCATTTGATGAGATTGCAAATCAGAAGAGACCGAAGTGCGATGACCACACCGATTCGATTGCGGGCCTGTTGCTGTAATGCGACCTGGCCTGCAGGAGGCAGCGTTGACACATTAAGGACACAAATATAGCAGCACACGCACCTGTCCTCATGAAGGTGAGACACACGGCCCCGCCCCCAAAAAGACCTTCAAAAGTGGCAGCAGAAGAAGAAAAAGACTCGTCACCAAGCGCTCGCGTTGGAATGCATCATGGATCTTGTGCGTCTGGCGCTCGCTCTCGCTCCTCTCTTCTCCACATGCGCAGGTAGGACAGCTTGTCTCATCTTGACATGTTTTGCATTTCAAGCAATCAAACAGCAGCAGATAAAAATGTCAAGAAAAACAAAGTTATGAGAAGAGCAATTTTCTTCATACCGTCGACGGGGTCCAATGTAGTCTTTGCCAGAGTTGTTGTTCCACACTTCGAGGTGACTTTTATGAACTTTTCCCAACATGTTGAGACGGAAGCACAAGCGTGTCGTTGACGTCGCTCCTAAAGCGCACCAGATGGATGTGTCCCAATACTTTTGGAGCACAAGACCAAATTGTGAGAATCAACATTTTCTTTCAAATAGAATTGACCTCTGTGGATGTCACTGGGATGCGAACACACACGCACAATTCAGGTGCCCTGTCCTTGTGTGTGCATGCGTGAGTACAGTCTCGCAGGTGTGAAGAATGAAACAATGAGCATTCATGAAGCTCTGAAAAGATGGAGGAGGAGGCAACGGAGCAAGCAGGGTGAGAAATGGTGGAGGGGGAAAGGAACAAAGAGTGAAAGCGCTCGGAATCCGTCATTTGCGTTTGCATTTCCCACCGTCACTTTTGTGTGTGAACGCACCAACGCAATTTGTATCAACAACTCATCCATTGTCACTTTCATCGTTTGGAGACCTCGCTTAACTTGAAATTGTGAAACCGCTCGCAATTGCCGCATCTCAGCAGTTAATATTCCGCCACTTCTCCAATCCTCCAAAAAAAGAGGGCATTTGCCAACATCTGCTTCCACTTTGGAAAATATCAAATCAACAAATTTGGCAAATTTGTTGACAAACCAAAAGTGAATCATCATCACTTAATGCTTGTCAATTTGAAATGAGGCACTGTAATGAAAAAAAAAGAAGAGGAAACAATTCATCGATTAACAATAAGCCACAAATGACTGAAATAATCAAATGCAACCTTACGGGCGCCCCATCGAGATAGCCGTAAAGATCAGGATTGTGTGTGTGTGTGTGTGTGTCTAGGTGGGTGGTGTTACGAGAACCAGTACTCCTGTGACGCCACTTGCAGAGGTAGGACCACGTCGTCTCTCATGATGCAGTGACCATGCACTTTTTTTTTCTCAAGTTGGAGGAGGTGTAAGGTGCCTGAGACTGGATTAGGTACACCGCGTCATCAAAGACAAAATTCAACTTTTTTTTGATATAACAATCATTTAAAGGAGGGCTGTGCAATTAATCGAAATTCAATTGCGATTATTACATTCAATGATCACAACTTTGGCATCATTGTAAAAAACACAACAAAAACAATTATTATACCAGTATCATATACAAAATATCATTAAATTAAGTCTCATTTGACATGTCATGCTACAGTGTTTAGACTTGAGTTCAAAATTTGAGCGTTGTAAATACATTTTTTATGTTTGTTTACATTTATAAATTCCACGCCAAGAAATAATATATATAGTATTTTTTTTTTAGGTTTTGTGATAAATAGAAATCTGCCATCTTTCTCTTTGCTGACATACATTTAAGTGTGCAAGAATGTTAAAAAAAAAAAAAAATGGAATTCCCTCAGGAGGTCAGAAAACGTGTTCCGTTTCCTAACGTGGACAATGTGTGTGATGAGCAGGGGTACCTAATCAAGTGTCCGAATGGCAAACGTGAGACTGACCCGAATGCCCGGGTGTCGTTTTGGATTCAGACCCGAGCGGGTGGTCTTTGGACTTCCCTCGCTGCGGCGGACTCCGCCAGTCGCCCATCAACATCGTGACTGGCAAAGTTCACGTCAATACGGCGCTGCCCCCCCTCCAGTTCATCGGTCACGGCGACCGCATCAACATCACTGTGGAGAACAAAGGACATTCCGGTAAACGCAGGACGTCTTGCCTGCAACCTATTTTTGGGCCACAAACAACAACAAAAAAAAAAAATCACCATGAGAGTTGGGACTCACCACCTCGCTGCTCTCCAAACGTTCTTTGTTCAGCTCACTTCCACCTTCCCCAGTCGGTGCGTCTGACCGGAGGCGCTCTGCCGGGTCACTACCGGGCGGCCCAGTTCCATTTCCACTGGGGGTCGAGCGGAATCCCCGGATCGGAACACACCATCGATGGAGAGCGATTCCCCATGGAGGTGGCCGGCGCACCTGCAACTTCCAAACGCATCACAAACAAAACGCGCCACTTTACTTGCGCAAAACATCGACACACCTTTTGCGCAACAGCGACCGTACGATATTCATCCGCGTCTTCATCACCTATTTACAGAAATGGGTAGTCCGTGCCGGCAATTTTTCTGAATAAGGCCAGAGGGTCGAGGGCACACGCTCGGCATATTCGCCTTTCTGCAATCTCGTCATCGACGATATCGACTGACCTTCTGCTGATACCAGCCGACCTTTGCGGCACAATATGATGTTGCGATGTTCTTATGTTCCATTTTCTGCAAAGCGCTTTCTCACAGCGACAGCGGTTGTCAAATTCTTTCCCAAACATGAAGTAGGTGACTTTTTTCGACATCTACCGTCATAACGTAGCAACCCCAAGCCGCACGACTCACTCAGCCTCCCTCGCCTACAGCTTCACATGGTGCACATCAAGGAGCCGTACGGATCCCTGACTGAAGCGGAACACGACATGGCCGGAATCGCCCTGCTGGCCTTCCTCTTTGAGGTGGCACGAGCACGCACGAGCGAGCGCCGCTTCATCCGGGCGAGCGCGTTTAGCACGCAGCTGATTGGCACTTTTGTTGACAGGAAGCCACCGAGGACCATCCTCACCTGGACGCCGTCATCGGCGCTCTGGGACGAGTGCGGCACAACGGTAGGCGCAAACGGCGGCGGCACACTTGGCTCGGCCTGCGCTCCTCCGCAGCGTCGCACCTGTGCTCGTTTGTCCCGCAGGCTCCACGACGCTCATGTCCCACTTCAAGCTGAGCGACATCATCCCGCCTTCCGGGGAGCTGCGAGGCTACTACCGCTACGTGGGCTCCATGACGACGCCGGGATGTGAACAGGCGGTGGCGTGGACCGTCTTCCTCAAGACGCTGCCCGTCAGCAGTCGGCAGGTAGGCGGGCGTGCGCGCGCTCGGGCGGGCGCTGGTGCGGCACGGCCGCTGACAGCAGGCGTGTTCGTCGCCAGCTGGACGCCGTGGTGCAGCAGTGCCGATTCTGGACGGGTCAGCCCATGACGCACATCTTCAGACCCACGCAGCCGCTGGACGGACGCGTCGTGTACCGCTCCAACTCGGCCTGCGCCGTCACGCCGGCCTTCTGGCTCGTGCTCACCGCGACCGCCGCGCTCACCTGTTGAAGCCATCGACACGCATGCGCATACTGTACGGTGCACACAACATACGTGACGTCAGAGCTTTTCACGTCGCTTGCATCGCTAACGTTCTAACTTCTTTGCCCACAGGTCCAATTTTGCCCCGCAAGACGAAGCTCCAAAATGGACCGAGCCGCAGCTTGGAACAGCCATCAAATCGACAGTTGCATCTAATATTCTATTTCAGTCGTTCAACTCAAAAATTGAAACTCACGTTGGATATGTCGACATACGCAGAGCAAAAAAATAAAATAAATAAATAAATTGGGATTTGATTTGAGCTCCTTGCACATCAAAATCCAAATTCAACAAATTTGAAAGGAACTTGAAGGACGCATTGCAATTTGCCTAGAAAAATAAATGAGAAAATATGCGCATGCAAAGCATGAAAATTTGTTTTCTTTCAATAGAATAAAATTGATGCTCAAATTACACACACATATATATATTTAATTATAAACACTAGAATACGAGTTTCACTTTATTAGGAACAGCATGCCGACAAAAACGGGCTTTGCTTTGACACCAAATGAATTTGTCACGTTTGACTTTGCTTCAGTAAAAAGCGATGGTTTACGTTTGCGCTTTGTGTCGAGTCATCCAGGCGCGCAGGTGTTGCACCTGAGCGCGCACGCTGCTCTCGGCCGTGCCACCCGCCGCGGCGTACTGCTCCACGCTGGACCTGTAGTCCCACACCGACGTCACGTCGCCTGCCAACAGCGGGCTGAGCGCACACAAGCGCCGTCAGGTACAAGCGTGGGCGTGTTCGTGCGCGTGCGCGAGCGAGCGAGCCAATCACCTGATGGCGTTCAGGTCCTCCGCAGTCAACTGGTCCAAGGCGACCTTTTTGGATTCGGCCGTGAAAACCACTTTGCCTGCCAGAGCGTGAGCGTCCCTGAATGCCACCTGAGACAGAAGACGGAACGAGCGCTCACTCGTTTGCCAGCTAAATTGGACCTCCGAATACAAACACGCTGCTACCGACTTTTCAAACTACCCGGTTTCCTGCTCTATGGCCATGATCACACTCTTTGTGTTTGGCACTCCACGAGTTTGACTGTCGAGGCCTATATGCGGCAGAGAAACGTCTTTTGTTTTTGGTGGCTCATGCGCTCACCCCCTTCCTCACGAGGTAGTAGGCCAGATCGGTGGCCAGCATGTCAGGACTGAGTGCCGCCTCCATGGCGCCAGCATCAATCTGAAAAAGAAAGCGCAAAGGACCTGAGCGTGACCTCAGAGCGAGAGCACTTTGCCAGGAAATCTTGCCGTCCGTCCACCGACCTTCAGCGTGGAGATGACTCCGGCGCTGACCTGCAGGACGGCCAGTATGGAGTCGTAGCAGTCAAACATGGCCTCCTTGTCCTCCTGAGAGAAACAACACAACAAATACGGCTTCCGTCTCGGATCGGTTCTCGTTTGTGTTTTTCGAGGGGGATCTGGCCAGGAAGCAATTCATTTGATAACACGAAAATGTAGACAGAAACAATTCCAAACAGAAAACGACTGACAAGCATCCAGGGAGCACGCAGAGCAGCAAATGTACCCGATGCAAGCAAACACCTCCAACAAGGTCACACATCAGAGCACGCACGACTGCTACCGAGAAAGAAAGAAAGAAAGTTCACTTAGACACACGCCCACATCTAAACTTTGACTGGCGGCAATATACATGCCTAACAGAAAGAGAAGTGCTCCGAAAATTGAACCCTGTGGGATCCCCTTTTCTCGGGTGATTCGCTTCAGACACAAGATCAGCGACCTTAAGAGTCGACCACTGTGGGCCCTAAGGAGGTAGACTTTTCCAAAAAAGGGGCAAACATTTCTGGATCCTACTAAACATCTCCACATTCTAGAACAAAACGAGCAAACGGTCCGAAGGCAACGTGCAATTCGAGTCCTTTGCTGGCTGATGGAAGGATTGTTCATAAATGAAAACGCTGTTACGATTTTAGCGATGATTGGGGGAAAAGGAGGAAACGAGAGATGAGAAGGAATTTGGTACCTGCAGGTCTTTGTTGTAAGCGCTGGGAAGACCTTTCAGGGTCATCATGAAGCCTGCGCACTGAAAAGAAAAACAATGAACACGCGATGAGCCAAAGGATGCCCGGCGAATTCTGGCAAGCGCAGATGTTCTTACTCGGCCAAAGATTCGACCCGCCTTGCTCCTGATCAGCTCCAGACTGTCGCCGTTCTTCTTCTGGGGCATCAAGCTGCTGCCCGTGCTGCGCAACATAAATGAGACATTTTGGCCGTCGTTGCAAGGCAACTTGAGCAAAAACCGAAGGCTGCACTTGTGTTTAGGAAAGTGCGTCAACTCTGTCAAGTTTGGGGATTTTTATTTTTCAGAAGTTTGACACCATTTTACCCCGTTTTTCTAGGAATGAATATCAGTTATCGGCCTCCATGACCACGACCCGGAAAAAAAGTATATTCTAATGTGCCGCCAAAAATTCAAAGATGTTCACATTTTCGGGGAGCATGACTGAATGAGACGGTCACATTTTCCATTGATCATCAACAGTCACGCTCCAACACAAAGAACGACCCGAAATAGAAATTATTGGCAAAAAGCCGAGATGTCCGCTTTTATGATTCAACATTTAACTGAAAAAAAAACAAAAAAAAACGCATCGGCATTTGTTCAGCTTGCTCCTCATGTTCTGTTGCAAAAGTTTTGACGGCGTGCAAAGCGAGCACCAAGGTCCAATTTTGGTGCGTGAGCAACCAAACGTGCGTGCGTGTCGTTGTGGTTTTACCAGTATGACCGGAAGATCAGTCGCTCTTTGCAGAGGATCAAGAATATGCCCGATCACTCATCATTTCCTCCACCTCTACCAAATTTTCTAAGGGTGCCTAAACTGCAAATGTTCCTTTTTGGAGCAACAAAATGAAATGGAATCGTTTGGCTCCGCCCACACGCTGACCACTCACTGCATTCGATGTGAATTTGCTTTACATGGTCCACTACATCCGAGCACCATCACGTGGCGCTGCCGGCTGACCTGTAGGCGTCAGCGAGTGTGACGAAGGAGAACTCTTTGGTGCTGTACAGCAGAATGTCCTCGGCCATCTTGCTCAGATGAGTTGCACACAGCGAGGCCCAGAACAGGAACTCGGCTGTCGCACGCGCACGAAATTTGAAAAAAAAAATAAAATAAATCCATTTAAAAAAAATCAGGCTTTGATTGACAGCCGCCAATGGGCCGACGGACATACCCACAAAGTCTCGTTGGGCGGTGGCGTCCATGCTGTTCAAGCTGATCTCATCGAAACGCAACTCTGTCAACGACACAGGACAGATTTCAGTCGGCTTCATCACAAGAGTCACATGTCCGCATCACTGGCGTCGGGCTGAAATCCACTTGGTCCAAATTTCTTTTTTGTCCACCAAACAACACAATCACTCCATCCTGATATTTTGACAAAACATTCAGCAGAGGTGGCTTTTGGACTCAATTTTGCTGCGCCGTTATTTTTCAAAACCGAACCAAACTGTCACCGCCAGCCCGTCACATTATTTTCACCAAGCGGCCGTCAGTTTTTTTGTTTTTGTTTTTAAATACACATCTTATTGTCGTGAACGTCATTTTGTTCAGTGTTCTGATTGGCTTTTGGACCCGTTCTCAAATATAAACAAATTTCTATTGATTTATTTTTTAGAGCAAACTGACAGTTTCTTAAATATGGGAATACTCAAAGACGAAATTTTGATAGCAAGATGAACTTTGTAGCTACTTTGTGGACTGAAGCCATTGCAATTATTTTGCGCATGTTTCGGTCAGCGAAATGTGCGGCTGGTGATGAGCTGACAATTTTGCCGTTGATCGTCTTTCATCATCATTGCCAGGATGGCCGAGTGGTCTAAGGCGCCGCGTTCAGGACCCAGTCTCCCCAGGAGGCCTGGGTTCGAATCTCGAATTTCCCCATTGTGGGACTAATAAAGGCATTATTATTATCTGCAAAATGGCCGTTCGCCTCTGACGGAGCGGTCGCTCACTCGGACGGAATGCGCACGTCTGCTTTTGGCCAATGGAAGAGTGGAAGCCGCAAGAATGCTGACGGACTCTACAAAAGGCGATGGTCTCGTGCCCCCGACGCCAGCGACGGCCAATGTGTCAGTGAGGACCTTTCCGCAGAAACTCCCTGTCGATGGCGAACGGCGTCCCAGCGATGGCGCCGCTGAAAAGCACAGGAAGCGGTTCAGTGAACACGAGGGCTTTCCACAGCGCCAACCACATGAACGTGAGCGTTTGGGCCACTTGCAAATTTTGCCAAAGGCGGACACCAAATGTCAGACGTTGTTCAGTACTCTCTCGATCGATCAATCAATCAATCAATCGGTGTCTGGAATCGAACGTGAGACAGATAGCAGCTGGAAGTCGACAAGCACAGACCGACCTTTCCAAGCTCATGTAATTGGATCCGTTTTATGAAGACCAAGGCCCGGTTACAACCTGCCACCCATTTTTCTGTGGCCTCTGGCATATGCTAAAAATTACATTTGAAAATTACACGCAAAATTGTTCCCCCCAAAAAAATTTAATAAAAATAAGTTTGGAGATGCTCATAGTGAGAAGAGAGGGTAATGAAAAGAAAGCAATCAGTTTAGATACTGGAGACCTTTTGCAAAGATTTAAATAAAAGATTCCGTTTACAATTATTTACGACTTAAATGAGACCATTTCTCTTCAAAATAATGTGTTGAATCAAGATTGAACTTTGCAAGCAAATGTGACGCATTGTGTGAACAAACGGAAGCATCACATTTGGTAACCGTTTGAAAAAAGCGACACTTTGATCTTATTTTGCTTGACAATGTGGAGAGGAACGAGTCTCAAAATCTGGTGAAATCGTTATTCGCCTCAGAACCTTTCAGTGAAATCTGTAATGTATCAAATTAACTTGGAAAGAAACAAAAGATAATTGCTTGCTTTGCATCGCGCTTGATGAATGAAAGCCAAGGAATTTTAAAGTGGCCCTCAAACCAAAAAAGTTGGTTTGATGTGGCTCAGCGGTCAGAGGTCAAAGCCTTACCTGCCCAGAGGTAAGACGTTAACACGCTTGCTGGTCTCCTGCAGCCGCTCCACGTCCCGCCGCAAAGCCACGGCGTGACTTTCGTCCACGTGACAGGAAGAAATCAAGCCAGCAGAGGCATGAGACCCACACGAGACAAGGTAGTGGATTTGCGCTCACCTTAGGATCCAGTGGCTCCATCGGATTGGCTGAGCTCGCTGCATGTGGGTGTAACCAGGAAACAGGACATTTATCTCGCTAAGGAGAAGAACAAGAACTTCATCATGATTACTTAAGAACAACAATAACTGCAGTTTACTGACGAGGTGTGACGTCTCCATGTACAGTAAAGCTGTATGTCTGTCTTATACTGCCCCCAGGTGGCCAAGGTGTGAACACCGATAGCAGCGGCACGAGATTCCGTTGAAATGAAGCAAGAATTGTGGCCAACATGTTTGCATTGTGTCACTAGCGTCCAGTTTTATATCGTTATTATTATACAAAAAATACCTATTCTTAGGGTTTAGCAAAACATTCTAAAAGTCTGTTTTGTTTGGGAGGCTGGAACGGATTCCGAGTTCCGAACGGAATTCAAACCTTACGACTGTACGGGGGAGTTGGCAAAAGCGAGAGCGAGATAGTGAAAATTCATCAAATACTGGCATTCACTCGAACGACCATGAAAAACCGGTTTCAACTAAAACATGAATAGAAACGAAAATAAGCGGTGAAAAATCGGGGACAAGGGTTGGAAAATGCCCCAAAAATCTGTGCATAAGTGAATTTGCAAATTCGGAACACGGGATGCATTCGACATAGTTGGCTAAAATTCTGACGAATAATGCACTCCCAATCACGCCATGGGGATGCTGAGCGGCGGTGACGGCAGCAGCAGCAGCAGCAGCAGCAGCAGCAGCATACTTTGCGGCGCGCTCCACCATGGCGGAGATGAGGAGGAGGGCGTGGTCAGTCAGCGTGGCGATGGCGTCTCGCAGCCACAGACGCATGTCGGTCACCACCTGCGCCACAAACGCACGTAAGCGTCGTCCACGGCAAGTCACGCGCACACAGCGCCCCCACCTGGTCGTTCCTGCTCCTGCCGGTGTGCAGCTTCCCCGCAGCGGAGCCAATCAACTCCTGCACACGCACATCATCATCATCATCATCATCATCATCATCATCATCATCATCATTAGGTACAAAAAAAAGATTTATCGAAGGGCAGCGAGGTTTGTAAAATTTTGACTCTCTCATGTTGTGAGCCAGAGAGTGGTGGCGTCAGAGACGTAGAACAGACAATCAGCAACTAGAGATAGCGAGATGAAGAAGAAATAAAAGTGAAATCAAGCTGAGATCCGCAATGGATGGATCCAAACGACATCTATAAAACTACAAACGGATGCACAAAAGTGACATCTCGAGAGATTGAGCTTGAAACTAATTAAAAGAGTCGGATCAAAGGTAGAACGCAAATCAAGGCGAGGCGATTATAACATCAAGGTTTGATACTTGAATGATCGATCAACTCACTCCTGTTCATATTATTATTCTGTTGGTCCTGCACATTATTCACCCAAAAATGAACTCATGTTGCAGTAGAAGATCCAGCGCAAGCGCAACTAAGACAAGTCTGCTATCGAGTGGCGAAAGGTGATATCAAAAAAACTACAGTCGATTCAAATTCGCAGTTAGGCCAAAAATAGGTGACATTTTTCCATTTCACCTAAATAGTTTTTGGTTTGCTTGTTTGTTCTGGAATCCAGCTCCACCTATTTTTGATGGAAAGTGCGGCTTTTCCCCGGGTACTCCGCATTCCTCCCACATTACAAAGACATGCATGGTAGGTTGCAGAGCTCGGCACTTGACCCTTCTTTGCCGGCCAGTCCCCCGCCCTCCAGCCGTGATCTCGGTACCGTTCCGGCCTTATTCATAAAAATTGCCGGCCCCGACCCCGTTTCTATATGAACCGAGGTGGCAGTCGGAGCGCCGCCTGCCAGTTGCCCGTCAGCGACCTCGACAGGCAGACAACGGCTGACCTTGAGTCTGCGTTCATTGGCAGTGTGGATGTCTTCGTCGCCGTTTTTGAGCACAAAGGCACCTTTGCTCCACTCCTCGCTGATCTGGAAACACAAAAAGTCAATCCCCATCTCTTATTATTCCTTAATGACACATATGATCACATTTTGAGCTGTTGTGCCACTGCCAACGACGAAAGCAATCAGAATAAGCAAAAAAGCGTTTCCTACAGCAGTCAGAATGCAAAAAAAATAAATAAATAGTTGATTGGATACAAGCTGATTTGTGCCACACGTGTCACTCTGCGATACGCGCATGTCATTTGTGGCCGGCCGAAAGGAGAAAAACAGTCAAGCGCCGCTCTGACATAAACGATTAGAGTGACAACAAATTCAGCCACGATAGTTTGACAGCAGTTTTTGAAATTGTCCGACGTGTGACATAGTCGCAAACGTGCGGTCGTTATGACGCAGACTTCAATCGAGGAAAGTGAATGTTCAGCTCATATCGAACATCCTGTCGGTCACATTTTTAGAACTTACCCGCCTAAAATACAGCGCGTGCGTTTGCTCAACTGTGCGCGGCTCTTCTGAGTGTGCGAGTTTACTTTGCTTTTCTTTAGCGTGCTTTTCTCGCAATCCGTTTTGAAACGAAACGCTGACCGTTTCGGCACATCGGAAAACGTTATTCCGACCGACGTCAGTCTTGTCAACAAAAAATCATTTCCAGGCGAGGACCGTGGACTTGCGTCCTGCTATCAATTTACCCGCTGAGACGATACGCTCGTCCTTATATGAAACGTTTGCTCGGCTGCGATCAAAAAGTCACATGACTGGATACCGCCTGCTGATTTGCAGAACAAAGGTTTATCACTTCCTCCTCCTTTGCGGCCATCGACAGACTCATCATCGTGAAAGCAACATGGACGGCGATATCGATGACGATATATGCCGCCAAGTCCTCGTCCATCGTTTGTCGACATGCGCCCTGAGGTCGTACCGAGCTTCTTCGTCGACAAAATGTTTTGGCTTACTGTGTTTGTTTTGTTTGTTCTCTGGAGGCGCCGTGACCTTTCACCTGTGCCACTATGTGCTTGTGGCAGCTCACGTTATTCGTTCATCCATTGTCGAGCACAACGTGCAGGAATGTGGGTGGCACCACCGCAGCCATTCAATTCCAGTGGAGTGCGCACACAGCAAGCGCGTGTCCTGACCTGGTCCAGCCCTTGCAAAATGAGGCCCATCTCGTCAGCGCTGAGCAGCTCGGCCCCGTGCAGAGCCCAGGCGTAGGCTTTGCTGCCCGTCAGGTCGGCATCCCACATCCGCTGGTCGTAGGTCACCGACTTGTTGAAGCGCTCCATCACCGGGTCGGTGACGCCCACAAACCGACCCCCCCACAGCTTGGACCCCTGACACACAATAATAATAATAATAATAATTTGCCCTTTATTAGTCCCACAATGGGGAAATTCGAGATTCGAACCCAGGCCTCCTGGGGAGACTGGGTCCTGAACGCGGCGCCTTAGACCACTCGGCCATCAAGATTACTTGTTACTGCAAAGTCATCTTTAACAGCTAAATCCTGCAATTAGCGTTAACCTGTTAAAACTATTTCAATGTGACACTTTTGGGAGTGTTGTGTTTTGTGTGAAATTACGCTCGCAGCTCTCACTCGGCATCATTTGCATAATTCAATCCGTTCGGTATTACATTATAGAGATTAGAAATGATGGCACTCGTCTGTACTTGATTCTAAATGCAATCCATCCTTATTAGTTTCCATCTTGCTACAACATCTCCTTTTTGGGCTCAAAAGCACCAAGTGAGTCCAACAACCGGAGATTTGCCTTGATTGGGATTCGAAAAATGATACAAATGACATTAGAGAGGGCAGCAGGTCAACATTTACTCGTTGCGTCTTCGCGTGTAAAGTGGAAAAGTTGGGAAAAGTTCCTTACCTCGGCGGTCATCTCAAGGAACAAAAAGTGATCTCGGTTTTTTTGTGCTGACAGAAAAAAGATCAGAAATGAGTCAGCTTGACCGGTCGGACTCGTTTTCAACGTAACAAACGATGAAAAAGCCCAGAATTGAAAAATACTCTTAAAAATGAGCAAGAGTAGATCGAGAAAATAAATCCAAGAGGCGCTAAAGAGACGCCATCGGCAGTGGACCTGAAACGTGACGCTTGTTGGCACGAAATGCATCTTGGGATATCGTTGCTCACAAAAAAAAAAAAAAAAGAAAAAAAACGAAAATACACAAACAGAAGACACTGTCCTCATTTATTTCCTAGACTATAAGTACAAGCATAGTTTGATGTAAAACAAATTTTCATTCTGAAAGTATTTCAATGTTTGGTAGCGTGGAACCAAATACATTTGACCTCTTGTTTCGCACGGATTCTTTTGCATGGCACCAAGTCGCCCGGCAACATGGAAGTGTAAGTGAAATGCTTTATTTTTGTTTGGGGGGGGGGGCAGTGGAAAATACTTAAAGCTATCATGGCTTTTGTTCACATTTCATTCCTAAAACATATCTTCCACATTTTATTTACTCATCGATATGAGTGTTAAAGATTAAACCTAATTTTGCTTCAATTCATTCTTTCCGCTGATCGGTCGACTGACAAAGATAAACGTTTACATTTTAACATATTTTCTGTTTATGTGTTGTGATGTTTCATTAAAACTCTTCCAACATCACTGCAACCAGATGAAAAACAATCAAACAACTAGCTCAACTGTCTGGTCGTTAAGAGTACTACAGACACAGTAAATATATTATATTGTAATTCCATTCGTGAACTTTGTTTTGTTTTATTAGGAAAAACGCTAACGCCGCCATGCTCAGCAACTATGAGGTGAGGCAATTTGCTCGATTTGGCTTTTATTTCCTTTTGTTTAAATGTGAGTGATATGATGTTGCTTGTGTAAGTTTTTGTAGAAATTTGTGTAATGGAGCAATCATTTGTTTAAACGTGTTTGCAGAAATGATGTTTTCAAATGTGAGTAATGCGTCAATGCTTGTCAGGTGTTCCAGTTGCTAACTGACCTGAAGGAAGAGAAGAAAGACAGCGGCAAGAACAAACACAGCGCCGGGCAGCAGAATCTCAACACCATCATGTATGAGGTGAGCATCATCATCTTCATGCATCAAAAACCTCAGGTGGCTAAAGTGTTCACACGCTCTACTCAAGTAGAAATACACAAACTTAAGTTTACGACAACAAAAAGGATGGATACCAAGTAAAAAAGTACAAAAACAAATCAGTCAGATGAAATAGCGGTCCCTCTTTGAGTCATCTTTGAAGCGAAGATCTCAAGCGTTGTTCACTCGCCTTTTTTTTTTTTTTAAGCGAGGATTCGAAAATACACATCTGGTTTCAAATGTAGGGACTCAAATTTAAAAAGGTGTGAGAAACGTGTCACTGAAAACACAGACAGATGAAAAGTGTACAGTAGAAAGTAAGCAAGTATTTGTATGCGGTTACTTTGAACGAATGTCCTGCTTACGCACATGTGTGTCCCACTCGTGTCCATCACAACACAGACGCTCAAGTACTTGTCCAAGACACCGTGCAGCCGCCAGCATCCCGAGATGGTCAACGCCTTTCTGTCCACCATGATGCGGCACAAACTCACAAAGTCAGTCTTGCTTTCTCCTTCCTGCTTCTGTTTGACATTGTGACATCACCTTGATGCCTTCTCACGCCTCACCAGGGCTGAGAAGCTGCAGCTACTCAACCACCGGCCGCAGACCGCCGTGGAGATGCAGCTAGTGAGTCTTTTCACCATCATCAGCTAGGACAGGCATCACCAAATGGCGGAGGACCGCGGGATGGTTCTGACCCGACCCATGGCCAATCTATGATGAATTTTTTTCAGGGCGCATTCGCAAACGTCGGCGCTGCAATTCTAGTAAATACGGAAAAGGCGTCACTGATTTGGGCCAATCAAATCTTTTGTTTACGATCCACTGCCAATTGCGCAGCAGACCGGAAGAGAGTACTGCTGACAGTTAGCGAGGTCGATGCGTCTTGTTTTAAATGAATGGACGGAGAAATGTAGTTTGGTTCTGGCTGCAGCCAATTCAAACCTAGTGTGCATCATATGCTCCGAAACCGTCGCAACATGGCGAAGCGCCACTACGAAACAGAGCACCGCCCTTTTGTGCACAGTTATCCGCTGACGTTTGAGGTGAGCGCACGCATAAACATCGAACTTTGAGTGCAGTACAACAGATTTTTACATTTTCCTTTACATCGCAGCCGCATGCAAACGAATATTCAGTAAAAGTATCATGGATTTTGGGGAAACATCAAAAATGTTCAAGTGATGGGGAAGTTGTGAAGGAGTGCTTAAATGTGGTTGCACAAACATTATTTAAAGGAAAACACAAAGCCCAGATGTGTGAAATAATCGACCAAATCCCAGTGGCCCTGACTCCGTTCCAACCCAGATTTAAGTCACTGGCAGGGCAGTCACAAACTCATTTTTCTCATTAAGAGAAGTTAAAAAAATCTTCAAAAGAAAAGGTGGTGTCAAAGCTCATTTTGAATTCGTTTTTCATCAGGACAGCCATTTTTATTGATTGTGTACTGAACATCTTGACCTGGTTTACTTGGATAATTAGGCTTTCCATTTTTTTAGGCTGATAACTGTTTGATTTTTAAAAAAAAAAGGTAAAAGATGTTAACTCAATGCTTAGCACTCGATATATTTCTGCAGGAGATATTTTTTGGAAGTGGCACCCTTAAATTCCTGGAGCCACATTTTCTTGAATGTGAAATAAACGCCTTATATTTGTTTGACTGGCAAAGATGTTTAATGGGAACATTGCTAAATATTTAGTATATAAGTGCGCTCTGTTGAAAATGACTAAATATTGAAACTATATAAATATGTGAACATAGGCTAGACATTTCGGGAAGTTGGACTTTGGTTCGGACCTTTTAATTGGAAGAAATTTTCGTCGTGGACCTCTGTGACTTTTAATTGAATACCTCTGAGCTAGGAGATTGTCCTCCAATGAAGGCCATGCGCAAAACTGCCCCTGAAAAGTCCACAGCAACCCCTGAACGAACCCAAATGAGTTTGTCGGACGCCCTCCATTTTGATTGTCGTTTTCAACTTTTCAGCTGCAGAGTTGCAGTCAAGGCAAGAATTGACATGATTACTGCACACCAAATGTGTGTGTGCGTGTGTGTGTTTGCACCCGAGATGGTGGAGGAGAGCGAGGAGCGTCTGTCAGAGGAGCAAATAGAGGAGCTGATCCAGACCATCTCCGAAGTTCTACCCGGCGATCCCGAGCAGGAAGACGCGGGGGCGGCGTGAATGCAAAAGTGCAACGCTTGCTGCTCGCCGTGCATCCGGGTGCGCACGCTCAAGCCTTGCAGCTCGTCGCCAGTCAACGCTCCGATGACACCAGATGGCCCAAGACATCGAACATCTGTGCTGTGTGAGCACAGGCGTGCTTGTGGATAGATGTCACGTATGTTAAGAGGGAGGTGGCGTGTCTTTTTTTCATGTCGTATTTGGGATGATTATTCGGAAAAGGGTTATATGAATAAAATTGCATCTGATGATCACCACTTGAATTTGGACTTTTGCAAATGTTGGTGGCCCATTGACATGCCCTTCTTGCCTCATGCTCAAGTCATCAAGAGCGCCGTAGCAGCCATGTTGGTTGCACACTTAACAAGTTGCCAAACTTGCGACAACACTCCAAATGATCACATCCTTTGTGGACGCAACCAAACATGTTGCAAATCAAGTAACTGCAACCAGTAAGACCTTTTGGTGTTGAAAGCGTGAATAACAGGATTTTCAAACGTGCTCTTGGAAACAATTACAACCTTTATGAAAGTCTAATATTTTGATTTTCCAAGATTGATCCACGAATATGCAAATGTCCCATCAAGAAGCGCCGTGCGGACGATCAGAAAGATGTTCAGCTTCATTCGGGTTTGCACTTCCCGTTTCCACACGGCAAGACTGAGGCAACGTAAAGGTTGCAGCTGCTCGTCCCGCTTTCAGCATCACAGCCATAGATGCCGAAGGACAATTTAGAGAGCAAGGTCTCCAAACGTTTACCTCTGAGGACCGCATACACAAAACTGAAGCATGCCTCTTTGAAATTCTTCAACTTGATTAAATGTGCTGAAACAATCCGCCCCGCAATTAAAAAGGAAAGTTATTTTCACTAACTGCCACATCGCAGCTGTCTGCTAACAGCGAGATGGCGAATGACTTTTCCTGATTTGGGGGTGGTCCACAGCCCTCAGCAAATCACAATCAGACGACAATCTTTTGAGGACAGTGGACAGATATTCACGTTTCTTTCTCCTTTATGAATTCATTGTCCAAAACAACGCTGATGTAGGTTATCATCATTTGTGCTTGAAAAGATGAAAAGGTAATTCTAATTGTGATATGTTCACAAATCAGACCTTGACAGCGAGCTGAAGGTGGAGGCAAACATTTTGGCTTCTGAAACAGTCGATTCACAAGGCGCACCCAAACCAGGCATTCTTTTTCTTACTTTTAGTTGTCAATCGTTTCTTCGTACTGTATATCTAGAAAAGGGCTGCAGATAATGATTTTTTTTCATCGATGTCCTTTATTTTTTGGGGGGGGATTCATTGAAGAGGAATTTCCATCCCTTTACACAAAGCGGGAAGTGCGAATTTGGAGTCCGGTTGGGCACATGTGCGTGGACAAACACGTGTCTTTGATTATTGCAAATGAGGTCATTAGTAGCTGTTGGCTGCAAATGAAGGACAGCAGAAGACGTGTCCTCAAACTTGCACTGCGCCCCAGTGCAAATATTTGCTTTGACAACATCAAGACTGCTAACGCGGAAAGTGCCCCATTAAAAAAAAAATCTCCGTCATTTGCATCCCACTTCCCGTGTGACTGCCTAGCCATCTGCTGCTGGCACAAATCAATCATTTATTATTTATTGACGTGCATTAGTGAGTCTGACTCATGTAGACGCCAACTGCGGACGTGAGCGTCCAATAGTCACGTGTTGGGGGGGGGGGGGGGGTCAAAGCTGCAATAATAGTCTCCAAAATGGATGTGGTCAATTTGTACTGATGCCCACTTCAACCTCTGAGACGAACGTGACGATTTTGCTGTCGTTTTTCCTCCGCAAGTGAGGCTGTTGCTGTGACGTTTCTTTTTTATGTTAGTCGGGTTGCCGGGAAATAATATATATGAAAAATAAAGTGTCAAGTGAATGACTTGAGGCGGGCTTCGCTCTTGTGAGCTGTTACTGAGGAGTCGGACGTAAACAATCGTCGAGCTGAAATCTTTTTGGTCTCGAGTGCGGAAGTGGATTAGAAAAAAAAAGAATTCTACTATTGCGGAATTGCTTTTTAAGGGCTCGACCAATAGAGAGGCTCCAAATATGTGCTCGCCCAATCAGCGCCGAGCCTTCACAAGAGGGCGCTTGCTCTTTTCCGCTTTTTTTTTTTTTTTTTGCGCCTCCTCCTGGTGGCTCGTCGCCTCGCGAGCGCGCACTCGAGACTCGCTCGCGGTCGCCAACGGCGGCGGCGACTGGAAACTTGGATTTGTCGCCCACTTGTTCGCGACTGACTGCATGGCGAAAGCATTTCCGCCGCGGCGTCGAAGCTGAGACGAGAGGGAAGAAATTCGCGACGTTTGTGCTTGTTCGGCCGGAGGCTCGGGTGAGTCAAGCCCGGCCGAGCGCGTCGTCCTCCTTCGGCGGCGGCCAGCTAGGTCGGGTCCACCTTGGCTCTTTGTATTTGGTTCCGTTCGTCGCGTTTTCGGGCCGGGCCAAGTCCAGCCTGTTGTCCGGCGACGGCACACCTGGAGGAGGCTGGTGGCGTGCCCGCTCCAGATGTGCCGTCGCTGGCGGCCACCAGGCCTCGGCGGCCGCGCGCATTACCAGTTTGGAGCTCAGTGAAGCCTGTTGATGGCGCTACTCAAGGCAACGTAATAGAACACACGTTCGCTCGTGTTTGGGTCAGAACTACGTCGTCGTCTTGCGTTCGGTCCGATTGGCTCCGTGCACACTTCCAGCTGTTGACGAGGACAATCGAGTGACGTCACGTAGGTCACATGCGAAACGTCATAACATGTCGATGTCAGAAGAACGTTCACATGACACATTTGGAACAGAGAGAACTCCGACGGTTTTGCTAAACCGGTCGAGTCTTCAATGAGCTCATTTAATGTTGTTGAACCTCTCCGCTCAGGAACAGAACCAGCTTGTGGAGCTCCTCACTCTTCAACTGACCATCCTTCAGACACAGAAGCAGCAAAAGTGGTGGTGAAGCTTCTCGTTGTGCATACGGCCATTTGTCGGCGTCGGTGCCAGCAGAGCGACTCCGCCTTCCGGATTGAGCGCACAAAGCGTTATGTTGGACCTTCCTCGGAAGCGGTTAACAAGTGTTATTGCTAGTGGAGCTCCCGATCCAGTGAGCGCACGAGTGTGGCGTTGTTGTAGTAGTAAAAAGAGGAAGCTGATCCGTCAGCACTTAGCGGCGGCCTAAGAATGAGGAAGTTTGTGGTTGTGAACATGATCCGCCGGCTCGACCAAATCATCAATGATGCGTAATTAGCAGTGGCGCGGCTCAAGGGTGTCATGAGCCCTAATCCACTTCGGTTTCCCGAGGATGGCGCCAAGCTCTCGGATGGCCGCTTCTCGGGAATGTCCGGCAGCAAGCTCGTTAGGCACCGGAGCCGACGTGACGCAAACGGCCTGTTTTGTTGTTTCAGGTGGACACGATGGACGCGAGCCGGCCTGCGGGCCCGGCAGGAAACCCCCCCGCTCTCACCTGAGCGTCCCGGCAGGCCCGGAACCTTCTAGTGGAATTTGGCGTCTCCCTGCCCGAGCGAAGATGCGCGTGAGCCGCTCCAATGTTCTGCTGGGCTGCGTGCTCCTTTGCTCCGCCTCCCTGCTCTACCTGGGCCTGAGCGGGCTGGACTGCCCACCCGGCAGCCAGCGCTCCCGCTGGGCGGAGCTCCGCCGGGGCTTGGCCAATCCCAACGCCTCGCTGGGCGAGCGCCTTCCCGAGGACACACCCCTCATCTTTATCGGCGGCTTCCCGCGCAGCGGCACCACCCTGATGCGGGTCATGCTGGACGCCCACAAGGCCGTCCGCTGCGGGGAGGAGACCCGGGTCATCCCCCGGCTGCTCACCATGCGCGCCTCCTGGAGCCGCTCCGTCAAGGAGCGCATACGTCTGGACGAGGCCGGCGTCACCGACCAAGTCCTGGACTCGGCCGTGCGCGCCTTCCTCCTAGAGGTGATGTCATCACGCGCCGATAGGGCGGGTCACGCCGAATAATGAAATATGCAAATTGACAAATTGCGCTCCAAAAAATATTTTCCATCCCTTTTTTCAAAAATGGGAATCGTTCATCATTGCCCGAGTCGGGAATGCTCGAGCATAATTTGATGTCGACTACGTCGCTGCTTTTGTTCCGTACCGCCGGTCAGAAAATTGGCAAAAATGTCGTCTTGGGGAAAAAGGTCATCGGTCTGCTTTCTTTCACTTTGAAAGAAGAAAGGTTGACTGACGTCCACCTCGTCGTATTCTGCTCGTCTTCTCCCGCTGATGTTGCCTTCTTGCCATTTGATTGGTGGAGATTTTGACCTGAAACTTGTTTCAGCCAATCAGAGTAGCGGCATTCAGGAGACGCGTTGACGAACAGGAAGTCGAAGATTGCTGAATGTTGTGCTTGCGTGTGCGTCAGGTGATCGTGGGCCACGGCGAGCCAGCGCCTCGTCTGTGCAACAAAGATCCTTTCGCCTTGAAGTCGTTGACGTACTTGGCTCACATCTTCCCCAAGAGCAAGTTTGTGTTGATGGTGCGAGACGGACGCGCCTCCATCCACTCCGTCATCTCACGCAAGGTGACCGCTTTTGGTGTTTGTTGTGCGTCTCATGGAAGGGCCATCTCGTTAGCCTCATCGCACCACACAAACTTAAAAAAAAGAAAAACATTACGGGTTGCAAAGCAGGCCCCATTGAAGGACTCTTATTTGCCTTTAAATTCAGATCAAGTCATCTAAATGCCTTTTGTTTCTTTTTTTATTGACGAATTGCAGTGTACAAATTTCTTTGGGATAGAAACATTTGGGAAGGACCAGGTTTGAAGGCATCTTAACGCTCTGCCTTCAAGTTTAGCCTCTAAAATTCAAAAACCAAGCATGATGGGATGTTTGAATGTGTTTTGACATGAGCTGCCTTCAAAATCCAAACCATAAAAATCACAGACATGATAGCAAAAAAGCCAGCTAACGAGGACCCAATTGGGCGCGGCGTCCCCCAGGTGACCATCTCAGGCTTCGACCTGAACAACCCGCGCGACTGCCTGAGCAAGTGGAGCAACGCGGTGGAGACCATGTTCAACCAGTGCGTGGCGGCCGGTCCGGAGCGATGCCTGCCCGTGCGCTACGAGCATCTGGTGCTGCGGCCCGAACGCGAGATGCGCCAGCTGCTGCGCTTCCTGGAGCTCCGCTGGGACCCGGCCGTGCTGCACCACGAGGAGCTCATCGGCAAGGCCGGCGGCGTCTCGCTCTCCAAGTGAGTTGTCATCCGCCTTCACAGCGGCCAGATGTTGCTTGCCAAAGATATTTGAATCCCTTTTGTTTTGTTGCTGATTTTTGCCAACTGTGAACCGAGGGATTTTTGGGCTGATCAACTAATCTTGCTATGCCAGAAACGTAGATGTGTGTGCGTGTGATGATGTGGCAAAGTTGGCAGATATTAAAAATGGGAGGAGGCATTGCAGATAGTGTATTTTTTTTGGATCAACTATTATGTTTTACCACGTAGTGGTTGGTTTTACCACTAACTTATTTTAAAAAAAAAATAAAAAAAAAAAGACGTGGTGAAATACGATCTTGCACATTTTGGGGGTATTTGGATTTACTTTAGGGGGCCTAAGCACCCCCCCCAAAATGGACAGCCTAGGATAGATGATGTGGAAAAGTTGGTCGCATTACAAACGTGGGGAGGTCGGAAATAGGCGTGATGGACAGTGCACTTCGACGATGAAGGCCAGTTGCACGTGTTTGTTTTGTGACAACGCGTGTTAGGGTGGAACGCTCGACGGACCAGGTGGTGAAGCCGGTGAACACAGAGGCGCTGGCCAAGTGGGTGGGCCACATTCCCGACGACGTGGTGGAGCACATGGCCGAGGTGGCGCCCATGCTGGCGCGCCTGGGATACGACCCGCGCGCCAACCCGCCCGACTACGCCCGCGCGCCGCCGCTCTCCAACCCCGCAACGGTAACCGCAAACACATCGCAGAACCAAAGCGAACTCATTTCATGCGAGCTAACCATGCTCAAGCTCGAGCAAGTCGGCTGGAAAAACGTCATCGTGTCTGGGTTATATTCTGATGAACCCCGCCGCCGTTTGAGGCAAGACACGCCCCCGCCGCAACAACATTCACAAAACAAAACGTTTGGTGGCTTCCTACGTGGTCCTCGCCATCCACGCGAGATCGCTGTCCTACTTTGTCATGTTCAGGACACGGCGCACTTCTGACAATCCAAAACGTAACGCACGCTATTGGAAAGGTTGACTTCCAACCCCCGGCAGTCAGTGAAAGCTGCAATCTTGGCGTTAAAGTTTTCAGTGTGTTTGAACTTCATTGTTGGCAACGTTCAAACGCACTTTCAAAACAAACAAACAAAAAAAAAAACGTCCTGCAAACGCCTCCAGGCAGCAAACCTGACACCAAACTGGGCTGACCAATAATCTAAAATGGTGCATGACTGCCATCTATTGGCCATTGTGTGTCATTAAAAGTAGCTTCCAAGCTTGAAATTCACTGGAGCATGAAACCGTTCATTGATTTTGTTTATTTTCTCTCAGCAGCCTTGGAAGGGGGCGGAACCTTCTCGAGCCGCTTAGAGAACAAAAGGCAGCTGCAGAACTTTCTGGACGCTGCGGAGCACCTTAATTACACACTTTTGTGTGCCAACCACACATTGCCCACATCTTTCTGCCGTTCTGCGGACTCATGCGTCATCCGCTGCCGCCAACACGGATTTCTGAGCTCACCGCCAATGTGAACCACTTGCTGGACTTTTTAAAGACTATTTTCTTAATAAATTATTTCAAAAGAGCTACGGGTGGCCTTCCCGCCTGCGGTGGTGGGCAGTTGCGTGTCCGTACGGTCAGCTCATCTCCATGGTTACCAACAAGTCAATAATAAACAAATGACACAATGCAGATGTTGGTTTACTTGTGGCCAATCGTCAGCGTTGAACGGCATCGCAAGAGTCCAACTGGTGGCCCGTCTCGGGAATCCACATTTTTTTCCCTCAATTGAAGCAGTTTGACAAGGTTTCTTACATGCCAAATCTTTTTCTTAACAGAAATTGGGGAAGATGGCGGAGTGCCTTAAGATAAGAGTGCCTCCACTTTTGAGATACAAGCCGTCAATTGACCAAATGTTTTGGTCAAAATTTGTTGTCAATGTTAAAGCATTAACTTTCGAGGTTTCAATTTTCTAACGCATTTTACTTTTACTCACTTCCTGTGGCAGCTGACCTCTGACCTCCGCTAACTTTTCAGCCAAACTTCAAAGTCTCCGGCACAGAAAGACTGAGACCGAGTTTCGTAGTTTTACTTTAAAAAGTCGCGATGCTTGACGTATCGTTCAACACTTTTATTTTACGGGAAAAGAATCATATTTGAGGATTAAGAAAGCTATTAGAAAAGTCTTTAAATGGAAATATACTTGAAATTTTTGCCGCCGCGCTACTTCCAAGATTTTACTCGAGTACATACATACGTTACAAGTGTCTAGCAAATTGTAGTTGAAAAGATGCGATTAATCGCATCAATTATGGAAAATATTTGTGATGGAATAGTTACATTGTAAATACATAACTAAATATTAAAATATAAATATTGCCAGTTGTGAATTTGTCTATTTGCTGAATGATTAATTTTTTGGGGTGTGCTTTAAAGTTTGCCACGCCATAAAAATGGAGCTTTGGCACCTTCTGAAAGCATCCGAGTTGGTTTGAGGGGAGCGCTTGCAAATTCAAATTTGACACTTTCACATTTTCACGTGTGAAGCAGAATTCAGGAAGCAACTTGGTGACTGCTGGAGCTCAACGGAGCTTGTGAGTCTTTGTTTGAAATCTTTGCAAATACTTGTTTTTTTTCTTACAAGAAGAACAGCAGCAGATTAACTTTAATTTAGAAACTGGGAAAAAAGTCTACAAGTCACTTTTAATGAACTTTGGGTCTTTTTGTGGCCAGAACTGATTTTGTGATCAAAAGCTCAAAATGACTTTTTGCTATGTTGTCCAATGACGAGGTGGTTTTCATAATTAAATGTAAATGGGTAATGTCCATGAAATTGAGTTTGATGTTGTTCTAAATGGACTCGTGAAGCTACTCAACGATTGGGTCGACTCTCACCGGAAAAAAAAAAGCATCTCATCAGTCAAGCGTCGTCATTGTCGTCGCTCGCCGCCAGGCTGCTGTCAGTCGACTTGGCATCCTCGTCGTCCTCTGTTTTGTCTTGCGTCTTGTCAGGTTGCGGCTGCGATGTCTGCGGTGCGGCGCATCCTGGCACTGCGGCGCCCCCTGGTGAGGGGGCGGGCCCCACGACCGGCTGCGCCCCCTCGAGGAAGGACGACCACCCTTTCAGGCGCTCTTCACGTTCGCGGCACGTCTCCTCCACCTTCACACAAGCACACACACACGTACATATATATTTATATACACACACTGCAGTGTTGGCTTGCAAAGCTCAGTGTTCCCTTGAGAAAACAATTTTAGATCGGGTATATATTTGACACTTGCTTGGCTTCGTCGAGGGCGTTAGGCCAAATGAGAATGATTTATTTTATTAGAATGAACTCTTGGGACTTTTATTGTGAAAGGCACGAGTAGCGCGCTCATATGAAAACTGCAATTTGAGCCGCCCTAAGCGTGACTTTCTCCCCACCTGATAGTCGGTGGCGCCATCCCACAGCTGCGCACTGAGCTGGCGACCTCCGAACCAACGTCCGTGGAAAGACTGGATGCAGGCGTCGGCGTGCTCCTGCTCCTTGAAGGCCACCGACGCCACGCCGTCGGGATGCCGCTGCCCAACCACAAAAGGGAAAAAAAAAAACGGCATCCATCACCTCACCGTCCGTCTCAAACGGCCAATGGCAAGACGGCGGCACTCACGTCGAACAGGATGACCTTCTTCACCTCGCCAAACTTCTCGCACTCCGAGCGCAGGTCATCACGGTATTCGTTCAGAACCAGAGGGTCCTCCTAACGTGCGCGTACACAAATGCATATGTGAGGAGGTTTGTCAAACTTTACGTGCGGGCGGGTTTGTGCATTTGCATGGATGAACATTGTGTATGAGCATCTCATCATGTGTGTGCGCATACCTCGAAGTCACTGGGATGAAACATGTTTCTGATGATGACGACCTTCTCGTGTCGCTTCCTGGCGTCGCCTTGCTTTTCGGGCCTCCAGTCCAATTGCCTGCTCGGAGACCCACACGTCAGCATCTCTCTCGCTCTCGCTCTGTCATGGCGTGCCTACTTTTGCTGCTGCTGCATCTTCCGGCGGTAGTCCTTGTTCTTCTTCTTCTTCTTGCTGACGTCATATTGCCCTTTGAGCTCGAAGCGAGCAGCCTCAACGTGCACTTTGTGACCTCTGACCTCCGACTCGTCCATGAGACGCACGGCCAACTCCACTGACTCCCTCTGAACGCACACGCAAACACACAACATTTTCTTTTTTTATCTATTCTGGATGATCAAATTAATTAAATGACTTATGAATTAACTTCACTGCCTCCATATAGCAATTGTATCTACATTATTGTTGCCAAGTAAATGAGCTCCGATCTTTTACTGCACAGAGGCTGCTCAGATCTAAAGGTCACAGCGATCCACAGGAAGGAGGGGGCCGGAGGGGTGGGTGAAAGAGTCCCATATTTTTAATTTTTTTTTTTTGGGGGGGGGGGGTCCCATTTGAGGGGGGGCGGAGACTGGTGCGACCTTGAGGTAGCAGCAGAGTCCATCTCCCTTCAGGTTGCCGTCTTTGTCCTTGTACAGTTTGACCTTGAAGTCTTCGGTGATGGGGTCTCTCATGACGATGCCACACTTGGACATCAGCTCCACAAACTCGTCAGGGCTCGTGTCAGGGGGCAAGCCTGCGAGGGCGCACACACACACACACACGGCCAATCAAAGGAGGAGGTCAAAGACGAAACAAGTCTAGCACAAGCAGAAGCGCGCTACCCACCAGACACGTACACGTTGGTGTTCTTGGTGTCCTCCATGTCGAACCAGCCTGAAACACATTGCCGACCTCACGTCGTCATCGTCAGCCATTTGAATAATTGTGACTTAAAGCCTTATAACACCGATGCGATTTGTTATCCTGTCTATGGCATTTCCTATGAGCATTAAGCTGTTGAAATTGACGGCAAATTTATGCAATTATTTGAGAATGAATTATTTTTGTTTTGTTGAGTTTGAGACAACAACAAACTGCATGAAGCCTCTTTCAGGAACAATTCAATTGTGTGAGTTCACTGCTAGCATACAGCGCTTGGAATTCAAAACTAAAACGAAAGAAAGAAAATAGCATCGACCAAACAACGGCTCATATTGTGAAAAACTTTCCAGTGGGATGTCTTGTATCTCCAAATGTGGGAAAGCGCACTTGTCTTATTGACCAGTTTCCATTTCACGTCATCACCGATGCCGCGCGTGCATCATCGACTCGAAACAACGGGCGACCGGTCCAGGCTGCACCTCACCTCACGGCCAAAATCACACTCATGTTTGTCGTTGCCTTACCCGCATCGGTTTTCCTCTTGTCTCCTTTGCGCTTGCCATCTTTGGCCGCGCTCACTTGCTGCTCCGATATTGGCTCCTGCGCCGTCTTCTCCCCGCCCGCTGGCCGCTTCTCCACTTCCGTGGCGACAGGATCCACCGCGCCGGCGTCCAGATCGCCTTCCTGAATGAAGCCGTAGTTGGCCTGGTAGGCTGCCATGAAGTCCTCAGTAATCTGCACACAAAGCGCAACATCATTGACATGGGCGTCGCCCGGCGCGTGTGCCGCGTCCATACTTTGGGGAACCAGGCCTTCTTGTCATGGTCCCAGTCGTACACGGTGCCGTCGTTGGGGTCCGTGTACGTGAAGGGATCTGGAGGGTCTTGGCTTCTCCTGCTGTACAGCTCCTGGAGGCGCAGCTGCTCCTCAAACTCTTTGTTGGCCTTGTCACTCATCTGCAGCCACAACGTCGTCATCAGCAACAACAACACCACCACTGAGCGGTCTCAGTGTGTTGCGAACAGCTATTTCAGATTGATTTCATAATTATTTTTTTTATGTCAAGTAATTGGACAAACAGCAATGATTTCCATCCTTTTTCTGAAAAAAAACAGGATCTTATTTCAAACTGACAGTCCAAAAAATGCACAAACCTAAATTGTTTAGGACTGAGTTACTGCTTTGGGAAGTAAGAACTGTCAGAAAATCAGCAAAAATGTCAATCATTTTGCTTTTCAAACTTTTGCAAATGTTTTCTTTTTATCTAATCAGCTCACTTTCATTGAGGGCTCAAGAAAGCGGAAAATATTGACAATTCTGAGTTCAACGTTGTCTCAATCTCCATATTCGTTAACGCTGCAATTGCAATTCCTTGCATTCATTTTTTTATTCAATTTTTATTTAAATGTAAATAATATGCTTTATAATTTAAATTAATCTAATTTGCATCATCTTGAATCGAATTTGTAATCTATTTAGTTGTCAAGAAACATTTTTTTTTCATCAATCATGGACAGAGCTTCACTTCATGAGCTTTTCATTTTAACCTGTACATCTTTTGTATTATTATTTTGGGCACATGAAAATGAAAAAAACATTTATAATTTGAAATAACAACATACTTGAGAAGATTTGTTCGTCAACTGCAAATCATTGTGCATGTCAACATATGTGGGCAACAATTTGGGAGTTATTTTGGTGCATGGACGCGAGTTTCTATTTTGAACCGCAAACGCGCACTCGATGCTAAGCTAGCATCACTAAAATAGCATCACTAAAATAGCATCACTAAACTAGTTTACCTTTCTGGGGCGTCGGGGGTCCGAACGGCAGCACAAAAAAAGCAGCAAACGTGAGAGCAACGAGCTCCTAACTCGTCACCATTTTTTGTACAAGAGCATTTTCATTGACACTTGTTGAGGACAAAGACGCTAAGTTAACGTTTACCTCGACGCTTTATTCGCGGTAAGGCATGAAACAAGCACTTCCGGGGTAAGACCGCGACTGCGCATGCGTTTCCAATCTAGTGGCTCTTGTCGTCGCGGCTCCCCACTGAAAAAGTCAAAAGGGGAGGACACGAGCAACCCGCCCGCACGCTTATTTGGTTCCGAAAAGCAAATCGGCCGTACTCGCTGAAGCCGAACGATCAGGCCCGTTGGGCCGCCATCTTGCCAGGTAGCTTGCCGGCTGGCAGCTAGCTCGTCCTTGGAGCGGCGCTGCAAGTGGGCGAACGATGGCGGAGGGCGGCGGCGGCGGCGGCGGCGGTCTGGACCCGGTGAGCCTGCCCCCGGGGGACCCGCAGCTCATCGCCATGATTGTGGAGCACCTGAAGAACCGAGGACTGTTCGACGAGTTCCGTCGAGACTGCCTGGCGGACGTTGACACTAAGGTAGCCCACTCAAAAAAAAAAGATAAAGTAGCCCAAGTGCCAAGTTTCTTAACGAAGAGAAATTGATTATTTCCTTTCATCAACTATTACATTTTACAGAAGCTTATAGAGGGCGTTAAAAATAATGCCACGCGATCGTCCATTTTGGATGGCAAACCCTCATTTTCTTTACGACGACTGCAGACAGCCACAGTCGTCCTTGTCTTTCACTTTTTTTTCTGGGTGTTAAGTCAGTGATTTGTGATCACGTTCATTAGTCTGTTGTTCTGCCAAAATGTCCTACTCATGCAAAACTTCCTACCAGAGGCTAATTTGTCAGCTAAGTACTATTGTGTGCTTTCAGATCGTCTTGTTTACATGTATATAGGTAATTAAAAAAAAATCCTTTCGTAAAATACACCAAGACGCAAGCAGGTAGGACGTCCTGGCAGTTTAATTTTAGTGTCTCCATCGTTGCCGCCTGCAGCCGGCCTACCAGAACCTCCGTCAGAAGGTGGATAACTTTGTGACGTCACACCTGAGCACTCAGGAATGGAAGGCATCCATCAACAAGAACCAGATGAGGAATGGACTCAGACAAAGCGTGGTCCAGTAAGTCGCCACTGCCGCTTGCACCGTGTGTGTGTGTGTGTGTGTGTGTGTGTGTGTGTGTGTGTGTGTGTGTGTGTGTGTGTGTGTGTGTGTGTGTGTGTGTGTGTGTGTGTGTGCGGGCGCGAGTGTGCGCACGCCGTTTGCTGACGTGTTTGCCGTTTGTGTGCGTAGGTCGGGCATGTTGGAGTCGGGGGTGGACCGGATCATCACTCAGGTGGTGGACCCCAAGATGAACCACACCTTTAGACCGCACATTGAGACGGCCATCCACGACTTCCTGTCGAGAGACAAAAAGGACGATGGTGTCGCCACCGTCGGATCCTCCGAGCAGCCGGAACCGTCTGAGGGACCCAAAAGTCCTTAAACCCACTACAGGCAGACTAAAGCCAATTTAATTTATTTTTGCAAGAATACGTTGGTCCAAGCCAGCACTAATCCAAACAGCTCCTTGATCATCTTGCATTCATGGGATGAGAAGTGAACAAAATCAATCAATCAAAAATGAAAGTCACCAATAATCTGGCAAACATTGCCAGCCGAACCCGGAACAGCCTCGTGGATTTGGAAGTTGCTCTCATTTTTCTTCAAACTAACTTCACCTATGCTCGTCTGGTTTCTGGGTGTGGTCACGTGATGTTCTCAACGCGTACCAAGGTAGTTGTGAAGTTTATTTCAGTCACCAGTGGAGGGCGATAATGCCCAACATTTTGGCCCACAACCACACTTTCGGTATTATTCACACCCATTTTCAATTGCAATGTTTTGTTTTATTTTTGAAGCCAAAACATTTGGAACACGTGTTGGTAATACCCCCAATAAGCATTTGATAACATTGTGAAAAAAAAATCGATGAAGGCAATGTGCGGGCGCTGAAACTCAAGTATGCAAGTTCACCTATTTAATTCATCTCTCAGAAATGCAATATGAACTAAAATACTGTGTTTAGATTGGCACTAGGACATAAAAAAATGTATTCTTGCAAAAATAAATTGAGGTTTAGTGTGGAGGTGGTATTTGTTGTCACACTAGCCAGGAGGGAAGATGCTTTTTGTTGTAGCCCGGAAGGACACGACATGTTGAGATGAAGATGGCGTCATACGTGTGACTTCATCCCCGAACATTCCGTATTGACGTTACCTCACGTGGACCCCAAAGTGGGTCATGTGACCGTTACTTGTTATAAACATGTTTGCATTGTGCATCACACGCAATCGACTTCATGGAACCACACTCACTTCACTTCGGTCCCCCAAATTAAGCGAATTGATGATATAAGGGAGACGTTTTAGAACGCCTTATCCAATTTCCGAACTGCAGTGGTGCCTTGAGATATGAGTTGCCTTTGTTCCATGACCACACTTGGAAAAAAAATGCAAGGCCGGATGGGTACCGAGATCCGTAGGGCAAAAAGGGTCAAGTGCCCTGCACTGGTATTTATGATCTCTATAATATTTTCGTAGTGTGGTTTTCTTGGTTTCTTAACTTTGTCTCCCCCTGGCTGTTCTTAAAGTTAGGGAAAAAATACTAAACGCAAATGATACACTGCTGACATAATAAAAACACAATTACGAATAAACAATGTTTGGTTCCTTAATTTTTTAATGTATTGGTTTCATGTGAATTACGAAAATCTTTTCATTTTACATGTGCATGTGGCATTATGGTAAAAATGTGCTGCGTTTATTGCATTTAGCCAACAAGTACATTCGAACGTATTGCGAAATATTCCGTCCGTAATTTTCCAATTTAAAATGTGCACGCCATATTACTTATTCGAATTTAACAAAACGTAATACTGCTTCAGTTGATGTAACAAAAAATTGCAATAAAAACCGCATTCGACTGTCTTCCTTTCCAGTAAAGAGCTGTTCTTAAGTTTCTTCAAAATTAAGCAAACTGTATTCGTGTAAAAGTGGTTGTCTTTGGTGTGCAGGTTGAAGTGAGGCGCAAAAAAAAAAAACAAAAACGGAAGTTAGTGTTGTTTCTCGTCGGACGCTTTTGTCTGAGTCACTTAAACACGACAAGCACATTCAAGCCGTTAACTTAATCTTTTTGTTGAAAAAATAAAGTGTTCCTCGAATATAAATACGTCAGATTTTTGGAAGCGAAGCATTGCGAACAATTTTGCTTCTTTGGCGCAAACGGAAGTGTTATTTCGTCTTTCTTGTTTCTGTGGCGGCCGTTTAACGGCGTGCTGTTTAGTTTTCATCAAAGTTTCATTTCACGATTGTTTGTCGATCACAAGTCAAAATGCGCCTGAGCTGTCTTTTAGGTCTTCGTTTACTGGCTCTGATCACGGCGACGGCAGCAGGTGAGACGAAAACAAGAAGTCAAAAATGGATGACGGTGAAGCGACATGTTGCGTTTTTTTTTTTTTTTTTTTTTTTTTTGACATGTTGCGTTTGTTCTGACGTCTGAAGCCCAAGATGACGTCATGGTGGCCATCCCCGGTGGGAGGATGACGACGAAAGGCAGTTCCGTTGGGATTGCAGATAGCGATGAGACCGAGATCCAAATTTGGCCTTTTCTCTTAGACAAAGTGCCTGTCACCAATTCGGCCTTCAGGTCAAACAAGTTTGCGATTTCACATTTTTGCATTTCCATATTGTTGTCAACATTAGACAATTGTTGCAGAGACTTCGTGAGGGACAATAAATACAAAACAGAAGCTGAGAAGTTTGGCTGGAGTTTCGTCTTTCGGGATTTCGTGTCTGATGACGTCAGGAGCAAAGTGACGCACACCATTCAGGTAAAAAAAAGTTCTGCTGGGGCAAATTTACAACTGAAAAGCATTTGTTTACCTCTGCTAATTAACACCATTGAGGCGCAAAAATTTTATTTATTTATTTGTTTGCAAATTATTCATTAAGTCACGTGGGAGCTCAAGTTGGACACTGAAGGGCAGGATGATCTTCGCTGATAAATCAAAGCGTTTTATTGTTTTATCTGTCCAGCAGATGTCGCTGTCGTTTTAGTGTTCCAATTTGCCGTTTTTATTTATTCATTGTTTTGCAGGCGGCTCCATGGTGGCTTCCTGTCCAACGGGCCTTCTGGCGACAGGTCTGCTGGACTTTTTTTTTTCGGGTTTACTTTGCACCCGTCTGTTCACCTTAGACCCCCATCCCCCCCCCATCCCCCTTCAGCCTTCAGGTTCCAGTTCGGGTATCGGTGCCCGTCTGGACTTCCCGGTGGTCCAGGTGAGCTGGAACGACGCTCGGGCCTTCTGCAGATGGAAGAGGAAGAAGCTGCCCACTGAAGAGCAGTGGGAGTGGGCGGCCAGAGGCGGACTCGCGCGTAACAAACACACGCACGAAATAGACACGCATTTTATGAGTGACACATTGAGTCCACAAAACCTTCTCCAGTTGGACTTTCTAGTTTGTGTGTGGTACCAGTGTCATCACGTTCCTGTCTTTTGATCGCAGGTGCAACTTTTCCGTGGGGGAAGCGCTTCCAGGCCAACCGGAGCAACCTGTGGCAGGTGAGCCAAGATGTCATCATGGTGCCGCATGTTCTAATTAGCATGCGAATGAGAGCATTCCAACGTTGACGTAAAACTGGATGTGAACGACAGGGCTCGTTTCCGGACGGCGACACGGCAGAGGACGGATACCACGGCTTGGCTCCTGTAGACGCCTTCCCGCCTCAGAACAAGTTCGGTAAGGAAGGATGATGACGATGACGATGATGATGATGTTGCAGACCATGTTTGCGTGTGTGCACGCAGGTTTGCTGGACATGTTGGGAAACACGTGGGAGTGGACGTCTAGCGCTTTTCCGGCGCCGGCCGGTTCCCGTCAGCAAATGTTTGTGCTACGCGGCGCCTCCTGGATCGACACGGCCGACGGCTCGGCCAATCACAGAGCGGAAGTCGCCGCCAGGTGCGTGATGTTTTTTAACCCGGCACACACGTCACTCACGACCCAACTCGCTTGCTTGCTTCGACGTGAATTCAGCTCCTTTACTAGCCGGGATGGCATGGAGCCATGTCTCCCGTTTAGAAAGGACCCAATAGAATGGCAATGCTCCTTATGTAGACCCCCATCGCAAAAAAAAAAAAAAGAGCCGAGGGGAGGGGGGTGACTAATTTTCAAAAAGGGTTTAATTAAGCGAGGCCGCAGGTAGATTTTAATCTGGCCCACAACTCGGCCCTTGTGCGTGTGACGTGGTCGGGGGCCGACAATCTTTATGAATAAAGCCAGACGGTCGGAGGGCGAGGGACTGACCAGCAAAAAAAGGTCAAGTGCCCAGCGCTGGTAAAGGGTCAATGGGCGTGGCCAAGCAGAGTGAGGACAGCATCTGCACTCCGGTCGGCTCAGTCTGTCATGCCGTCAATGCGCCGTGACGTCGACGTCTACGCACTCGAAAATGGCCTCGTCTGCGACGGGTTAACTTGTTTGAAAGAACTTCTGTGCGAAATGAAGTCAAATCAAACTTTGCTACTTCCAGGAAGTCCGTTTTATGAAGTCACAACAGCATACGTCTCCTCTTTGACTTAAGTCATCTCTCTTCATTGATTGTTCCTGAAGCGACTTCAAGCATGTCACTGTAGCGTCCACTTTACTGAGCAACTTGCGCCATGTCCCGCAGGATGGGCAACACCCCTGACTCGGCCTCGGATAACCTGAGCTTCAGGTGCGCCTCCGATGGCCACGACAGGAAACTGCGCACAGACTTGTAAAGCGCAGCAAGCCCAAGACCGCCACAACAAGAGTGACGTGTCAAAGTTCTCGGTGGCCATCAGATGCGACAAAAAGTTCCACGTGATGTGGAACTAGCTGACTCCAACAAGAAGTCGTCGCGTGGGACTTCAAGACCACACGTCGGCAGCAGTGCGACATCAAAGTTGAATATTTCCACCCTGCGTGACAATGACACAAGCGACCGCCCGCCAGTGTCCAGGAAGTGGTTTTCAAAATCAAGACACACTTCCAAACATAAATGGAATGTTTGTCATGTAGAAGAAAACGCATTTGACGCCAGGCGTTTGTCTACGTCGACTTCAACTTCCTGTTGAACTTTTTTTTTTATTTTCAGATGCGCGGCTTCCTCTCAGAACGTCCGGGCGACATTTGCACTCGACTCACGGTGTCACAAATCAGGAGTACAGGCCGTAAATAAATTTCAGCTGCAACTAACCATTATTTTCAGACGCCATTCTTTTTTTTTATGAATCTGATTCAGTTAATTGATCAATTTCATGATTCAAGTCTTCTCTTCACGAAATGCATGACCTCATTTCAAATTGATGCGACCAACATCAACTCGCGATGATTCAGTTGCAAGCGCGAGGGTGTCCAAACTCGGTCCTTGAGGACCACCGTCCTGCAACACACCTTATCCAAATGATCGCTTCTGAAGAAGCAGAACAGGCAAGACAGCGGCAGCCGCCCTCGAGGACAGAAATGGTGCAGCAAAAATGTTGCTGATTGTTTGCCAAATTCAAGGCAGATGTTTGCCTCGTTTCCTTTTGAAGACTGTAAGAGCCATTTTTTACGTTAAGGTATGTTTGCTTTCAACCTCCCGCCACTTGGGGGCAGTGTGGTGTCCATTGGACACAGGGCTATTTAATCAATGGGCTAACAAGACCCAGGTGGTTACTATTGGGGAGGCAAAAAGTTTTAGACCGTGACCGTGACAAGGTGGAATGAATGGTGTGAGCTGACTTGACGGACAATTGGATGACTTTACTTTGGAAAAAGCGGAACGGACACGCGTCAAACCAACCCAGGCCAGTAGTAACCATAGTGACCCGTTTGATAGGGAAAAGGGTCACTACAAAGACAATCGATCAGCTTTCATGGACGACGGCAGAATTTCTTTTTGAGAGACTGAAATTCAATTGCAAGCATTTGGAAGTTGAACGAGCTCTTGAACCGATCACTTGGTTATCAAAATAGTTCTAAATTAATTTCATCATCAAATAGTGAGAGTTGTAACTGTAAAATCACAAAAGTCAAGTTAAGTTTCCAAGAGACTCGTGAATTGAGATTTGACGCAAATGTTACGCCGGCGAAGCTGCAAAGTTGAATTCAGATCAGATGAGCGCCACCTGTTTGCATCTATTGAGTTGAGAAAGTTTGACGCTAAAACGAGAAGTCCAAAATGTCGCCAATGTCTTCGTGGCTTTAGTTTTGCGCGCTCTGACAGTGGCGCGCGTGCACGTCACCCGATGTCACGGCCGGCTGGAAGGCAGGAAAAACGAGTTTGGACGCATTGTTGCTGCTGCAAGTGTTCTTGACGCGCTTTTGCCTCTTGTCGCTCGTCGGCGTCGAGATGGACTACTCCCGGGACCCGGACTTGTCTGCGGACTTCTCGGACCTGAACTCGCGTTTGCGTCCCCGTCCGCGTCTGAGCGCCAGCGAGCAGCTGTACTGTTCCCTCAGCAGGGTCCCGTCCAAGTCCGCCCGGCGCCAAACCGCGCAGCCGCTGCGCCGAACCGCCTCGCTGTCGGAACCGGAGGACGACGGACCGGATGCCGTCAAAGTCTCGCCCGACCTCGCCCCCCTGAGCCTGCGGGACGCGCGCGAGGGTCCCGGAACCGGCTCCTCGGAGCAGGGGCGCTGCGAGTCTCCGACCTCCGAGGGAGGCGACTCTCCTTTCCAGAGGAGCTACATGACCCTGCCCGACCTCATCAACGGCGGCAGGCCGCTCGGCAGGCGCAGGACCTTCGGACATGTCAATGACACGGTACGGCGTCCTTTTTGGAAAGCTCGGCTCGATCGCTGTCACGTCTGAAAGTCCGAAACAAAACACCTCTGCCGCTTTGCAAGTCGGGGTAGTGTTATTCTAACGCGACGACAAAACCGAACCGATCAAGACTGAGGATGAAGCGGTGAGCTAAAGAAAAAAAAAACAAACGATACTTGCCGATGTCAAATAAATGCTGGCAGCCTTAACAGATTTGTGCCTGGCCTTGAGGTTGAAAAGGAGTACGTTGAAATCTTTAGAAATGGACTGAAACGCATTACTAAACGATTTGAAATGTTCGACGTTTTCTTGTTTTTTTCGTTTCGTAAACAGTTGCAGCAGTCGCAACGCACGATTCACATTGCAATAAACGTGGCGTGACCAAGCGCACATCTCAAGACAAAGTTCAAAGTTCTGATCTGACAATGACTTGTTGCAGCTTAAAGAGGTTCGTCGCGAGGTGGAGTTGTCGCGAAGGCGAAGCATCAAGCTCAAGGCGCAAGTGGACAAATTGCAGGAGAGCCGACACGGACCCGGATGGAGTCAAGACAGAGAGCGGGTAAGTCGCAGCGCATGCGGGAAGCCGGCGACGTCTTTGATACGTGTGCGTTGGCGTGCAGGTGACAGAGGAGGTGCTCTCCATCTTGCGGCTGATGCAGCTGATGCCGGAGCACCGGGGGTCGCCCACCCCGGAGCCGGCACCGCCCGGAGAAAACCGCCTGGACGCCGCCCTCGCCCAGCTGCAGGACATCGCCCGCAAAATGGCCGTCAGCGGCATTGCCAAAAAGGTTTTCACGCTTCACGCCTCCGATGTCGTCCGTCCGCTTCACGTTCCAGCTTTCCTTGAGGGCGGCCATCTTGCATGTTTCCCTGAGAGACGCTCAGCAAGCTCTGATTACGATCTCTGATCATTTGAATCAGATGTGTTCGAGGGGCGAAACATCTAAAACATGCATGATGGCGGCCCTCCGGGACACGCGCCACTTAGCCGGTTCAGACGCAGGTCGGCTCCTCACACCACGACAAGCGGACCGCTTTTGTTTTTGTAACTTCCTGACCAAGACCAGATAACGCCTGACCGCCTTAACGCCGTTTGCGACTTTGAGTCTCTTCTGCTCGTTCCCCCGTCCAGCCACCAAATACCCGATGGACTGACTTTTTGCTTTGTCACCTGGCGTTTGATCAGCTGACTTTAACGTTTGCTTGTCGTCGCTTGGAATTTGCTCCGCATTGGCGACTTTGATACGTGGAAGGACCGCCTCTGACGTTGAAGGAAAATGGTTGTCTTGGTAACAAAGGGACTTGCGTTCATGCAGCCTTTGACGTGCGTCATATTCAAGCGGTGTTCGGAAAGAGAAGGCGCAAGAATGTTGTTCGGCCTCCTCCTGGCATGCGGCGATGTGGACCGACAGGTTCCAGCTGGCACGTAGCCCATGACGCGTTTTCTTGTTTTTCTTCGTGTGTGCGCGCGCGTGATGCATGAAGCGTGTCGAGGGGAAGCAAGAATGTAATGGAATGTGCAACGGTGCATTCAGGACACCAAGTGGACGGGAGAAAGCGGTTCGGAGGACAGCGCCCTGCTGCAACAGGCGCTGAGGGATCGAGACGACGCCATTGAGAAGTGAGAGGGGCGAGCGAGCGGGCGGGCGGGCGAGTGGGTGCTTCGGCAGCTGACGAGCGTTGTGTCGCGGCAGGAAGAAGGCCATGGAGACGGAGCTTCTGCGCAGCAAGTCGGAGATGATGCTGCTCAACAATCAGTTGCTGGAGGCCGCGCAGAAACGTTTGGAACTCTCGTTGGAGCTCGAGGCCTGGAAGGTGAGCCGCCAAACTGGCGCCGCCTTACGCATGATAGAAAATGTGCAGTTCCGCCTCGTCCAGGGCATTAAAACGTATTTGCAGGTGCTGCTCGCTCAGAGCAATATTGTCGTTTTAATATTGATATACAATATAAAATCATATTGTTGCTATGCTTTCATTCGACGGTCGTAACATTCTACGTGGGATCAACATTTAATGCTCTCTTTGCGTACATGCGTTAGTGCTGACCAACTATTGAGGACAATTTCTCTTTTTTTTGCCACAGTGCATTCATATTTGACTTGACTGCGATACGTGGCGCTCGCTCATCGCAGACGGCTGAGTTTCATTTTTCCACATCGCGTTCATCATTCACATTGACACTCGACCATGTGCGAATCCAACCTGCTCCAACTTTTGGGAGCCGTCGAACAATTGGTACCACAATTTGCAGTGGAGATTGTTTGCCCTAATTTGTACTCCGGTGGCCGACAAACAAACTTTGATGGAAGCACTTTTAAGCTTGACTGGCAAAAGTGTGGAACGTGCTTTAAGATCGTGTGCTCAAAGAGTAGCGCGAACCTTTGAAGCTCATTCACGGAGGTCAATTCAACAATCTCGCGCAGTTACGACCAGATGGTTTGTGCTCCGACAACACGCATTTGGAAATCAAAGGTTCCAAAAGGCAGTTTTGATGGGAAAGGCTGCCTAAATGTTGGCGCGTCAGTTTAACGGCTTGTCCTTTCAGGTGCGGCTTTCGAGACTAGGTGCCAACGCATTAAACGGGGCGAGGTACTTGCGTTGCCTAGCAACCACTGAGGCAGGGTCTATTCAGCTCTGCATCCTTTGTTCAGGAGGACATGCAGCTGCTTCTGCACCAGCAGCTGCTGCTGCAGCAGCAGCTGGAGCAGAGTCAGAAGAAAACATCTCGCATGGGCATCTTGAGGAGGAACAAGGCGCCGATGCAGCGGCCGGCCAACTTCCCGGCGGCACCCGGCCCGGCCTCACCCGCTTTGCCGGACTCGCCCGCACACAGCCCCACCCAGAACTTCTTTGGCCGTCCTCAGCTGTCGCCCGCTCAGGCCGCGCCCACCTGGAGGGACAAGTGGAAGAGGAGCAACGGGGCCAACGTAGGGCGGCTCCCTGCACTCGAGGCGCCCGAGCGCAGGGACGACGACGGCTTCCAGGTGGTCTCGCTCGACTGACGCGCAAACGCATCGCCGGCAAGCAATCAGCTCATTATATTACGTCGGCGTAACAACGCGTGAGCAATATTCAATAACATGACCAGGACAATAAAAATAAATAAGCGGCTTCAGCTCATTACATGCTTGCGTATTCATTTCTCTCCATGGATTTGTGTGATTGTTTACTTTGGTTATGACTTTTATTATAAATAAACAATGCCAGCCAGCCGCCGCATTCACTCTCCTTTCTTCTCCACCACATTACAGGTATTTATGATATGCACATTCATAACACAGACACACATTTTATAGCACATCTCAGAACAGCTAGAACTGTAAGAAAGCACTTTACATATGGTGTGATATAAATTGGCAGAAAAATATTATTTTGAGAGCCATCGTTTGTGCAGATCTCAGAACTCTGTGGTGCAAATTATATTGATGAGATTATAAATACATAATACACGTTTGACATCAAGCGCTTGGCCATGATGACGTGTTCCGTTCTGACAGCGTCTGCTAAATTGCCAACATTGCCGTCATCTTATTTTCCGTCTCGATTTCAACACAACATTTCAGTTCATAGCTGCTGGCGCTCCGCCCTTACGTGGATCGAGTCAGACTTCTGTTAAAAGCCGCAATTTGCATGCTTAGCGCCTCCTCGGTTAAAACGCGACTTGTTAGTGGGGTTGTTTATTTGTCACCACAGAGGGAATGTTTATATGACGCCATATGGAAAGCGCTTTGTTACAGCTCCATCTGTTGTGAAATGCACTATAAAAATTAAATTGTATTGTATCACACAGCTCGTGGCTGCTGTTGCGCATGGTCTTGCATATCGAACAAATAAAGACCGTACTGCTGCGGCGCAGGTTAGCTTTGTATTCAAGTAGCCGCAAATACTTCCAGGAGTTCAGGCGACAGTTTGGTGCAGGTTATTGTGACCGGTTTACTGTAATATGCCACTGATTCGTGAGCGTGGGGAATCAGAGCCCTTTAAAAAAATAAAAATTTAAAATGCAACTTTGATAATCTCAAAATTGCATTGTGTGAGATCACTGAGACGCTGTGTGCTCTCGTGCTGGCTGCACTTCTGAGTGCGATTATGGGATGCCTGGGCGGGTCATTTTGCACTTGCCGTCAAATATTTTGATTTGATTCATTACAAAATCAAAGATTTTGATCAGCAAGCAGAAGAAAGTTGTGCTTGCATCTATCAAAACATTTTGAGTTACGCGACATTACTAAACATTTTTAATACTTCATATCTAGCGGTTTCAAAATTAATCAGTTAATTGAAAATTATTTATAATCATATTTTGAGCTCTTCTTTAACTGCAAATAGTCCAAATGCTCGGATTTCTGGTGTCGTCCTTCATAAAAGCAGAATCACCGAAATTTGATCGGCATCGGCTTTGACTTTGGAAAACAACACGCTAACCAGAAAGTGGGGGGAAAAAAAGCTCGGTGAGTTGCACATCTCTCGCTTTTGTGTCATTTGGATCTGATTTTTTAATCACTAAAACATGACCAAATAAATAATTGGTTAACCAACAGTAATTCAGGAGAAACACTTTTCTAATACACTTTCATGCAAAATACAAAATATATTCAAAGAAATAATGGATAGCGATTCGAAAAACCTAAAGTGGGGTCCTCACCTATTCGGCGCCATCACACTTGGTTACAAAATGGCAGCCTAATAGTTGCCTTCGTTTGCATCATGTATCATTTTTGAATGCCTTTTCCAATTACCATTTGCATTCCCTCCCTTTAGTAGTGCATTGTGCCACAACATGCCGGGCAACACTGAGCCTCGTGCACGCAGCGTCCTCACTTAGCAGCAGCAAAAGGAAGAGTTGAGCGTAGCGCAAGCTCAGCTGGCTAATCGTTCGCACGTCGTTGAGACAATACACACTTGTGAGTAGTCGCTGCTCAGGTGTGTCGCAGTTAAGCAGCAGCATTAGCACTAGCGATGCTCATTTATGCTAGCCCACGCATTCAAATTGGAACGAGACGTGCTTTGTTTCAACCTTCTTGTGTTTCCATACAAAATGCTTATTTGTGATTAGTTTTCCAGTTCAAATTTTACGACGGGTGCCAAATATTTTGAAGCAAGAACGCTGGGAGTCTTTTTTGGGAGGGCTTTGCAACCGGACCAGCAGCAAGAAGGGGACTTCTGTCGTCGGCCATTTTGCTCCCCCGTGACCTTCTGACCTTGTGGCGGGCAGCCGGGCGTTGGTTGGTTTATGACTGCAGGAAGGAGACCACGGAGCTGATGAAGTCCAAAGGTTTGTCAGCATGGATCCAGTGGCCTGCATCAGGAATGTACTGGATGTCGGCGCACGGGAACAGTCTCTCAATTTCCGGGTAGTCTTCAGAGCTGCGGGAGGGACACGCAATGGACATAAGGCCGAGAGCTGCACATAATCGGACAGACAGAGAGAGAGAGAGAGAGAGAAGGGGGAGCAGAGAGGGAAGAATAGAGTGCTGGGGAAAGAGCGCGAGAGACACAAAAAGCGAAATGAAGCTAGAGAGGTACAGGGAGAGAGTGCGAGAGAAACAAAGAGCAACAGAGGTACAGATAGAAATAATGCCATAAAAGTCGAGAACGACAGAGAGCTCCAGATGGAGAGAGTGCGAGCAAGAGCGTGTCAGAGACGGAGATGGAGATGTCGAGAATGACGGAGAGACAAATGGAGGTGGAGCGAGAATGAGCCGCACACACGTCGCACCTGATGTAGGCAGATGAGGCTCCGCCCAGGAAGAGGGTGGGGCCGCGGTAAGCGGAGCCAAAGGCGGGGAAGCCGATGATGTCATGGAGATGAGCCGAGACGGCGTCCAAGTTGAGCTTCCAGACGTAGCGGCCGTCGCTCTCCACCAGGTTGCTGAGCAGGAACTGGCGCACCGAGCGCTCCTGAAAGATGACAAAATGGCCGTCCGGCAACAGCCAATCGCCACGCAGCAATTTGCCAGCTGTCCTTTTCAGACACCACACTTCAATAGTCCCGACAACAACCACCCGAAATGCCATCGCTAGTAGCGGAGAATGAGCAAACGAGTTCCAGCGCTCACACCCCGAGTTACGAGTGGAATTTGTGGAGTGACCACGCTCGCCGTTCATCGGTTGCAGACTCACCCCCCCCGCAACAACCCCAAAAGTCAAGATGTGCTCCGCATGAGGAACAGTACTGACGTGATGTTTGACTTGAATTGAATTAAAAAAAAATAAAATAGAATAAAAAAAAAAAACAATTTCACCCAAAAATTCAAACTCCGTATAAAGCCCTGTCGTGTGACGCTTGCCTTCGTTTTCGGTTCGGTTTTTGGAGTCATCTACAGCTGCGCCTGGCCCTCAACAGCTTGAAGCCTCGTTTTGGAACAACTGCTCATTAATTGACGAAACTTAACAAACTGATGCTCTTTGGGAAATGAGTCAAGTTTAGTTTGCCTCCACCATCTAGCGCTTCTATCGTACATTTTTGCCCTCAAGTCTAACCAAAAAAAAAAAATATGTATACAAAATGGGCCAAGTGACAGCGCATATTCCAAAAAAAAAAAAATCCCAAGTCTCAAGGCAGCATTGGAGTTGAAGGGCTAAAAGTTCCACTGAAAATCCAAAGCTAGTGATGGGAGGGTCAGGAATGAGCCGAAGCGATTGCCAACACAACCGAACTCTGACCTTGATTGTGCGCCGCAGTTGGTCCTCGGCGACACGTCTGGCGGTGGAGCGCGGCAGCTTGCCACAGACGTCCACGTCCTGCATGGCACGGACGTACAAGCCGAAGTCGGTTCCGGTGTTGCTCCGGGCCGGGCTGACATCTACCACCACCAAACGCTCCACCAGCGCCGGCTGGCAGACAAAGAGCGGTCAGTATTTCTTCCGCAGCCTTCAAATCCATCTCACAGAAACAGAACCAGGTTAACTAAGACACGTTGCAAACGAGTTGGAGCAAAGACGAGCAGACCCGATGCATTCGGACCTGTGTGAGGGCGGTGGTCATGGCCGTCTTCCCACCCATGCTGTGTCCGATCAGGACACACTTGTCGATGCGCAGCTGAGCCAGAAGGTGTGACAGGTCGCCGCTCATGGCCTCGTAGGTCAGCAGGGGATGGTGGGAGCTGTTGCCGTGGTTACGGGCATCAACCGTTAGCACCTGACCAGACAAACGGAAAGTGAGGACACTTGCACTGGCAACCAATGAATAGGTGGCACACAAATATTCAAAATAGAACGTCAATTTGGAAAGGAGGCGACTGAGTTAGATGAGGTTTTTTTCCCCCCCAGGTGTCTGATTTGTAAAAGTACTCTTGACGTCAAAAAGTGTTTTAATGCGTACGGAAATTTCCCTCATCTCCATTTGCGCGTGCATCCAGCATCGCCACGTTTACCTTTCGACCCGTCCGCTGCACCAGAGACTTGCCGATGGAATTAAAGTTGGATTTGCTCCCGAACAATCCGTGGAGGAAGACCAGCGGCGCGCCGCTCTCTCCCTTGCCGTCAAACACGTCGTAGGTTAGGTTGACGGGGCTGCAACAAGACAACACACCAGGCCGTTCCGAGCTTGGGTCACTCGGACACTTGTCATCGGCGCACACAAAAACACGTCGACTGGCACGCCTTATTCTCAGCTAGGGGAGCTCATCATGCGTCTCGCAACACTTGAGAGAGTTACTTGCTATTAGTCTGAAAATCGGTCCGTATAGCACACGGGCCATCGATGGCAGCAAGCTCCAGTGACAGGCAGGCGGAACAATGAAATGCTCTTCCACCAAATGGGACAAGGTGCACCTGTCACTATTCATGCAAAAGGAAAAGAGCTCACATTTTTGCTTGGTGGTGTGCTTTGACATTTTTCAAATGTTAATTAATGATAGGGGTTAGTGATCAATGTTAAAGACAGTTCAAGGGAAATTAGATACAATTCATATTTAGAAGTGTTCCTAAATATTAGTGTTGACATGTTGAAATTGTGAAGGACATTTCCAAATAACATCAATGTCATTGACGCGAGCAAAGGAAGCGAAAAGGTCGCCACACACCAGAGCAAATATTTAAATTGGTACAATTGTAAACATCCGTCAAGGTGTAATTTGAGTTTTGTAAGAGTAATAGCAGAAAAAAAAATCGTGACTGACATCAACCTGATAGTAACAGTAGCCCAGATAGTTCGTAACGGGGCAACTGAATGTCGTTGGCGTCAAATATTTGGGTGCGATGGGTCGACAGGACAGGAAAAAAATGCGTAATAATAATTTAAAAAGGAGGAAAAAGGAGCTTGGAATTCGGAGCTGTGTTTCGTGAAAAGGGAGACGTTACAGGTGGTATTGTAGTACCACCGTGTGGACGTTGAGTGTCGCTGCACTATGTCATGTCAAGGTTCACTACATTGTTGAGCAAGCGAGTTGCTGCCTAGTGTGTGTTTCATTCACTGCAATAAACGGCCTCCATGGAAGTTACCTTCGTGTCTGTGTAATAATAATCACACCATACTTCTAACATTCGACTCGACTCAACTGGGCACATTCTTCGACTCGTGAAGGAAGTCATCGTCTTTGTATTTTAAAAACGAAAACATGACACTTGCCCCCACACGGTCGGCGGGCAGCTAAGCGGCTAACTAGCTAACTAGCTAACTAGCTCGGTGAGAGCAGACGGTTAGCGGTCCGTGTAGCACCCGGACCCGACAGCGCCGGCTGTTACCTGGGGCCGGACGAGCTGGCATCCCTCCGTCCGGCCGGCACTCGGATCGGTGTCCAGCTTCCGCTTCCGCTCGAAAGCAGAAGAAGCCGCCGTCGCGTCCCGCGGACCAGGCTACACAAGGCGCTCATGGCGGCGGGGGCGCGTTTTTCTGAATACGACGACTTGGACTCTGCGTCAACTGGGTCACATGCGGCCGACCCCCCGCTTGTTGGTCGCTTCGGGCTAATTGCAAGCTACCAAGCTAGCCGGTGGACAGACAATCAGAGAGCGGAGTCGGTTGACAGACGCAAGCGTGGCTTTACGTCATAACCGCATTCGTTGACGCAGGAAGAAGCGCACAGGCGCCTTCATAGCGGCCATATTGGTGGGGGCAACGTTCCGTTCAAACGCAATGCATTTGCAGTGAAATCAATCAATACGTCCTCGGTTGTCATCCGATTTTCAATAGGGTTGACTTTTTTTGTCAACATCAACACGTGTGCTATTAATACAGAACATGTTTTTAAAGGAACCCCCCCAAAATGTTCTTTACTTTTATTTGTTATTTGTTCTTTCTTTTTATTTACAACATAAAGTAAAAAACACAAGGTGTTTCGCAGCAATAACATTGCTTGGCTGCTTCCTCTGACTTGTGAGGTTTTTTTGTTTTTTTTTTCCGAGTAGCGAGTTGGTTCCACTGCCGTGGAGCGTGGAGACGTCATGGCTGTAATGTCACTTTTATCTTGACACATTTTGTAAGCTGTCATCTGAGAGGCTACGAGAATGTTTTGTATTCACTTCATACAACATTACACGTTGTGTTTTCTTCAGAAACGTTTCTCTTCTTGGATTTGTCCATGCTTTACAATTGAATAGCTCAGTCAATCTTAGCGCCAGGTGTCGCACGACCGTGGCGGCGACGCATTGAGAGCGATAAAAAAAAGAACTGTTTAAACCTAAACGATACAACAAGGGAGCCAAAATCGACCATTAAAAAAGCCAACTGAAGTGAAAATGACATCATTATTTATCTTATGCAGAGAGTCACAGTAGAAGCTGTGATATACATAACCGTCAAATTTGATGTTGTTTTTGTCAATCATTATTGATCAAAAGATATGAAAATTACCAATGCAACCTGGCTAATATATTCACAGAATGACAGCATTTTACAGTTACTGCTTACAAAAACGGAATTGAAGAACAAAAATACCAAAGCGCTTCTCACTGGCTCCTGATGACGCAGCATCCCACATGGCTCGCGCTGCTGCTACTTTCCACCACCATCTCTAGGTGGTGCCAGAGAGCGACATTGCTCTCAAACGATATTGAACACGTGACACGTCAGAAAAACTTTTGGACTTCAAAAAGTCGACAAAGCGAGTTTATTTTCAGCGCAATCGCTGCATGGCTAACACTCAGTTTCCTGCTTTTGCGTCATAGTGGGAAGAGAGGCACTGCTCTTGTTTTCCTGCCTCGATGGCTGCAAACATTGGTTGCTATGGGAGACCATTCTGTTGGGGTGCCACGGGCTGTCACCATGGCGACCGCTAGAGGCGCAGACTCAGGGGAGCTCATGGTGCGAATGCTAAACACATCCGCAGGATCCACGTACAAACGTTGAACGAGTTTCTGTGACATGACATGTCATCTCGAGGAACTCTTGGAAATCTGAATTTGCGGGCTTGGCAAACACTTCTTGCTCCACCGATTATTTCTTTGACTAATTTACTAATGAATTGCGCTGCATCCTGCGTGTTGTGTGCTGTGTGTAGTCAACTCCAGTCAAGTCAAGTCAAATTTATTTCCGCAGCCCTTCGTCACAGAAAAGGGTCAAAGGGCTTCACATGCGCACAGTTGACAAATGTTAACGACAACCCCCCTCGCCTAAACCCCCAGGAGGGCAGTAACGCAGAAAAAACCCATCTGGGGAAAAATGACTTGGCATGATTCGACTGAGGCGGCACGGTGGCCGACTGGTTAGCTCGATGACCTCACAGCGCAGAGGTCGTGAGTTCAAATCCAGAAACTTGCGTGACAGGTTGATTGGACACTCTAAATTGGCCCCAGGTACGAGTGTGAGTGCGGCTGGTTGTTCGACTTTGTGTGCCCTGTGATTGGCTGGCAACCAGTTCAGGGTGTGACCCCGCCTACTGCCCAAAGACTGCTGGGATAGGCTCCGGTGCCCCTCGTGAGGAGATGCAGTTCAGAAAATGGATGGAGGATGTGACTGACTTTAGCTGTCCAAACCAACACAAGAAGGGGCCAAAATCATTGCTGGGCATTCCGGCCGGAACGGGGTTGGCCGTCAGTTTTTATGAACAAGGCCAGAGGGTCGAGGCCAGAACCGTACCGAGATCACGGCCAGAGGCCGGAGGACTAACTGGCAAAAAAGGGTCAAATGCCCAGCTCTCCAAAATGGTAAGGGCGATATTTTGAAAAGTCGAAGACAGTGACTCATGAAAATAAATCAGCAAATGCAATAAGAAGCGGAATCGAGGTAAGCGACACGAGAGCGAGCTCCAGTCGGACTCTTCTTCTTATAAACACGAGGACACGATATGCAACGTGAGAAATTGCATTTTCCAACAGGAGAACTTCCGATTCAAATAAAGAAATGCCAAAGGTTGGTCGTCAGCGTCATGTGGTAAAAGCGCGGGCGACATTTGTGCTGTCAGGCGAATGGATCAAACTCGGCGGCGCGATGGCCTCGTCCGGGTCGGTCCGCTTCGGCTTGGCTTCTGATAAAAGTCGTTGATAAGAGCAAAGCCTGCAATGACCTCGACGCGTTACAGACACTCGTCACGCGCCGACCCGTATCGTCTGCTTTCATATTGTTCTCAAAGATTTTGTAACTTTACGAGGTGGGTTGCGTCGATCTTCTTTTTTGAACTCATCTTTTTTTCATGACTGATCACCAGTGAACTTTATTTTGTTGGTCTGAAAAAACTTTTCAGGTTGTTTTTGTCTTTCCGGAGGTCAGATGAGTCGTTGCGTTCCCACTTTTTATTTGGGCAAAGAAGACCAACAGCAAGATGCTTTATTGAGCAACTTTTATTGAAATGTAGCACACAAGTCAAGCACAAGACGCATTTGAGGAAAACGTTGATTTGTTTTTGAAGAAACAAACACATTTCCGCTTGCACACGCTCACGCAGTAGCACTAATAGTATAAAAGTCAAAACGAACACGATTCACATGACACTTAAATGTGCTCTTACAATTCAAACTATCATCACTAATCAAAAATTATGGTGATCATTTGAAAAACAAGACACTCAAAATGAAGGAAATATCATCGCAGTGAAACTAAGAGCAAACGGCCTGCAGCCATTGCACCTCTTCACTTTCAGTCCAAACGAATAATAGACACGCACGCGCGCACACACAGACGCACACGCACTAGGAAGAAGCAAATGCAAATGAGCAGGTTGGTCTAAACACAGTTTCAGTGAAATATGACGCCGTCGCGAGACACACACGCACACGCGCACACGCGCGGACAGACATTGGAAGGACCAAATTGACGCAAAGCAATACGATTTGAACTTCATGTCTCTCTCTCTCTCTCTCTCTTTCTCATATGATGCAAATTGATAGACAAAAATAAAAATGTCATTTTGAAATGTATTTTCTTGTTCTTCACGATTTCATGGTTTCCAAGATGAACGCAAAGCGGGAAGATATGACCTTCAACAACTTGTTCTCACACACACGCACACGCACGCACGCGCGCACAGCTTCACACGTAGTCCTTGCGGTCGTATCCGGCGTTGTTGCTGCGCGGCGCCGAGTAGGCCATCCTGGGGGGCTTGTAGCGTGGCTCTTTGGGCGGGCAGCTGCTGCACAAGATGGCGCCGCCGATCAGGAGCAGGGCGGAGGCGCCCCAGCCCACGTAGAGCGAGGCGCCCAGCTCCCGCCGCTGCGGGTTGCTCAGGACAGGATTGTAGAAGTTGCGCACCACCACATGGGCGGTCCAGCAGGCCGGGATGAGCACCAGGAGGCCGGCGAGCGCAAACACGACGCCGGCCGCAATCATCACCTTGGCCTTGGCGCCCTCGTCCTCCATGCAGTTGGTGCACTTGGCGCCCGCCGTCGACACCAGCACCCCGAGCACGCCCAGGATGATGGCCACGATCATCATGGCGCGCGCCGCCTGCAGGTCTTGCGGCAGCGCCAGCATGGAGTCGTACACCTTGCACTGCATCTGGCCCGTGCTCTGCGTCACGCAGTTCATCCACAGGCCCTCCCAGATGGTTTGCGCCGTGATGATGTTGGCGCCCACGAACGCCGTCACCTTCCACATGGGCAGCGCGCACGTCACGATAGACATCAGGAAGCCCAGCACGCCCAGGCAGATGCCCAGCAACTCCATGCCCATCGACATGGCCGCCGCCTCAGCGAGTCACTCGGGCTGTGAGGATGGACGACGGGTCGCGGTTGCCAGGTGACTGGTTGTCTGTTTGAGGATGGACGACGGGTTTCGGTTGTGAGGCGGCGCGGCGGAAACGCACCCGCTTTATACAGCCGTTGAGTTGGGACCACACCCCTGTCTCAGCGCCCCGCACAAAACGCACCAAACACACACCTGCACCTGTGCACAGGGCAGGCGGGGGGAGGGGCGCTAGGAACGCGCGTGTGCGTGTGTGAGAAGATGGCTCACTGCGGACAGCAAACATTTGGTTAAGAGGGAACGTTACGCGGAAAACGGAAATGAAACGCCTGCTGCTCCTCATCTTTGTCTCGCCGCAGCAGACGACAGACCATTTATTGGGGGCGACTTTGTTCATTTTGGGAGGAAATGAAATTGCCGCAGCAGCAATCCATTGAAAATGTGTCCTTTAAATGACATGACATTCCTACTTTGTGAGGATGTTGCCACATATACAAAGAATCAAAAAGGTGATTTTAAAGAACGCAAGACAAATACAGACGGAAAAATGTGCAGAAGAAGAAGGAAACAAAACAACAAGGAGCGTGCATTTCAGCTTGGCGGTGAAAGTGCAAAAAGAAGAATAGATGCACAAAGCGGTTGTTAGCGCTTACGAAATTACGCCGTGTGAATGTTCACAAGCAAAATATTTGTTCATATTTTTTGTGTTGGCTTTTGCAAGATGTTTTTGAGTCTTGCTAATTGGGGGGTGGGTCGTGTTTCGAGCCGCCCGTAGGAACAATCTGGTGACAATGACCAAAGAAAAAACAAAGACGGGGAGAAAGGTAATTGAGAGAGGTAAAAAAAAAGAAAAAGAAAAGTCGGTGGTGCGCTAGCTTGTTGCTTCCTCAACATCATCCGTGTTGGGAAAACAATCCGCAAGCTCAGGGACAAACCGGAATAACCACTCCCAGTGTAAACATGAGCCTGCTCTAAGTACGTGCACGTGCGCGTGCACGTACGTGCACTCCTCCAATCAGCAAGCAGCTTGCAAAATGTTTCGTCATCAACTTCAACGACGCTTTGAGATGCGAGTGAGCGCACTCTTTGAGATACAAGCGTCGTTTGGACAATTTCGTGCTTCGGCTTGCAAGTAAAAACTGGACACCCGTTCAAGCGCGACTTTGTGGCAGCCAACTCAGCTGCCCTCACTTGACAACAATTGGCGCAATTGCTCCAAAAAGAGGCTCCAAGCTGGTTCTGGCCTCGCGCAGCTGGAAAGTGCTCCCAAAATGCAGAGAAAAAGAAGAGACATTACTGACAGTCTGCTAGCTTAATGCTAAAAGATGCGTTAATGCGAAACCGCTCAGACTTTCAGCAAAGGATAAAAATAGTGGAGCAACTCAAGTCGACCGAAAATAAAGCAACACTCACACGCAGTGCCGCTACTCGATAGCCGCTACGAAAATGACCCAAAAAAAAAAAAAAAAGGTTACAGCGGCTTCTTGAGAAACTCTTCATTCTTTTCTCTCGTGACGACTTGACTGACCACTCAAGTGGATGCAAAACTTTCGGTGCGCATCCGCCACCGATCGTCAGTACCAAGCACACCACCCCCGAGCCACTCCAATCCCGGCCCGGGTTTGGAGTGGCCTGTACGTCCCGCAGTACAACAACAGGCAACGTAGCGCAACAAAAAGTGCAGATAGGAGCTGATAGCAAAGATCCGTATAAACGTGGTGCTTGTGGCGCCCAAAAAGCCATCTTGAAATGCGCGCTCCCATTTCAGCTGCCGACTCATTGGAATATTCAAAGCAGAGTTGAGCACATTGTTCATTTGGGGAAGTCCGCCGAGGCACCGTCAAAGCAAACAATGTTTATTCAGCTCCAAGAAACAAAAGCACACGAGCACATTCTGACTTGAAAACAAATCCAATCATCAAAGTCATTTGCAAACCCGAAAAACACAAAGAACAGGAAACTGACATGTGGAATTTCAAAATGATGAATCGGAAAATGTCAAATTGAAACGATTTTGTGCATATTTCAAATAAATGATGAACACAAAGTGGACAATGTTTTTTGGAACGAAGGATGATTACTAAAATGATTCGTCTCATCACCGCCACTCGGATTCCATTTTGCGGCTCACGGACTAAACGTCCTGGTCTCCACGGCAACACCAAGTAAGGATGCATGTCCACAGATGCGAATAAATACAAAAAGACGTCCAGACATGACACGGGCTGGTTCTGTCTGGCTCTGGTCGGTTCTCGCTGGTTCCTTCCTGGCGCCGGCTCCAAGGAGAGCGCTCGGTCGCCGGTGGATGTCAACACGCCAAAGGTCGACGGCGCGGCGCTCACACGTAGTCCTTCCTGTGGTAGGAGCTCTGGGCCAGCGACCGGGCGGGGGCGGCCGAGTAGGCCACGCGACTGAGGGGGTGCGCGGCGTACCTGCCGGCCTTCTCCTCGGGAGGGGGGCAGCTGCAGCACAGGATGGCGCCCCCGACGAGCAGCAGCAGCGCGGCGGCCCAGCCCAGGTACAGCGCCGCCCCGATCTCCATCTTTTGCCCCGACAGGACCACGGGGCTGTAGAACTCCACCACGATGGTGTTGGCCGACCAGGACACGGGCACCAGCTGGGCCAGGGCCGCCGCGATGAAGGCGGCGCCCGACGTGATGGTCACCCGGGCTTTGGCGCCCTCGTCTTCGATGCAGTTGGTGCATTTGGCGCCCACCAAGGAGATGAGCAAGGCCAGGACGCCGACGATGATGGACACCACGGTGAGGGCGCGCGCCGCCTGCAGGTCCGGGGGCAGCGCCAGCATGGAGTCGTAGACCTTGCACTGCATCTGGCCCGTGCTCTGGAACACGCACGACATCCACAGACCTTCCCAGTACACCTGCGCCGTGACGATGTTGGCGCCGATGAAGGCCGACACCCGCCACATGGGCAGCGCGCAGCTCACTACGCTCAGGAGCCAACCCACCAGCGCCACCGACACGCCGGCCAGCTCCAGTCCGAACGACGACATTCTGCAAAGATTCTGGTTCCGTTCGCTCCTGTCCACGTTGTCGCCGCCCAAGCTCTTCCTGCTTTCGGCCGCGCGTGGCCTCCTTATCTGGACGTTCTTTTATGGCTCCGACATCCAACCCTCTGCGGTGACGCCGCAAGCGGACCAATGAGGCGCCGGCCGCTTGGGCGTGGACCTTCTGCAGCTTCTCAAACAAGCGAGCTGCTTTATGGTCGAACCTTTCGCCCGCGCTGGCGTCAAGCATGTGCTTTTATTGCCGCGGCGAGCTAATGATCATCCAGCGCCTTGCGCGCTGACGACTGAGCGTGCGGTGTCACGCCGCTCACACTTTGGAGTCGCAATCATGACGCACCTCGTTGCGATGACTGGAAATCACCAGTTTAAACGGTTCCAGTTGGAAAAAACGTCCATCGGCCACCAACATCGCCATCTCATTTGCTTGGCTTCTCTTTAAGGTCGCTGGAGGATTTTGAAAAGCGACTTTTGTTGTCTTTGCTTTGCCTTCAGCTTTTCTTGATTGTGAAGCACATTGAGTTGCGCCTTTGCCTTCTTTCTTTATCAAGACCACAAACTGCAGCTCAGGTTGCTCCCATGACTTGACTCGATTGGGAAAAAAAAGAAGAAAAGACTTGAGAGTGGATTGGAAGACTCGGGTGGGGACGTGCCTTGACGTGAGGCCCGACGAGATCTTCGATCCATCACGTGACGCATTTAGAAGGCGACTTGACTTCTGACAGGATTGGACCTGACTTGAGACTTGCCCAACGCTTGTGAATATTCTCATTCATGCAGACGACCGGAACATTTTAGTCGCAATTCATTCAATGTCCCGAGATCACCACTCTAGGTTTTTTTCTTTTTTTTTAATTTAATCACCACTCGAAAGTGTGATTTATTCGCATCCCATCCCATCTCTGGCCCAAAAGTGCTGCACAACTTTTGAGCCTCTCACTTTCTCGTTACGGCACGCTTCCATCCAAAGTTTGGTTGCGATGAGCGAGGCCTCGAACGCGTCCCGCCGTGACATTTTGGTTAATGAGCAACTTTTACGCACAACAACATTCAGCTTGTTTTGACGAGGCGCCAGCGTTCTCATAAAAGTGTGCGTCTGTCAGAGGAACTCAACACCAACGCGAGAGTTTGCGGAAGTTGGACGACTTCCACGTCGGAGAATCGAGAAGTAGGTCAGATTTTGACGTGAGCGTGACACACTTTGATCGCGCATTGGTTTAAATGCAATCACAATCGCGAGGGAGTCCGCAGAGCGAGCGCCTCTTCTTGCCAGCAAGCGATAAGATAAAAGCAGGCCGTTGAGTGGGCATTATCTTCCCGCTCCGGACGCAAACTAAACACGAGCATAACTGACTAAACAATCATCTCTTTATGAAATACGTATAATTGCTATAGGATGACGCTTTCATGTGAACAGTAGCTAAGAATACGAATAGAACTGATGATGTCGTAACATCCGTTTGTTACGTGAGCCTTCTGTGGGGATTTACCCGACCCGATTGACCCAATCACGTCAACACTTTTCCCAACAAGCGATCATCGTTTCGAGACCTTCCTTCACTTCAAATTCCGTCCGGAATTCCGACTCGGAACAGTAAATGTGCTACATACGATTTGTGAAAGCAGATTGATGACGTTGGTGTTTTTCCAAACATCTGTTTTTAATTTGGAAAATTTTGCCAGACTTTCTGATGGACGTTACAAACCAAAAACGGAATCATTATCGTTTTATGTTGCTGTAATTTCGGCACCGCACTCATTTTGAAATCATGTCTGGAGAGATGGAAATTTAAAAAAAAAAGAGAAAAAAAGATTTTTCATCCGATTCATCTAATAAGTACTCAATTAGGGAAGAGTTTTTTTTTCTTGTGTTCCACAGCGCCAACTAGTGGTTTGGCACGCACACGCGTCATCGAGCTCATTTTGCCACACAGGGACGGAAAACTGTTGATCGAGTTTGCTTGAGGCTTGAGACAGCGAGTGAGCGAGCGTGGAAGGTGATAACAAGTTTCTATTGTGAAGCGTCATTGCTCTCCAGTGCCATCGAAACCCGCACTCAGCTCGTCAACGCTTTCGATCGCACACACCCAAACTCAACAACGCCGCCGCCAATGCTACGTTGACATCATGACATATGGAGCTCTTTAACCTTCTTTTGAGGGAGTCCAGTTCTGGCTCGATGGAGCTTGTCCTGTTCTACTCTGTCTGGAGCTGTTTTTCAGCTGGCTTTTCAGGAATTGGCTTCATCTCAATGCTGAACGTCACATCGAAACGAATCAGACCCAAATCTAAGAGCAGTCATTGCTCAGCGGGCCAGATTTAAGCAGCGAGCGCCCCCGTGTGGCCATCCAGTTGAATGTCGACCATTTTGATGCAGCGCAATTGACGTGCTTGTGTTTGTTTTTCCAAAGTGAGGCCTGGCCAATCTGGAGGTTTTTTGTAATGTCGTGGCGCTCATTTCGGCCGCTTCCGGAAGGCTCCAGAAAATTTCAGGAGGTTTGCGGGCAACTTAACGACCGCCTGCGGACACATGAAAGACTCTCTGTGACGCCACTTTACGAGCGCACTCAACACAAGTCAAGAAACGAGCCGCCGAATGGAGTCTTGGCGCCGTTTTGGAGACGCGTCGACCCGTCGCTTACTTAGCCAGGTGACCTCTGGAAGCACAGCAGAAGTGCGTGCACGATTGACGAATGAGTCGCCAGCAGGCTGACCTCCTCCTCCTCCTCCTCCTTCATCTCCACCTTCTCGAGCAAAATTCCACGCTGAGCTTCTGAATGGCGTTCTGTCTTCTGCCGAGTTCTGACATTGTGGCCCACAAAGGAACTTGATCCATTTTCTTCCCCCACAATCGCACCAAAGTTCTCTTCAAAGACGACCTCGGCTGACACCGCCAACAGTCGTCTTCTTCTTCCGACCCATTTCGGATCTGCGATGTCACATCTTGGGGAACATCCCGAGTTGATTTGACGTCTCCGTTATGTGACGCCGTTCACTTCAATAAGCAAAATATTTATTCTCCTGAAAATGTTTTTAAAACGTGTCAAATGTTCTCCCACGTAGGCCTCCTCATTTCGGTCTTGTCCCGAGAATGAGATGCACATCCGCCTGTGGCTGCTTCATTCACAAACAAAAACAGACCGAGTTTATAAACATTCGGCATGCGTCCGTCACGTTAACGCATATATCGCCAGCTAACGGCGCAATCTCGGCTGCCTCGCCGCGTTGTTGCTCGCTGTTGTTGCGACGTTCCAGCCGGTAACAAACCAAGCATCAACATAACAGCAAATCATGTTCGATCGTTCATTTAATATGAGAAGAACGAACGACCAATGAAGGATTCCGTCCTTGCTTAAAATGGCTGCTGCTTGAAGCGAATGGCGAGCGCCGCGATGCCAGCGGCAGAGGGCACACACACACACACACGTCACTCCAGTTCCTCACGTTGATTCATTTTTATTCTGCGCTCACTTTTGATTGAAACCCGTCACAACACCGACAATGACACGAAATAAGCCCATGAAAATATTAGGAACAGCTCTGACTTAAGATGCACTTCCTTCATTCTGACAGCTGCGTTATTCTCGGTGCTTGAAATGTTCACCGAATTGCAAGCTTGTTATTCTTTTCAAATTTGGACTTTGACACGATTCACAGGATTGAGGGGATCAAAAGATGAGAAACGACGTGTGACTGAACAACAACAAATATGTGACTTGTGTGTCTCTTTGTGTGCATGCGTGCGTGTTCTCATATTTGGTGAGCTGCGTTTCGATGTGAGTCACAACGTGCGGCCATTGCTCGAGCACCTTCAAGAGAAACCCGGCCGGGTGGATTTGGGGGTTGGGCTCCGTTCATTGTGAGCGAGCTGACAGTTAGCGTCTTGTTGTGGTCTTTGAGGCGGGACAAACAGGTTTTCGGTCCCTGACACTGGAGAGGCGTGTCCCTGCGTGGCTCCGCCCCTGAGAGCAGAGAGATATGTAGCCACTCTCTTGCCCGTCCTCCCCCACACAGAAAAGGCGCCCAGCCGGCCACTCGCTCCTTCGTTCGTTGGCAGGCTCCTCACAAATTCCGACTCCGCCGACAGGAAGGGAGAGGGGGGGGAAGAAAAAAAAAGAAGAAGAGCAGATGGTGTCCGCGGGCTTCCAAATATTGGGCGCCGCCCTAGGCCTGATCGGCTGGATCGGCGCCATCGTGGTTTGCGCGCTGCCCATGTGGCGCGTGACGGCCTTCATCGGCAGCAACATCGTGACGTCGCAGACCATGTGGGAGGGCATCTGGATGTCGTGCGTGGTGCAGAGCACGGGCCAGATGCAGTGCAAGGTGTACGACTCCATGCTGGCGCTCAGCTCCGACCTGCAGGCGGCGCGCGCCCTGGTGGTCATCGCCATTGTGGTGGGCATCCTGGCCATCCTGCTGGCGGTGGCGGGCGGCAAGTGCACCAACTGCGTGGAGGACCCGGTGTCCAAGGCCAAAGTGGGCGTGGCGGCCGGCGCCGTCTTCATCGCGGCCGGCGTGCTGCTGCTGATCCCCGTGTGCTGGACGGCGCACAGCGTGGTGCGAGACTTCTACAACCCGCTGGTGGTCAGCGCCCAGAAGCGGGAGCTGGGCGCCGCCCTCTACATCGGATGGGGGGCGGCCGCCCTCATGCTCGTCGGCGGCGGCATGTTGTGCTGCAACTGCCCCCCCAAGGACGAGGGCTCGTACACGGCGCGCTACAAGGCGGCGCGCTCCGATGCCTCGGCGCCCGTGTCCGGCAAGGACTTCGTCTAGACGTCTGCGTCGTCACCTTTTCGCGTCAGAACAAGTGTCGAGGAGCGTCGCCAAATGACACGCGGACTCGCCGGCTCATGATGTACCTTGCGAGAGCTTTGAACTGTTTCGCGCTGACGTCGATAATTGAACCAAAATAAATGAGGTGAAATCGGATAGTTAAGAATAGCCGGTCGCGCTTTCGTGGCCGCCATCTTGAGTCTGTCGCCGTGGGCCCCGAAAGGCGGCAAGTTGACATGGACTCCTCCCACAGGAAGAATGATTGCCTTCCAAACGTTTTTGTCGTTATTATCCTTTGGCCACGTTTTCATTTTCAAATGCAAGCTCCTCTCTTGTCTCATTTGGGAGCACATGTAAATAAATATTTCCTCTGCCAATCACAACTGCTCTCACGCGCTTTTTTCACACTCATGATGACATGCAAGGAACACGTTAGAATTCGTCTCGTATCGCAGCAGAGCCTGCAGCGACTTCCGGCACTTTAACTATCGGAAGCAACGTTTTCCCTGAAATGTGTTGGATTGTTTGCAAACTGCACAGTGGCGATTGAAACCCAACTTTGCTATTTCTCGACTCTCGAACATTTCTGCTCGCTGACAAACAAAGGAATGGAGAGAGCTCTCTCGCGACTCGCCACACCCAAACCAGATAGACGACAAACACTTAACGACTGCTGCTGCCTCTGGCCTCTTTTCATTGCGTGCGCGTGCGCGTGCGCGTGCGCGTGCGCGTGCGCGTGCGCGTGTGGGTAAAGAAAGAAAGGTGGTGGAGGACAAAAACAAGAATAGGAGAAAGACGCTCCTTTAGGTGTTTCTGTCCGGTTTGGGCTGCTATAAAGCAGAGAAATATATTTGCTTTTAATCTGCGTGTGCGAGCGTGCGCGTCCCACGGCTGCCCTCCGTGAGCTCAACTACCAAAACTTGGAGTGACGTGCGCTGATTTGAGGCGCGCGAAGAATAGAAGGAGCCGAGATAAACCAAGACAAAGGCGAGCATGCATGCGAGCCCAAATGCCGGCGCCGAGGCCTCCCGCCTCGCTCGCTCGGACCACTTGTGAGTCCGGGCGGTGCTGAAGAATGCCGACGGTGCAGATATGCCGAGCCCGTCGCACCTGCGCCTCGTGTCACGAAAAAAACAAACAAAACAAAAAAAAAACACGGAAATGTCGGGCTATTGGTCTCGACGTTGGCTCCGTTCAAATTGCTTGCTTGCATCGTCTTTGTGTTTTTCAAATCCAAGTGTGTCAGGTGTCGCTCAAGACTGAATCGGTGGTCTCAACTTCTGTGGCAGCTGCTGGACATTCAGCCTGGGTCTGTCTAGGCTTCATTAAGTCCACAAAAAGGGTGTTAAGAATTCCCAAAACAAGAGTGTGCGCGCGTGCGCGTGCGTTTGCATGAGACGGCGAGTGAATTTTTTAACTGCAAACTGGTCATGTGGAAAGCTTTGAAAAACTTGATAAAGCGATCTGTGTCAGGTGGAGGATTGAGGCGGAGGAGCCAAACGCAGGGAAGTCGGGCAGGAGTAACGTTGAAGGTATTTCATTGAAGGAAATCACTAAAGGAAACTAAAAGCAAACAAGGAACGGGTGAAAAACAAAAACATCAAAATAACAATGAAAAGTGAAACATGCTGAGGAACGCACGACAAACCACAAGAACGAAAAGAAGCAGGGAACTAAATGCAAACAAATTGACGAGACAACAAGGAACACCTGGACAAGACGCAAAGGCTTGGAAGGAGCTGATTGGCTAACGTGAGCGAATGGGTCGACAAGCGCAGGTGGACAAAATAAGCTTTAACGAAAGACCCCAAAGGAACACAAAGAAAAACTTCAAACACGGGACCATGTCTGTCCGTGCGTGCGTGCGTGCGTGCACGAGTGGTCGTCGTTATGTCTTCTGCACATTTCTTGTGCTTTGCATTTGAATTGTGGCTGCTCGGGCTTCCACCGCATTCCACAACCAAGCGAATAAAATGAAAAAAAAAAAGAGAAATATATGAAAAAAAAGTTGTTGTTTTTTTGTTGTTGTATTCATTTGTTTTGGCGCAGTCCAAAAATAAATTCAACATATTGCAGTTGCATTTCTTTCATTTTGATTTCATTACAAACTACATTTTTCAGAGGTAACTCATAACCGTTTGTATCGACTTACACATCAGCTTCACCTTGGCCGGCCTCACTCACTTGCAGTCGCAGATGCATGATGGGAAGAAAGCAAGTTTTAATGGCGAGGACTTTTGTTGACTTTCTTTTGGTGGACGAAGGGCAAGCGTGGTCTCTCAGCGGGAAGCACGCGACGGCGTTCCTGAGCGTGAGGCAGCGTACAGGCCGCTCAGTAAATTTCAGCAAGCCGTTAGGAAGACAAGAGCATTGGCGCGCACGTCACCAAGAAACGCTCGGACGCGCCTCAAGAATGCTCGCCGGCTCTTGTTTTTAACGCGCTGACACGGACGGGAGCGTCGCTTGGCTCACCGACTCGCGCCAAGTGACGCGGTTAAGCCGTCCAAAACAAAACCAACATCGTTTAGGTTCCCTCAAACATTTGTTCTGACATCACACAAACATATCGTCCTATTCTAGCAGATTGGGTGTAATTCAAAAGTCAAGTCAAATCGTGGCAAGTTCATATTTTTGGGCACACTATTGTCCCGAAAGGACATTTGATAAAAATAAATGCTTGTAAAAGAGAAACAAAATGTGTGTCAATGACTTTCGGGATTTTCTCCCTAAATGAACTCCAAAAAATGCATTGATCAAGAAACGTTTAACACGTTTAAAGGCCACCTAAAAGAATGCGGTGGGCCCCATCTGGCCCTGGGGCCGTTAGTTTGACACCTTGTGGTCAAAATATTCGCAATCAGTGTTTTAGAATTAGAATTAGAAATCCCTTTATTGTCATTGTACTCAAGTGTGCAACGAGATTAGAGGGCTCCCCTCTCCAGTGCAATACAACAATAATACAGACAAATATATAAATTAGATAAATAAATAAGAGCGTGCAATGGAATTTAGTACTGAATAGGGTAAATAAAAACACATCACGTCGCTGTTCTGCAAGGTAAGGGTGTTCTCGTGTGTGTGTGAGAGTTCAGAATGGAGATGGCGCTTGGAAAGAAACTGTTTCTCAGTCTATTGGTCCTCGATTTGATGCATCTGTAGCGCCTGCCAGAGGGCATCAGGTCGAACAGGTGTGAGTTTGGGTGGGTATTGTCTTTGACGATGTTGAGAGCCCTTCTGAGGCACCGGGCGGTGTAGACGTCCGACAGTGAGGGGAGAGGGCAGCCAATAATCCTTTGCGCTGTTTTGACCGTCCTCTGGAGCCTCACTCTGACCGCCTCAGTGCAGCCGCCGTACCAGGTGGAGACACAGTACGTCGGCAGGCTCTCGATGGACGAGTGGTAGAAGGAAGAAGAGGTGGACCCAAAATGCGAGGAGGCAGGGATAAGGGTAACTTAAGGGAATTTATTAAATCACTTCAACGAGGGCAAACAAGGAACGTGGGCCAATAAACGTGGCAGGGGGGCAGACTTTAAAGACAAACTAAACGTGACAAGGCTGGACCGAGGATGAGAGCAAAACACCGAGATGAACTACAAAGGGACGTGAACAAGGGCGAACGCAGGCATGAACGTGATCAAAGCAATGTACGTGAGAATCCGAGACGCAGCAAAACGGGATAACGATCCGACACTGGGTTGAGGGCATGGAAGGCATAAGTAGTCCGGTAATCAGGGGAGCAGATGGGGAGCAGGTGTGTGATCGTTAATGAGGAGCAGGTGCGTGGCTGGTGAGGGGAACCGCCCCTGCTCAGCTGATCAAAACAAACAGGAAGAAGCACATGGCAGGAAGGAGGGGAGAAAATAACAACAAAACAATAACAAAAGGCTGTCATGCCCGACGCGGATCATGACAGAGCCGGCCACCGCCGCCACCTGGGCCTTGGCGCCGCAGTCGTCCACGCGGGTGGCGCACTTGGCGCCCGCCACTGCCAGCAGCAGGCCCAGCAGCGCCAGCAGGATGGCGATGACCACCATGGCGCGCGCCGCCTGCAGGTCGTGCGGCAGCGCCAACAGCGAGTCGTACACCTTGCACTGGATCTGGCCCGTGCTCTGCGCCACGCACGTCATCCACAGGCCCTCCCACATGGCCTGCGCCACCACGATGTTGTTGCCCACAAACGCCGATATCTACCACATGGGCGGCACGCACGCCAGAATGGCACCCATCCCGATGAAGAGAACCTGCAAGCCGAGAGACGCCATCGGCGAGTGACCGCCGCCGCCCCCCCAAATGTCAGCCACAAGTGTAAACGCTTTGAAAAATGGTGAACCCCAAGCACCCCTGCCCCCAAAACCTTTGATCAACTTATTTGCAGCCATTGACGGATATAGACGCCAAAAAAAAATACATTCATCTTGCCTGGGCTGGCAGTGAATTGGTTAAAGTCCTCTAAACTATTTTGAATATTTTATGTCTTTACTTTGAAATGTTTTTCAAGTTATCTGTTCATGTGTTTAAATGAGTATCTTTTTCGAAACTACTTTTGAGTTCCGAGCTTTGCTTTTGAATGTTGTGTCTTGTCGATGAAATGCATTGTGGAAATCAAAACGCCTTTCCTTGCCTACCAAAAGGCTGTTCGCTTCATGCAACCAGACGAAGATGGGCAATTAGCACACGAGTGACCTCCCCGCAGGTGTCTCCAATGTGCGCTCAGGCTGCCAGCCAATCAGCGCGTGGGCCTGGCAGCTGCTTAAGTAGCAGAGCCGCATGACGTCGCTCAGCATCCTCGCACGTCTGCCATCAACATGTCGTCTGTGGGCCTGCAGATGTTCGGCGCGTTCCTGGTGACGGCGGGATTCTTGGGCGCCATCGTGACGTGCGCGCTGCCCATGTGGAAGGTGTCGGCGTTCGTGGGCAACAACATCGTGACGGCGCAGGTGTTCTGGGAGGGCCTGTGGATGAACTGCGTCAAGCAGAGCACGGGCCAGATGCAATGCAAAGTGTACGACTCCATGCTGGCGCTGCCCCGCGACCTGCAGGCGGCGCGCGCCCTGGTGGTCGTGGCCATCCTGCTGGTGGTCGTGGGCCTGCTGCTGGCCGGCGTCGGCGGCGAATGCACCAACTGCCTGGAGGAGCGGACGCAGAAGGCTCGCGTGGCGGCGACGGCGGGCGTCCTGTGCGCGGCGGGCGGCGTCCTGCTGCTCATCCCGGTGTCGTGGTCCGCCCACGTGGTCATCCGCGACTTCTACAACCCGGTGCTGGGCGACGCGCAGAGGCGGGAGCTGGGCGCCGCGCTCTTCGTGGGATGGGGCTCGGCGGGACTGCTGCTGATCGGGGGCGCGCTTCTCTGCTGCTGGTGCGCCTCCCGCCGGGACGCGGCGTACTCTGTCAAATATTCTGCGCCGCGCTCGAGCGCGAGCCGGGACGTTTACGTTTGACTCGTGCTGCCACGCTCGCTCCACTTGTCTACCTTTTTTTAATGAGCTCACATGGTTTATTATTATTTTTTTTTAATTTGTAATAAATGTCACCCTTTAAGCCTTAGACGCCCTCCGTTTCCTCTTTTTAATTCGGTTGCAACTATAGGACTTGCTTTCTCACAGTCTCAATTAAGTTGAGGCCAATGAGAATCAGCAAATATGCGCTTGCGGAGTGCGTCACTTTTTCAGACTTTGTCCTTTTTTTGGGGTGCTAAATTGACTTTAATTGCAAATCTTGAATGTCATTGTTTCAGCCTGAACGAAGAAACTTTTAGAACTGTAGAAAGATCAAAATTTCGCCTCAATTGCTTTGCGGTGTGTGCTGCACATCCATCAAACAACAACGGTGTGCCCCCCCCATCTTTTTGACGAATAAACGCCGTGGAAAATAAACAATTGACAAAAATTTAAAAAGCGAAGCTTCCGAGCTTGTTTGCATCACGTTGATTCTTGTCGCGAGGCTTGAGTTGTTCTGCAAATATCACGTGACCGACTTGCGTGCGTAATTTCTCGGAGGAAAAACCGCACACACGCCGTCAGTGGCAGAACAGTTTTTTCCCCAAACACTTCTTGCTGTAGTCTCCTTCAGAGTAAGAGCATGTTTGACATTACCTAAATAAAATACACAAATCAACAATGCAAAGTTAAAAAGTTTGAATCGTTTCCATCTTTTACTGCCAAAAAAAGTGGCTTGCTTGTCTTTCAGTTTCGTCCAAAATGTGAACCACGCATATTTAGACAAAAGGTGTGCTTGAAGAGGAGCAGCCTAAAACTTCGTGTTGTGGAGTAAATATTCTGAAATAAATGTGTAAATGCATCCCTCCCCGACGTCCTTATTTGGCAGAAACTGTCCTTTGGCTCCTCCTCGCTTTTTTTTTTTTTAATTTATTTTTTTGTGGAGGATCAGGTGGAACCGGAAAAGTGGTGCGTGGTCCTCCCTGCTTTGTTTGCGCTCGTGCACGCAAGAGAAGCCGCGCGCGTTGACTCGGGCTGGGTCAGGTGGGCGTGTCCACGCGTGGCAACTTTGAAGCGCAACTGCTCGACGACGCATTAAGACGAGCAAGATGCGGACGCAGCTGTTGGGCGTGCTGCTGGGCGTGCTGGGCCTGCTCGGCACCGGCCTGATCTGCGGGCTGCCTGCCTGGAAGGTGACAGCCTTCGTGGGCTCCAACATCGTGACCGCGCAGGTGTTCTGGGAAGGCTTGTGGATGAACTGCGTCATCCAGAGCACCGGGCACGCGCAGTGCAAGGCCTACGACTCCGTCCTGGCCCTGCCTCGAGACTTGCAGGTCTCCCGGGCGCTGGTGCGTATTTGCGCGCACCCTTTGCCACGCACCACGAGCACGAGCGGTCCTCTCGGTTTGAGCTCAAGACGCAAGACAATTTGTCTGACCACGGGCCACATTTTGTAGACACAAGTGAATTTCTCCATTAGAGTATTTTCCTTGTTGGTGCAAAAAAAAAAAAAAAACACAATCCGTCCATCCATCGTCTTTGTCCGTGATTTCAACAACTTTTGCACACTCGTAGGACAACTTTGTGCTGCTACTAGTGAGGCAAGACTGTGCGCAAGTTGACATCAGTGCACTGTTTTATGGCAAGATGCTCGTCGAATGTGGACATGGCCGAAGCACGCTGTTGTCGCTTTTGCCGCAAACGTAACACGTCTTACGATGCCAACAAAGACGGCACTAATAGCTGGACGAAATGGAATAAAATGTTTTAGATTTTTATTCCCATAAATTCTTCCTCGGTTGATGTCCAAGTAGAAATGGAAACAAGTCGTGCGCTACACGTCACAACGTGCGCACGAGTACAAGGCGCTAACTGTCGTACGGCCTTCCCGCAGGTGTGCGTGTCGTTGGCGGTGGGCGTGCTGGCGGTGGGCCTGGCCGCGGTGGGTGCCCGCTGCACGACCTTCCTGCGTCACGATTGGCCCACCAAGAACAACGTGGGCCTGTCGGCGGGCGTGGCCTTTGTGGCGGCCGGCGTCCTGTGCGTGATCCCCGTCAGCTTGTCGGCCCACGGCATCATCACGGGCTTCTTCGACCCGCTGGCGCTCGAGGAGCGCCGCGGCGAGCTGGGCGCCTCCATCTACGTGGGCTGGGCCTCGGGGGCGCTCCTCATCATCGGCGGGGTGCTCGTGTGCTCCGTCTACTCGTGCTGACGGCGAGCACGCTGAGTCTCTCTCTGTTGACTTTGACACTTTTCCGACATTTCTTTCGTGCACCGATTGCACCTTTGACCAGAATTGAAGCGAAAACTGTCGAGGTCACGTGAAGATGGACAAGAAGGAGCCCACCAGCAGCCGAGTCACGCGCAAGTATTAATACAAGACAATATGTCTTTTGTCCTCTGAGCTGTTCACTGCACGTTTCCCGTGGTGGGTCCGCCCCGTATTCTGTCTGCTGAGCTCCCCCGAGACCTGAGTGACCTGACTCGTAAGTTGTTCACCGTGTGAGCTGTCATTAGGCTAATTTTTCAACTTGGATGCAAAATCTTAAAGGGATCGTCGAGTGGGCGTGCTCCCAGAACCTCGTGTCTCAAGACACCGCTGTTGGTTGCACAACTCCACACAAGTGCATCTCGTGATATTTGTTGTCTGATGGTTGCTTTTAAAGCAATCAAAGTAGAGCAACGCGATACGCTCACCTTCAAACAATACGACGTCATTATTACGGTTGGTTCATTTGTTTGATATTTTTGATAAAAGATGATCCGCCATGTTGTATGTATGGAGGTCACCGGTGCCGCCAATTGAGTTTTCATCGGCGTCGAGAGTCACCTGCTGGATATAGACCACGACATCCAAAGTAGCTTCAGAACTCGATTCGGGAGCCGCCATCGCACCTCGGCGATTCTTTCATCGACTTTTTACAAAGTCATTTTGTCCACTTTTGTAACACAAAAACATTCTGAAGAGTTTGGGGGCACTCTGCAAGTGGATTGGTGGAAGAGATTTGGGTTTAAGCGAACGAGTCAAGTCATTTAAGTGGCGGGATCACAATTAGGGCTTTCAACCTTCAACTTGCATGATTCAACATAGCTGTATTTTGTATTTATATATTTTTTTACATCCATGCTGCAAAATATGATTGCATGTAAATAAAAGATCGGCTTTTGCCCGCTTTGTTGCTCTTTTGGGGACAGTGATCACGTTCAATATTTTAGCAGTTTTCCTCCCAATCACTGGGGGGCGCCAGATGAGATTCAGGTGCTTGAATGTACATTGACGATGTTCAATCAAACAATGACTCTATTGGAACTCGATGCCTGTGGGCATTTTAGTGACGTGAATTATTTCTGGATTCTTTTTTTTTTATGAATCAATACATTTTAACTAACCAAATGGGGAAAAAAAATCCAAATGGAAATAAAATGACAGGACTCTAAATGGTGTGCTCGGTACGTGGGCCACCTTACAGGAGGTAACCGGGCCAACCCACAGATGGAAGGATGAGCGATTATTTCAAATTGAACTCTCTCACATACACACCCACATAGGAAGGAGGGAAGAGGAAGTGATGATGTGTTGCACGTGAGGCTCCGCCCCCTGAGCTCCCTTCGAGCAGGTGCGGTCGTCTCCACCCGCGTTCAGCGGAGTCACTCCCAGGTGACGAGCGTCAGCCTGCAAAAGTGCAGAGAGACGAATGGGCGTCTCGTTTCGACCGGCAACGACGACGAGTCCCACCAAGAACATCGACAAGACGACGTCTCAGGTGTGTTGTGGAAAACAAAAGGAGCCGTTGTCATCCTTGCGCTCGATTTTCTTTGCAAGAGGTCAGTCTTGACAGGCAGGCAGCATGTTGACTCGTGTTCTTTTCTTTTTCTTTTCTCCTTGCGGACAAGAACGAGCAAAATTAGCAGCAGAAGATATCACGTATGCGGGCGGGTCGGCCGGGGTCTTCCTTCTTGGCAGCAAATGCTTTCGGGTTTTTCCAGTTTAGCGGGTGCCGTTAGCTCGGACATGCGCAGGTGGCCGACTTTGGATGACGTGAGCAGTCGAGGCTTCTCGCACACAAAAAACGTGAAAAGTGTTGAGGACGTCAATTGGCACGCTCTTTGCCAACAAATTTTTGGTGTGTGACAAACTTGGAAGCGTCCACTTTCTGGAAACTTCGACTTTCATCATTTTCTCTTAGCAAACGTCCACAAGCTGTCACAGCGCTCAAAAAAATGTTTGATGTTTTTGTCCTATTCCATCAAAAGAGGCGACAAAAAATGGAGTCAATTGACATTGAAATTGATCAGCGCCTATTTTCGTACTCAACTCGTTGCTTAGAGACCTTGGTGAGCTTCAATTAATTTCTGCCTCTCGTTCTCCCTGAAAACCGACCGATCGAAGACATTGGCAAACATCTGCTTTGACTTTGCAAAAAAATAAAAAAATCAACATTTTCTGACCGCTGGTACCAGGGGTGCAACTACCTACTTTCTGGGGTGTATGCAGACACATGACAAGCGATCCCCCCCCCCCTCCCAAAAAAAAACATACGTAGCAGTGAAGCTGCTAACAAGCACCCTCCGCGGACACGCACTGGAAACAAAACAGCCCGTAGCACCAGCACCACGCGTGTTTTCCGTCTCAAGGGAGGCCGGCGTGCATTGTAAATTTTAAAATAAAACAACTCGGAATTCAGCCCTTTTCCCTTTTTTATTTTCAATAGTAAAAAAAAGAAAAATAATAATAATATTAATTCTATATATATCGATATCGACCGATATGACATACATGCATCCCGATATAGTTTTCAGCCATATCGCCCAGCCCTAGTCCGATTGATTCACGGTTCAAATAATGGATTCTGCTCCTCTGACAACCGACGTCTGGTCTTCCACCGCAGGCGGTTGACATGGCGTCGATGGGCACGCAGCTCCTGGGAAGCGGCCTGTGCCTGCTGGGCTGGGTGGGCGTAATCATCAACTGCGTGCTGCCCATGTGGCGGGTGACGGCGTTCGTGGGCAGCACCATCGTGACGTCGCAGACCATCTGGGAAGGCATCTGGATGAGCTGCGTGGTCCAGAGCACGGGCCAGATCCAGTGCAAGCCCTACGAGTCCATGTTGGCGCTGAGCGCTGACCTGCAGGCAGCACGCGCCCTCACCGTGCTGGCGGCAGTGACCGGCGCCGCGGGCCTCGTCCTAGCCTTCGTCGGGGGCAAATGCACCCGCTTCCTGGACAGGCCGGGGTCCGGGTCACGGTCCAGGTCCAAAGGCAGGGTGGGGGTGGCCGCAGGGGTAATTCTGGTACTAGCGGGATTGCTGTGTTTAATTCCCACCTCATGGGTCGCCGGCGCTGTGGTCCGCAAGTTCTACAGCGCAGCCATCGACGCTCAGCGGCGTGAGATCGGAGCCTGCCTCTACATTGGCTGGGGGGCGTCCATCCTGCTCATCCTGGGAGGGGGGCTTTTCATCAGCGCCGGCTGCCCCCTCGAGGCTCAGCGGGCGGACAAGAGCCCGTCCGTTCGATACCTGATGGTCCGCTCGTCCACCGGGTCCCTCCGCAAGGTTCCGGCCACGAGGCCCACCGGGACCATTTTCAGCGGACCGCCCAGCTACCGGCCGGCTTCTACCAAGTCCGAGCCGCCCGACGTGGCCGCCTGGGGTCAGAACTCGGAGAGGTCCTGGGCACCGTCTAATAAGTCTCAGCTGAAACCAACCGGCTCGGCGCCCTCAGAGCAAAGCGACGCTCTGTCTGCCGAGTCTCAGTTGAAGGCAGACAAGCAGGACCTCAACGAGACTTTGGACTCGGATGGGAGCCAACGTGAAGATGCATCCTCCAACCCTTCAAAGACCTACCTATGACCTGACACATCAAAGCTCTGGACTCGCTGTCTCTTTGACATGGACCGATCAAAGTCCGACTGTTGACCAGGACCGACGCTTATCTGTCCATTCCAAAGAGCTAGACCGACTATTTGAGACTTCAAAGGCCCACGTTTGTTGTGGACTTGAAATCAAAGAGCGCTAACAAAGCGATATGATACAGGCTGTGTCTTTGACTGACAAGAACTAACTCTATTTGACGGATCCAAGTCTAAACTATAGACCCGGACTATTTGTTTCATGTCTAGATACCCCAAAGGCCTAAACTGGCTGTTTAAGACTTGAAAGTCCTACCTTTTGAAGTGGACTAACTCAATGGGTATACATCAAAGAGCCATTGTCGACCCAAATTTGTTGTGGACCAAATGTATTTGACAGTTTTCCTTGCGCTAGTCCTACATTTAATCTGTCTAAACACTTAGACGGCGACTTCAAAGATCTAGACTACGCTAGTCCCACGTTTGATGTGGACTTAACACAAAGACTTGAGCGAGATATCTCCTCGGTGCGGATTAACTTTAAAGTCCCACCACTGGCCCGGACATCAAGGACTTTTGTAAGACAGCGGCGATGCCAGCCATGATGCAGGAAGTTGACGTTGAGGTTCTCTTGACGGGTGAGCAGATTGGATCAGGTTAGTCATGAGTTCATCGAAGGGACTGCCAAGGTTACACGAGATATTTCACAAGGACTTGAACATGTCCCGAGGAGACCCAGTGAGTTTATCGGATACTATTACAGAAAAGGAAACGACGACAATGACCACGAAGAGACATCAAAACCTAGTGGAACTTTTTACTGCGTCCAAGTTTTTCCGACTTGACTTGGACTAACTCTTGAACGAGATCGAATTGGCCACTTTGACCTGACCCGACTCGGGTTGACCTTTTCTTTGATCTTGTGTGTGTCTTTGTTGCGTCCAGTGACAGGAAGTGATCTATAACCTCTACTCTGTCTTTGACAGCATTTGGTTCATGTTTGATTTGATTATGAAATGAAAATGTGACATTTTTAGCTCATAACCTCTGATAGCGAAATGTTTTTTGTCTTTTTTCCAGACCCGACTGTTCTTTACACTTTTGGATGACCCCAAAACATACGAGACACATCAATGTGCAAAATATTTGCAGTAAAGCTTGAGGAAGTGCTACTGTGCTTGTTTTGAATGGCTTATTTTGAAATGAAGGTCAAAAACGAGGAGGAGAGAAGATGGCAGCTGCTTCGTGAGATTGGAAGTGTGATGAGCTGAGTTTTGCTTGCGTGCCGGTCAAACCGGTTGGACAGAAAGTCTGCTGCTGGCTTTGCAGACGCCAAAATGGTTTCACTCGACATCTTTCGCTTTCAATCGCACGGGTTGAATGAGTATGCATCATCACTCGTTGCATCGTGATCATATCGTTTCTAGCGCTGTTCTGTCTTTTTGCAGACATCAAAGTGGTTTTGCGTGTGAGCTTTTGCCAAGCTATTCTTTGTGCAACTCTTTACTTCAATAGGGTGAGTGGAAGTGGTCCAGAGTGTATGAGCGGCACGATGGCCTCACAGTGCCCGGGAAAAAAACAAAAAACACATGCATTACATTTTCGACAACTATATTGCATTAACGATCGATTCCTCGCAACGGAAATTCCGATATCCGGAACCCGGAAGCCAGAGCGTAGCCCCGCAGTTGCGCAAACTCAAGCATACAACGGAAAAACCTTGACAGCTCCCCCATGATCGGATCCAAAACGGCGACATGTAAATGACCCTTTGGCATGAGTTTTATTGAAATTGAAAAAGATTTCAAATCCATTCGTTTACGTCTGTAGATCATGGCATCCAAACGAAGAAGAACGGTAATGACCGTGGAAGAGAGTGAAATGGATCTGATTAAGCGAAGTGAATTTAGATTCCGGCAGTTTACCTGCCCGAAGGAAATTGCTTGCGGCTTGACGGACGAAGTACAACGGTGTAAATGAACGTGTCCTGGAATGCTTAAGCTGTTGTGCTAAAAATTTCACACTAATTGGACCGCTGTTTAGAGCGAAGGTGAGACCAATGGGCATTGAGAGTGAGTGAGTGGAAGAAAAAGCTATTAAAAAAAAAAAAACGAAAAAAAAAGCTGTATTTTGTTAACATACTTGCATGCGTGAGGAAGAGTGGCAGTGGCATCACGTGTCACATATGTACCCAAGTCGTTTCCCACGTAAGGAAATTCTGTTATACGGATAATGCAAATATAATTCCGTACTAGAGAATACGGTCCGCCTTCAGAGCGAACCATGCGGGCGTCTGTGCTGTGAGTGAACGGGCTTTTAGAGTCGACAGACAGTTGCGATGGCCAATCCGATCACGAGTTGGTTACGGTGAGCCTTCTCGCGAGCCTCACGTGTCAACGCGTGCTGTGATTCGCTTCTCACTTGCGACAGGGGGGTGCTTCGCCGAAAATCGATACCAGACAGTCTTTCATGACGACCCTTCGAAAATCTAAAATGTATTCTTGCTTTTTTTATCCCACAGTGGCCCAAGGAGGGAAAAGTGTGGATTTCATTGCAGTTATACTTGCAAGTCCATTTTCAAGATGGACCTTTCAAGGGAAGCTCTCTCGTGAGTCGTGGTCGTCCAACACTCCATAGTGCCGAAGCGCGTCTGTATTAGTTCTCTGAAGGCTTCGGTGTGAAATGCACGGGCCGCCACGCGGGTGCAGCTGTGTGTCACTCACGTGCATGTGGAAGTCAAGCCCATGTTCATATACAGGTGTGTCCGTCAAGCAGGCAAAGCAAAAATTTTCAACGCTTCTGAAAGAAATTCACACATGCAGACACGTGCCACCGTTGTATTGTCTAAAACTTCACAACTGCATCGTCTCGAATGGATTCGCGTGTTAGAGCTTTTCAAAGACATAAACACATCCAGGGGTGTATCCCCTCTCATGGTCGGTCACGCCTCGCTCAAACTCGCTCACGTCTGTCACGTCGACTCGGCGCCACAGACCCTGGTCCTCCATTTGCTTCATCTCACCCTCTAAGGCCATCTTGTAGTCAATGTTGTTCCTGTCGGCTCGGGTGGTCATGCAGATGAGGCCTCCTGTGTGGTCACAAGTCAGTTTGAGACCTGAAAAGTGTCCACTGCATCAATGGAGTCCAACACAACCTCACCCTGCTTGGCGGCCCGCCACAGGTCACGGATCACCTTCACTGGAACTTGACCTAAACTCAGACTGCCGGCAATTATCACGACATCAAAGACACCTGCAGGAAGAGACAAGCACGGATGAATGACTTCACGAGGACTTTTTGGGACATTTGCAGGCCAATGAAGAATTGCATGTTGGGGTGAGGCAGGCTCTACTTTTCTGGGCCTGAAGTCACCAAGATGGATGGCTTTGCCTCACTCATAACATGGAGTTGTCCTCCCGGCATGCGAAAGCAAGCCAAAGTTCACAGAACTGTCGTGGATGGATGGATGATTACCTAACGGAACTGGAATCAGCTGGTCTCCGAGCACGGCCATCTTGAGGTCTTGGTACAAGCCGTTCTGTCGGGCATGTTGCAGCATCCCCTCGCTGCCGTCGATGCCCACAAAGCGCTGAAATCCGTCACGCTTCATCTGCACCACATGCGCGCTTATCATCATCACCATCACTTTGCAAATGTCATTCCGGTGGATCTCTTCACGTAAATCACGACACCCACCATCTTGGCCACCATACCCGTGCCGCAGGCCACGTCCAACACCGCCGCCGCTTGGCGCTCGCCGCGGAAGAGGGCGGAGACTCGGCTTGCTGCCAGAGCTGGCGCGCGGTACTCAATAAGTTCAACATCCTGTTGAATGGATGCCGGAAACTGGCAATGAGTAGACTGTTGGAACGTGTCTCTTTTTGTCATTGAATATAACGTTTGATAAACGACTCTTCGTTTGAATCTCGTTGCACACTTGAGTACAATGACAATAAAGGGATTTCTAATTCTAATTCTAATGATTGAGCACATGAACCACTCGTACGCCTACAATACAAAAACACCAAAATTGAAAAACAGCTGGATTTTTCTTGGGTTTTTTTTTGTCTGGAGTGAGTAAGGAAAAGAGTTTCATTTTAATTCTAAAACTAAAATAGAATATACCACGAGACAGACATCGAAATACGGCCTGTAAACGTATTTGTTATCGATTACTGGAAGTTGTCACTCACAGCGTTTCTCCTTCTAACCAGGTGGCGGTGATATGTCATGTCATGTCATTATCCACACCGTTTCTTCTGTGCAAGGTCGCGGGAGGGTGCTGGAGCCTATCCCAGCTGACTACGGGCGAAAGGCGAAATAGGAGAGACTTATTTTTAATCACACACTGATTAGCGTTGTGTGGGTTGTCTCGGTATGGTTACGGCCAACAGTACCTAGTAGTAACCCATCCATCCATCCATTTTCTGTACCGCTGCGCTCCTCACTAGGGTCGCGGGGGGGTGCTGGAGCATATCCCAGCTATCTTCGGGCAGGAGGCCTAGTAGTAACCGTTTTTGTTATTAAATAGTTTGTTGCTAGCTCGCCACTTGACCCGATTACTTCTGCAACATTACTATATATATATATATATATATATATATATACACATACACTTTGGTAGTTGCGCATACGTGACCAAAATGGACATTATCACACCGGCGTCGGTGGACCCCGCACGCTGTCGCCACCTCCTGGTCAGCAGGAGAAATGCTGTCGGTGACAACTTCCGGGAATCTCAAAGGAATCTCCGAGCCGTATTTCGATTTGTGTCTCGTGCTACGGTCTATTTTTGTTTTAGAATTAAAAATGAAAATCAAACTGTTTTTCGATTTTTCCTTATTCGTTCCAGACAACAAACTAGAATATCAAGCTTTGTTTCAATTTTGGTGTTTCGATATTAAAATGAAAATCAATTAATCAGTCCTTTTTCCATATTTAATATCTGCTTCCAAAGACCAAAAGAGACACGGAACCGGTATCATTAATCGGGTGATTGCGGTGAAGACCTGCTCGTAGGTTTGAGCCCATTGGTTGTAGAAGTTGATTTTGGCCTCCGGTGAGTTGTCCTCGTGCACAGACAAGACCGCGTTTTTGGCCATTTCAAACGTGCGCGGTTCCGCGGACGACATCGTGCACGTGCGACAACTAAACACAGACAAGACATATGACGCGTGAAATTAACATCAACATGGATGCAGCGTGGTTACACTTCACACATGACGTCAACATAAAGCACAGCTTTAGTGTATCGAAATGAAACAAGGCTGATAAAATCCATGGTCATGTGGCATCATAGGATTATACCTTGATGCCCAGTCGCAGCAGAAGAATAATTCTGATATGTAGACAACTTCTCTCGTTAGCCAACTGGCGTAGTTTATTTCAGCAACACACACGAACTGCTCTTCTCCAGAGCCAAAAGCAGAGAGAGAGAAATAAGGCTTGAACACCTGCCTAACATCGCATCGTCTGTTAGCGACAGCACCCCTTGTGGCAAATAAGCACATTACAGTAACAAGCAGTCATACAATAACGCTCAACAAAGGCAACCCTCTTTGGAGCCTTTGAAACGGATTCCACTTGTGATGCGTCGCTGCAGACACAACACGATAAGAACAACAACACAAAAAAGGTCTGCTAGCCAAGCAACATGAAGACAAGTTGATAAGATATAATTAAGAAATGTTATTTTGGGGTTTACCTGACAAGCAAAAATCAGAGTGAGTCGTAAAAGTGGAGTGAAGGAGTCACTACTGTAACCGGCTGATCCGATTCGATACAGGAAATGAGCGGCATACCTGGCCTGAGGGTGCCACTGTCCGACAGGGAGGGGTGGAGTTTTCTTTCAGTTTTTTTTTATAAATGACGTAACCTGAGGCGGTCAAAGTCATTTTTAGCCTTCTACTACAACGTCTGAGTGATGCTTTTGGATCAGCAAAAATTTGTTGCAGCTTATCCATCCAGCCATTACCTGTAGCGCTTGTTCTCACGAGGGTCGCCGCAGCCTCTCCCAGCTGTCTTCGGGCAGTAGGCGGGGGACACCCTCAAATGGTTGCCAGCCAATCGCACAAAGACAAACAACCATCTGCGCTCACACTCACACCTGGGGGCAATTTAGAGTGTGTCATCAACCTGCCAATGCTTGTTTTTCGAATGTGGGAGGAAACCGCAGTACCTGGAGAAAAGCCACGCAGGCACGGGGAGAACATGTAAACTCCTCACAGGAAGGCCGGAGCCGGAATCGAGCTCTGCACCTCTACACCGTGAGGTGGACGTGCACTTGACCCCGGTGCCGCCCTGTTGTTTATTACATTTTAAATTAAGCAAATGATAAAAATGAGCTTTTATCAAGGCTACTTGAAGTCGTCGCTTCTTTATCACAGACAGACAATAAGGTTGTCGTTTACATTATATAAATTACAGGTTACATATCAGAACCTTTTCATTCACTTTATTTATGGTGATTGAATTTGCTAAATTGAAACACTGCCAAATTATCTGCACTAACGTAATAATTAAAACCACAATAACAGTCAAATGAGTACGAGCAAAAATGATCAAATAAATTATGAAATCAGCACGAAAAGACTGTCCTATAACTTGACTGAACCAGATATTTGGATGTATGCTTTTATTTTAATAGTGTATATTGTGCTCCAACAAAAATAGAATTCGATTGTAAACGCATACGGACAGAAAGAAGCAAATTATTAGCACGTTCAATGGCGTAGCGGCAGCAGGTCAGATGGAGTCGAGATATCTTTCGGGGGAGCACAGAAATGCAAAAGCGGGTGCCTCGAGGGAGGCATTCATGAGGCAGCGGTCGCGACAGAAGCAGAAATGACGGAGGCACTTTTGATTCGTATGGAGTCGATTCGAAGCTGCGCGAGGATGTTATGTTCGGTTGAATCAGCCTGCAGTTATCAATGCCGCCTGTAGGAGCCGCTTTCTTCTCTGCTCGCGACCTGTCCTCAACTTTTGCGACGCGCCAACAAGACGAGCAGCGAACGCAGCTTTTTTTGTTTTGTTTTGTTTTGTTTTTGTTTGTTTTTGGGCAGCTGTTTGTGGGGGAAAGCAAGCAGACGACGAGTGACGTTTTGTTTGTGTTTAGTGATGGAGTCTTGGGAAATGTTGCCGACGTGCTTGAGTGGCTTTCGGTGTGTTTTGGTTCTCTAGTTGAAACTGGCGTTGGAGCAGGTTAGCTTAGCATCAAGCAGCCAAACAACAAGCAAAACGTCTCCTTTGACTTATTTGGTCGCTCGAAACGTTTCTCATTTCTCTCAGGTAGTGAGCTTTGTCCTACTTATGTGTGTCCATTTCTATTTAGTTTTGTGTTGTTGACATGGTCTTGACTTCCCCGCAGGTTTGCTTGAGAGCCGTGCAGCAAAATGTCCATTTTAGGCTTAAAAAAGAAACAGCCGCAGACGTTCAAAGTGAAAGTCATCACCATGGATGCTGAGATGGAGTTCAGTTGCGAGGTACGAGGTGACAGACGCCCTCAAGTCAATCCGAAAAAGGACGTGCAAAAACTGACAACGTTGTAGGACTCATTTGTGGAGTAGTGGACGATTTTTCAGTTTTCATTATTATTATTATTAGTTTTTGTGTGTGTGTGTGTCAAACATTGCCCACTTCAGAGGCTGGCATGAGTTGGCAATAGCGTTTATGTGGTGCTTTTGTGACTTGCACTCAGCGAGCTTGCCATTCCTACAAGCCTGAAATGATTCTTCTTCATGGATATCCGCTTCATTGTCTGCCACGAGTGCGTGTGCTCTTTACTCGGAATAGTGTTCAAGCGAAGGTTTGAGTCTGACCCCTCGTGGCTGTTTTTATGACGCCTTGTTTTCAGCGCCGAGTGCTCGCACGTCACGCATAGAAACATACGCGCATAAATACAATACAATACAACTTTATTGATAAGGAAGGGGAGCGAGGAGGGTGGAATTTTTTATTTAAAAAAGTGCAATTTCACAACCAGAGAGCACACCGGCCCTTCAGACTGGTGTGGCAGCATTCGAGCGCCTCGTTGTCATGGCGTCGAAAGCCGGTGACCTCCCGGTGGGATATACATATTCCGGAGGCTTTAAGCCCATATGTATTTGCAACTCAATAATGTAGTTGGTCAAAGCATCGAAAAGATGTAGCATTTGTTTTCCCAGGTGTCAGTAATGATTCTTTGATTGTCAGCTAAGTGCAGATTTTCACGTATGATAACCGTAAGCAAACATGTCGATGTATGATCTGTGCCGTTTGTAGTCCGCAGCAGTTTGTTGACAGCAAGTTGTCTCTAACGGTTGTTGTTGCGCTTTTGTCATTCAGGTCAAGTGGAAAGGCAAAGACTTGTTTGACCTGGTGTGTCGCACGGTGGGCTTGAGGGAGACTTGGTTCTTCGGCCTGCGCTACACCGTCAAGGACACTTACGCGTGGCTCAAACCTGACAAACGAGTAAATGTGGAAAAGGAAGGGGGAAAAAAGAAAAACAGGATTGGATGCTTGCATGTAGTTGTTGTTTGGTTTCAACTGAAATCTCCCCCCTCAGGTCCTGGACCAGGAGGTTCCTAAAGACTCGCCCATCACATTTCACTTCCTGGCCAAATTCTTCCCAGAGAAAGTTGAAGAAGAACTCGTCCAAGAAATCACACAGCACCTCTTCTTCTTGCAGGTTCTTTACTTAAAGGGACACTTGCTTGGACTGAACATTGGCTCTTTCATATTAGGCATGCATGTAAAAATGTCATCAGTGCTCAAATTCACCCCTTTAAACAATTCTGCAGTAACGTCAGGGCTTTTTGTTTTTGTTTATTACGGCAAACGACGAGGGCCTGGCTGGATGAACCCTTTAAAGCCTAAGCCGAGTCAAATATTTTCTTGTCAATAATATGTTCTTTGTGCCCCACCGTCGCCTGAGACAGCATTCGGATAAACGTTGCCTTTGTGGAAAATGAATGAGTACATTTGTAGTTTTTTGTTGCTTCGTTTGGCTCATTGTTGACTTGCTTTTGTTTCATCGGGTCAGGTGAAAAAACAGATCTTGGATGAGGAGATTTTCTGCTCTCCCGAAGCGTCTGTCCTTCTGGCCTCGTATGCAGTCCAAGCCAAAGTAAGTCTGCACACCACACCCTTTTGTTAACGAAAATACGTCGAGCGGGATCTTTTTTTTTTTTTTGTATTGCTTTGATTTTTTTCAGTACGGTGACTACGACCCCAACTTCCACAAGCCGGGCTTCCTGGCGCAGGATGAACTTCTGCCCAAAACAGTAAGTGACCCAAATATAACATGTGGCCATTGCCATGGCGACGGTCACCGCTGGAGGACGCTCAACGTTGACTCGCATAACAACGTCTGCTATTTCAAAATGTTGCGTGTGTTCCACTGCGATCACCTTCTCTAAAGATTGTCTGATCATATGTTGCAGTCATCCCCGCTGTCGGATCAATAGTCTTACCTTTTTATTGGTCGCCGCACATTCTGGTCTCTGTGTGTGTGCGCTCAAACTTTGGAGATACGTCAATCCGAGTTCAACATTACAATGGCGGTACACATTCGACAGGCACTTCGACGCACACGCGTTCCGCCACGGCGGCAGCTTAATTGTCACTACACGTACATTGTTTTAAACAAGCCAGGTAAAACGGATCAAGCATGTTAGAAAGGTGAAAGATCGCACAGCAGCATTGGATTAGCGACTGGCCGTCAGTAAATTTCAAGATCACGCGATCACAAATCCCCCGACAATTCAGCCCGACCTTGAACGGACTCGCTTGTCTTTGTTTTCATTGTGAAATTCATTTTGGGTGTTCAGGTGCTGATGCAGTACCAGATGACAGCAGACATGTGGGAAGAAAAGATCACCGCCTGGTACGCCGAGCACCGGGGCATCGCCAGGTAACATCGGGCACGCCGACGCAGGTGCTCGTCAGAGGTGTTTTGAAAGGTGACGGTCGTGTGGTCCTCGCAGGGATGAAGCCGAGATGGAATACCTGAAGATCGCTCAGGATCTCGAGATGTACGGCGTCAGCTACTTTGACATCACCGTGAGCGCTCCCGCTTCCGATCCAGAAACGGTTGCATCTGCTTGCCGTATGTCCCAGCGTGTCGCCGCTGACTTGAATCCCGTTTCCCGGCAACAGCAAAACAAGCGCGACACAGACTTGCTGCTGGGCGTGGACGCGCAGGGGCTTCACATCTACAGCCCCAACAGCAAGCTGACCCCCAACAAGTCCTTTCCGTGGAGCGGCATTCGCAACATCTCCTACAGCGAGAAAGAGGCGAGCGTCACGTCTGCCCAGCCTCCGTCCTCCTCCCGTCTTTCTTCTGACGCTGCCGACGTTTCGTTTGCAATTGCAGTTCACCATCAAGCCTCTAGACAAGAAGAAAGACGTCTTCAAGTTCTACTCGTCTCAGCTGCGCGTCAACAAGCTGGTGAGTAGAGCGCCGTTGGCGTTGGCGTACGTGAAGGCGGGCGGCGCGCACTTGATGTGCTCTTGCGCCCTCAGATCCTGCAACTGTGCATCGGCAACCACGATCTGTTCATGCGGAGGCGCAAGGTGGACTCCATCGAGGTGCAGCAGATGAAGGCACAGGCAAAAGAGGAGAAGGCCCGCAAGAAAGTGAGAATGTCCGCCGGCCGAGGTTCGCTGCGCTCTCTGCTTTGACGGAAGGCGGCGCTCGCTCTTCTTCCAGATGGAGCGGCAGATTCTGGCGCGGGAGAAGCAGATGCGGGAGGAGGCTGAGCGAGCCAAAGAGGAGATGGAGCGCCGACTGTTCCAGCTGCAGGATGAGGCGCGCCTGGCCAACGAGGCGCTGGTGAGGTTTCGCAACACTCAAGAGAAAAATGTCCTCAAATTTATTCGAACGGATCTGTGGAAATCGATTCATCGTGAGATTGAAGTCTTGGAAATAGTGACAACCAGAACTTCATTTCTGTTCAGCTGCGATCTGTTTAAGTGATTGGCGGATAAAAAAAAAAAAAAAATCATAACAGAATGCTTTCCCCCCAACGAAATCAAACAAACACCTGAGCAAGTGGTCGGTTGGATGTGGCCTTGCGTTTGATAAGGGACTATCTCCTATCTCCTAATTGAAATACGAGATGAAAGTACAGTCGGCCCGCTTGTGTTTCGGTCAACATGTTCAATTTGCGGTCTGTGGATGAAACATTCGTCGCATTCTAAAAATGCCTCCAAATTTTAGATGCAGGAAAAATCCCGGCCGGCCCTGTTTGACTGCAACTATTTGTGCCAAATGACGTGGACGCTCGACATTTGAGTGAATGACGCGTGGGCTCGTCCTTCAGCTGCGCTCGGAGGAGACGGCCGACCTGCTGGCGGAGAAAGCTCAGATCGCAGAGGAGGAAGCCAAGCTGCTGGCTCACAAGGCGGCCGAGGCCGAGCAGGAACGCCAGAGGTTAGAGGTCAACGCCATGAAGACCAAAGAGGAGAAGCGGCTGATGGAGCAAAAGATGAGGGAGGCCGAGCAGCTAGCCGTCAAGCTGGTGGAGCAGTCGGAGAGAAGGTAGTCGTTCTTCTGCGCCCCCCCCCCACTGACCGCATGAAAGTAGCCCGAGTGCAGAGCCCGGAAGCACTGTGATGACGTCACTGTTGCATTCATTCCTTCATAAATGTGCGAAATAAAGTTGTGCAGGCTTTTATGTTAAACATTCCATGCAATTGCCCGTGTACTGCTCCACAACACAGAAGCAAAAATGTACAACAGGCGTGGCACACGCAACATGCGACAGGTTGCAAGCGTGTGGTTGCGCTGCTTTGTTTCGCCATCCTGCCATAGATAGATAAACAAAGACACATTTGGAGGAACAGAAAAAATGCTTTGAATTCACGGCACATTGGTCACTAGAGAGGAACGCTTGCGTCTTGATTTTTGCTTTGAAGACACGATTGTGGCGTTTGGGTGAGTGCTGTGTGAGAGAAGGAGGCTGACAAACACTTTTCCACTGACTCATGCAGAAAACGAGTCATCCTTGCGTCCATTTTGTCCTGTGCTTGAGCCTGCCTCAGCTGATGGCGGGGACGCCCGGACTGGTCGCCAAACAATCGTAAATGTTTATAGGATGGGGGAGGCCTTTTTCCTCAAACTACCAACTTTGGCCCACAAAGGTGAACGGATACTTGGCACGGCCATTGTGGCGTCTCACCGTGGCGGTTTTCTCTGTTGTGTGTTCAGCTGATAGCAGCTTATTCGGCTCCGCCCCCTGCTGTCATTCCCGTACCCGCCGCGGCGCTTGCCGCACCTCCGGAAGCCGACTCGGCCCACGAAGCCACATCATTGCGCCTGGACTTTAAAGACTCGGACATGAAGAGGCTCTCCATGGAGATCGAGCGCGAAAGGTCACGCACACGCGCAGCTCTTCTTCCCTTTTGTCGTCTGTGTGTGTGTGGTGGGGGGGGGCGGGGGTGTGTGTGTGTGACGTGTGTTTGTGTTCTTGTGTGTGTTAGGCTGGAGTACATGGAGAAGAGCAAACATCTTCAGGACCAACTGAAGGAGCTCAAGTCTGAGATTGAGTCTCTGAAGCTGGAGGAGCAGCAGCAGCAGCATCATCATCATCCTCACATTCCTCAACAGCAGGCGTCCGCCATGTACACGCTGCACGACGGCAGGGCTTACATCCCGGAACCGTTGTACATTCGTCACGCCAACGTAAGCACCCAAACATGCGTCGCCGTCGTCACATGCTGGAAGGGTGTGGAATTGGATTCTGTCCAATTCCAGTCTTGGAGAGGGAAACTATTGCATAAAAATAGAACCACAGAGCAATTATCAATAAAATGTAGATGGAGACGCGTTTGAATTTTTTTTTTTTACTCAAGGCACTTGGAAGCACGAAGCTAACGTGCATCGGCGACACGACACGCATGAAGGAAGCGCCGACGGGTTGCTTCTTTGCGGCCTTCCACTTGTTCGTGACGTCTTACATTTTGTCTTGGCAGAGAACTTCGGCCTTTGCGTCCCCGATGGCCTTCTTCGAGGAGGTCTGACGAAGAGGAGCAAGAAGACGCGCGTGGACGTTTGCAACACTAAAAGCCTTTTTGGGATTTTCTTCATCTTTGTCGCCAGGTGCCTTTTTGATGCTCTTGAGTGGATTTCATTTCATACGACACAGCCGAAGCATTTCAGCTCTTTCTTTCTGCTCTTTTTCTTCACTTTCACAATTCTTCTGCTCAGTCGCGGTCGACTTATTGTCTGGTTGTTCACTCTGGTGAACTTTTGGCTTTGCTATCATGTTTAATAGATGGCTGTCATTTTGTTCTCGTTTTGGCGACACCGCACATCACCAATGTGAATTGCGCCACCTTGTCTTGTTTTGCGTAACTGTGCAGCATTCAATCATAATATTTATTTCTGCTTTTTTTCATCACCACGACGATCTTTTCTTGTTTTTTGTTGTTTTTTTATGTCACTATGACTGAATTTGTTTTCAATAATTTTCTACTGAACACATCATTTCAATAGAATTTGTTACAATGGGCTGACTACCACGTTTTTCTTCTTGAATTTCAAATAGAAATGTTTTCACATCTGCAAACATATTTGACTTTTGACAAATATTTGAAGCATTTCTTGCCGAGACTAAAACCCTTTTCACACTGCACTTATTCGGCAGCACGATGATAACTGCGGCTCCCCGGTTGCCAGCGTGCCCATATTTGGAAGTGCCTATCAGCAAGTCAAAATGGAGGTTTTACCACGGGTTCGACTGCACCTTCACAAGACGTAGCGTGAATGAGCTGGCGACCGTAGCGCCTAAATCTGGTGTGAAAGACCTCAACTGCAAATAATTTGGAGTGTTGTGCGTCGCACAGCGCAACAAACCAACTGAAGTCACAGTGGAAAATAAAATGAATGTCAGTGTGGTTTGTGGCCACCAGAGGGCGTCACCAGCTTCGAGCCGTACTTCACCGAGTGGCGAATGCTTGCTGAAGTCTTTGCAACCTTTAGCGAAGCCCGATGAGACGAATAAGCAACATTTGCTACGTTGGGAAGCCTCTGCCACTTTAAAAGCAAAACGACGATACAGATGTTAATTTTCTCAGATTTTTAGAAATGGTCCATGCAAATCTGTTTGAAGTCATCAACTTTTGGAGAATGAATTTAATATGTTTCGAAAGTAACCTCCCAATGAAAAAGGTATTTCAATCCTTCTTCTTTTCAAGTATTAAAACCTAGTCGTTGTTCCAAAGGATGATGTACCACAAAGTTGCAAGACATTTGATCATTTAAAAACAAGTAAAAATAGTCGTTTGATGCAGCATCAGGAGGTTGTGTTTGCTGAAATCAAAAGCCATTGCAACAGCGCCACTTAAGTGTCGACCACGTCGGTTGTTGCATGTTGACTGTCATTCGTGTGGAAAGTATCAAGACATCAGGTCGAGCGTGTGCTGCATTCGTGGGAACGAGATGACGAGGTGCGGCTTGCTCGTCTTCGGCAACGTCGATTCCCTCCCAACGGGGCGTTTTCTAGCCACTGCTGCTGAGAAACTGCAACATCACAACTACAAGTCATGTTTGAGATCAACTTGAGTTGGTTTTTCACATGTTCAATGTTTGGGTCATGGCTCATTTGTGACCAGAACCAGTTCGTAGCGGCATGAGCTCATGTTTCCATTTTTCTTTAATTAATGTCTTTGCTTATTTATATTAGCATGGAGCAATTATTTCTGGGAGATATCTAACAAAATTATAGTTCACTCCACCCCAGGTGTCATGCCAGATAATTAATTTTTTGGGGTATTTTTCTTCCATTCTCCACCGAGACCTTTTACTGAATGTCTCTCAGCATTTTCTGCTAAATTGTCTGGGTTTGCAAGACAATTTTCTTTGTTTTGCCGACCCCAGATAGCTGTGGCCCCCACCAAAGGCTAAAAGTCGAGCTGCGTCAGTTGGGATTCATTCTTACAGTGGGAATAATATGATTGAAAAAAACGTTTCAAATCTCAAAAGATTCTAGCAGAGGTGGGCAAATATCATCGCTATCCTCTGAAAAACACGTTTGCCCATTTTTTTTCTTTTTTAGTTTCCGCGTTACAGACATCGCATGAATGTGAACATTTTCAAATATTACGAAATTGGACAAACGTGCCTTTCACAGGACAAGGATATGCAAATCCAAAATCACGTGATGGCGGCCGTTGACCTTTTGCATGACGAGACCTCGCCGGCTTAGCATGTGCTGAGACAAACGAGCAATACAATGTATCGGCTCCAGCTTGGGAACATGTGCAAAGAAAAACAACTTTATGCAATAAAGTCTTTGACAAGTATGTTGGGTTCCCTCCAAGTTCCTTCTTTCATGTGAGAGACAAAAATTGGCAGTTGACGAAAGGCCTTCCTACGTGTCAGCTTTGTTTTAAATATTCAAGTTAAGCAATATACATTCAAATCGATAATAGTCAGATTCAGTATCTAGTGGCAACATAGATTTATTGTAAGGTTTGATGCACCTCACCAATGACGAATTACATCTGTGTGCGTGTACACGTGCACATGCAGGTGCTGCAATCCAAGTTTTGAATGAAATATTTTGCTTGTTGATGTTGTTGCTGAATGATGCCCGTTTATGCCTGTACTAAAGAGCAGCAGAACAAGGCGCACGTCCTCCAGCAGCAAGTTGCCATGCGGCGAGCGTAGACAAGAAGTCCGCCAAGCCGACACAATGCCACAGGTAGTTTGCGTTTGGTGTTCAGAACTCGGTGTGCGCGTGCTCCCACTTAGCGAGGGGGGGTCCGTCGGCGGGCTTGACGAAGATGCCCTCCATGGCCTTCCACAGGCTTTGCTGGCCGTGGCCTGCCATGGCGTGGACTTCCCTCTGGCCGTTGATGGGTCGTCCGTACTGCTCGCCCGTCACCGCCAGCGCCGCCTCTGTGGCTTTGTGGCGCAAGCGCACGGCCTCGGCGCGCTTCCACACGGCCCCGCCGCACTCCACCGTCCACTCGTCCAAGTGGTCGCCCTCGCCCTCTTCGCCAAACGCGCTCACTTCCTGTCAAGACACAACGATGTTATCATCAACAGCAACACGTTTCTTCGAGTTATCCAATGGAGTTCAATGCTTTTCAATGACGTCATTTTGACGTCAGCCCGGAATTGCCAGCAAGTGGAGGCAGCAGAGCGCCACTCACCTGGTTGGAGGACAGCGGCGAGCTGAAGTAATGGCTGTGCAAGTTGCGTCCCGTGTTGACATGAGTCAGTCGGATGTTTTGACCGCACTTGACAGCGTTTCCCCGAAGGCAGGCGCTGTCGCGGGTGCCGCGCACGCTCCAGTAGCTGTTGCTGTCCTCCAAGCTGGTCACGCCTGTCACCGACTGCTGCCCGCTTCCTGGGTCACACACACACACGCACACAGGTCAGAGCATTTGAGTGGATCCGTGGATGGAATCATCTTGGTGACACTTCAGGGGGGGTAGGGCGCCGAGAGTCGGCTTTTTCTTTTTGGTCTTCTCCAGTCGGGGCTTTTAACAGCACCCAGCTCTGTCACGTGACGGACAAAGTGCTCCCCTTAGCACCTCTAATTATAGTGACTTTTTATAGACGTATCTGGTTCCAACAGGATGAACACTTGTTCGTTGTCCAGGCTGTCGGTTGAAGAAGGATCGTGCGAGTATTGATTAGAATTGGACACCAACAGGAGGCAGTGACGTCACATCAATCGATCACGAAAAAAAAAGGGTGAGAAATCTGATCAGAGTGAACGGACACGTCATGCATATACTTTGGCACGTCAAAACGTATGCAGAGATCAGTGCGACACTTGACCCAAAAACACAATTTGGAAGCTTCTTGGACGTGCTTCTAAAGAGTCGCTAGGCTTGTGAACACAAAATGTGAATTGCGACGACAGTTTTCGCGACTGACCTGAGCCGTAGCGCACATCATGCGAATGAAGTCTCACGTTGTGTTTGACGTTTAAAAGTTTGAGCACAGAACCACACGTGACAAACGTCAACTCCGATCCGAGCGAGCTCCGGAACAAAATCGCCCAAAAGACAAGACGAGCGAAAAGGCGCGAAGGAGAAATAAAATTAACCGAGTCCATCCTCCTGCTCCTTCGGTTGCTGCAGTCCTGCTTCTATCGCCGTAGACGTCATCCATGCCAGCAAATGTCGACGGGGATGTCACAGCGCCCTCGGTGTCGCGGAGTAAAAATTACACCTGCGTCAGTTTATATTGTTTATATTTTTTTAAAGCTGTTTACATATACTAGGGCCAACAAATTGTAGTAATTGCAAGGGAGAGTAATTGGTCTTCAATTAGTCACACTGGCACGTTTGTACACGGAAAGCGGAAATTTGCGTGTTTGTTTGTTGTTGGAGGGTCCCCGATCTGCTCTTCTCGAATTTTGCGTGCTTTAGTCAAGTGCCGACGAACCAGCAGGGGGCGGCAACGTGCGCTTGAAAAGGCCGCCGGATGTTGCTGCCGGAATCCCGGAAGTCATCACGCATTCTGCCATTTTTTTCTCCCAAGTGCACACAAAAACTCTCAGCGCATTTCGTCCTCTTTTACTCAGCTTGTCACCGCAACGAAACGTACGTGTGAGTTCTGTTTGCGTGTTCGTTTGTGTTGTGAAGCCAGCCACCGAGACGTCGATGTTGGCGCGGCTACTGCCCGCCAGATGGCGCTTCTTGTTATGCTTGCAGCTCTCGCTAATGCAAGATTAGCATGGCACGTTAGGTGTGCCGATTACACTCGGAGGCCTGTTTGCTGCTTCTATTTCTTTTCTTTTTTTCCGCGCGTAAACGTGCCATTCGGCGTCCCGACCAGAATGGCGGACCTTAGTGGCTCCCTCTAACCAGTTACGACAACAGATGAATGCTAGCTCCTCCATGCTAGCGTGATGCTAGCTCCATGCTAACTAGCGGCTTCATTGGAAAACAGTTGCTTCGTTCAAATCAGCTCAAGTAATTCAGCGGAAACATGTTACGATTCTAATAATACCAAAAAGTCCGAAAATTATTTCGCGTAGAACTTCGAAATGTTCGTGTGACATGTTGATGTCCGCATTGCGGCTTTGGTTCATCACACACTGGGCTCCCATGCCTGTTTTGATTCGTAACACAAAAATGGCTTTAATTTGCTTTTCAGAAAATTTCCAGCCTTGTATCTTCCAATAAGAGAATATTTTCACCTTTGTCTTCAAAATGGACCGTGGGATGAAATATTGTATTTTGTTCTGTTTGCCAATGTATATGGACTGGAATTGTGAAAATGTGAACAGGAGCAGCACTCATGTCGGACTTCATCGAGAGCGAGGCCGAAGAGTCTGAGGAGGAGTTTGAAGAGAAAGACCTGAAGCCCAAGAAGACACAGAGGTTCATGGAGGATGACGGTGGGCTCCCAAACACTCACACGCGCGCGCACACACGCACACGCGGTTGGGCTTGTGTGTGTGCAAAACTCTTACACATATCCCTGCAGATGAGGAAGAAGATGAGAACATGGAGGACCAGGATGAGCGGGGCAATTTGCGTGGGCTCATCGATGACGGCGAGGAGGAGGAGGAGGCGGGAGGTCAAAAGAGTGTGAGTGATGCTGGCAGCGACTCGGAGGAGGAGGTCCGGCATCGCCGCAAGAAGCGGAGTAAGTTGAAGATAGGTTTTGAGTGCAAGAAAATGAAAACAATTCAAGCAGACGTCTGCTTATTATTATCGCTGGTAATTGAACAGACCGACCCAAGGATGCTTGACTGCGTTGCGCATTCTTGCCACCATTTGCCCCAATGTTCCACGCTGGTGGATTTCCTGATTTTAGGGCAGCACACACAAGCTCAAGAAAAAGAAAAAAACAATTAGAAAAAATCAACAGCAAAAGCATGACCACTTAACTCTACACGCCTATTAATATAAAAAAATAATACTCTTCTAAATGCTACTATAGATTGGGGAGCCGTGTCGTTCACTGCAGCGAGAATTATTCCTGCTATTGTTACAAATTAGATCTTTAATTTTTGGAACGTGTGTATTCCATCCCCCAGCATTTTGTTGTCATCTTTTCCGTTCTCCATTTGTCTACCTCAATTGTTGCTGATCCAGCTCAAAATTATATACACAAATATGGAAACTGTAACTAGTTCAAGTGTTTGACACCTCTTCTGTCACTTTCCCTCTTGCCAGATTACAACGACCTGGATGAGGACGACCTGGAACTCATTGAGGAAAACTTGGGTGTGAAAGTCAAGAGGAGGGTAAGCATCTTTTCATCCTCGCTTGGCTTCTCCTCGCAAGCTGCTACCAAACTAAACTCAGTGCTGTTCTCGCACCGCAGAAGAAGAAATACGATCGTGTGAAAACACTGGATGACGATGACGATGACGAGAAGGACCTGATCGCAGACGAGATCTTTCACGGTGACGGAGACGGCGAGCTGGAGGAGGGAGAGGCCGTCCACGAGCCTCTCCAGCAGGCGGAAGACGACGAGGAAGGAGAGGAGGAGGAGTCAGGTAAAACATGAGTCAGATTCAAATACAGATGCGCTGCGTCCTTTAGCTTGTGCTGTCAAGTCCTCTGTGAAAAAAACATTTCCAGTTTATATATTCTAATACAATACATTAAAAGAATTATTACAAAAAAAATCCGCAAAGCTGCAGCAATACGGTAAACATTACTAAGGTGTCTTATGGCCACACTGAAAATAAACATCCATCCAACCATTATGTACCGCGTATCTGGCGTCGGGTTGCGGAGGCTGCAGCTTCAGCCAGGAAGCACAGACTTTCCTCTCCCCTGCCAGCCGCGTCTCCCAACTTTTCCGGCGGGATCCTCAGTTGTTCCTAGGCCAGCTGGGAGACAGATGTCTCTCCAGTGTATCCTGGGTTGTCCTCGGGACCCCCTGCCGTTGGGACATGCCCTGAACACCTCACCAGGGAGGTGTCCTGGTGAGCTCCACGAGCCGTTGCCTTCCTGTGGTGGAGGGAGGAGTTTGCGTGTCACAATGATCCTCGGAGCTAAAAGTTGCAAGGGGCTTTTTGTCCCCGGTCGGGTCAATCGTGGCAAAGAGGTCCTTGGTGAAGGGCCGGACAAAGCACGGCTCACAAGACCCTTTATGATGGATGAAATAATTGGACTTGGCTTTCACTTGCCCGGACCCGGGTCACCGGGGCCCCCCTCTGGAGGTGGGGCTAGTTGGCGAGCGCCTGTTGCCGGGCCTGCACCCACGGGGCTCGGCCGGTCTCAGCCGGAAACAGCAACGCGGGTCCCCCTTCCCATAGGCTTACCACTTGTGGGAGGAGCCAAGGGGTCGGCTGCCCTGTGAGCCGGGCGGCGGCGAGAGGAAGGGACCTTGGTACTCCGATCCCTGGCGAGAGAAACTAGCTCTTAGGATGTGAAAATAAACAAATGATGCAAGTTAGATCCTAATTTGTTGTAAACAGCTGTAATGTTTTGTTTCTACTAAATTCCACAGATATTGACGACTTTATTGTGGATGATGACGGACAACCCATCACCAAAAAACGGGGCAAAAAATTCTCCGGATATACCGACGCGTGAGTGTTTTTGTTCTTTGGCACATGTCTGTCTTAAAGCTAACATGATGTCATTGAAACCCCTCAGAGCCTTGCAGGAGGCGCAGGAGATCTTCGGCGGCGACTTTGACTTTGCGGAATTTGACGCCGATGCGTACGACCAGGGCGAGGAGGAAGAGGAAGACCAGGACGAAGAGGGCTGGGACCGACCCAAGAAACAGACCAAGAGGCGGCAGGGCCGCAAGAGCATCTTTGAGCTTTACGAGCCCAGCGAGCTGGAGAGCAGTCACATGACTGACCAGGACAACGAGATTCGCTCCACCGACATGCCTGAGAGGTTCCAGGTAGACGCCGCCTTTGGAATTTCTCCTTTGGGGGGTTTCTGCCGTCACAGTGGACGGGAAACGTCTCACTTGGAGTTTAGAAGGGACAACGTTGACCCAAACGTGTCCCTTCATCTCAAAAAGAATGAAGATGGCAATTAGGGGTGTCCCGATGCAACATCTTCCACTCCCGATCCGATACAGATATTTTTGTCTAGCGTGATATCCGATTCTTATATTGTCCAATGCGATATGAGCAGGAATGATGCATGCTGTCATTAATTCTTTCAGTATGAATTGTTAGACACTTAGATCAAGTTGTACTATTAAACCGAATAACAATAGTCTGCAACGGTAGGCATGAGAAAATACATGATCCATTTATTACAAGCATGGAGAGAATCTGACTATGAAATGGATACATGCATACCGTTAACAAAATGCAGTTAGTGATGTAATCAAAGTTCTGTAATATTAATGTCACTTGAATACATTAGATTCCTTTTGGATTGCTCCAATAGAAGATATGTTGAAAGAAATTAATAACACAAAAAACATTTATTTTTATATATTTGTCTCTTTTTTTTTTTTTTTTTTTTAATTTTATTTGCTTGGTTTTGGAATGCTGGGGGAAACCTGAGCAGCCACAATTCAAATCCAAAGCACAAGAAATGTGAAAGAGGCGTAACGATGACCACTTGTGCAGAAGCAGACAGACGGGTAGATGGATAACTTCATCTAGTGAGGGAATGTAGATTTGGTATCTTCATGAAGTTTGTCAAACCTTTCCACATGAGCAATCGGTAAAAGGCAATTTTGAAAAGAAAACGTAGCTTTTTATGTTTTTGTTTTTTTTTAACCGCAAAATCCAATAGTTTGAATAAATATGGTGTTTCCCTCACCATCTTCACCAGCTGCTTTACAGGTGTGGTTGTTTTGATCACGGGAGCTTTGCATTCTCGCTCTCGACGCTGTTGGAAACAAGACCAGGAGCTGTTTCCTGAATGGACTGCTTGTCTATGAGTGCTAATAGCGGGGATTTGGGATCTATAAATCGTAATCCGATTTGATACAAATATTGGATTGGGAAAACCCTAATAGCGATCTGAACTCGAACCCATCATAAAACTGCTTTAGGACATTTTAACAATCCTGTTCTAAAGATGTAAAAAGAAGTTAACCAGTTTCAAAAGTAAAAACGTAATCTAGTTTAGCTTTTGGTGACAATGAGAACGTGACAGTGACGCTGGATTGAACTTGTCTTGTAGATTCTTGTGCTTCTCCTCTATTTCAAAGTACAGAATAAAACAATAGCAATCCCAGTCAGAGCTAACGCTTGCGTGGCTGATCTCGTTTGTGTGACAGCTGCGCTCAATCCCTGTCAAAGCGGCCGAGGACGAGGAGCTGGAGGAGGAAGCAGAGTGGATATTCAGACATGGCTTCTCCACACTCACCATTTCGGTTCAGGTTTGAGGATTCTCCTGAAAGCCGCCGGTGGCCTTGCACAGTCGACCAACGTGTTTGTCTGCCAGCAGGAGAGCGCCGACTATTTGGAGCGCGGAGCGTCGACCAACTTCAGCCGCCAAGGCCCCAGCACCATCGCCAAAATCAAAGAGGCGCTCAACTTCATGAGGAATCAGCAATTTGAGGTTGGTTTGGAGACACTGTCTGACATGCACCGTTTAAAAAAAAAAAAAAAAAAGACACACATCATGTACAAATGTAGGGCGTAGCTCAGAGTTAATTCAGAGCCTCCATTTTTCTGAACTCGTCGCAATGCATCCGTACAATACTGCCAGCATATTGTGCGACGGCAAGTGGCCAACTGTTCTTTTTGGCGACGGTCCAGTCCAACGCGCGTTGGGATGCGGTGTGTAAAATGACATCACGTGTCAAGTTACACAGCCATGGACAGAGGGCTGGGAAACAACACACACATTGATGCACACAAGCACACGCACACAAAATTCTCGTCAAAGCATAATTGGAGTGCAATGTGGATTTCCTTCTTTATCTATGACTTATTTTGTCATTGTTGATTGTCAATGAGTTCTAAATAAAAAAAAAAAACAACGCACATTCCACATGCATTTGGATTGATAGTTCGATATTTCTTTAAAAAGTGCTTCCTTTCACTGAACCCAGAGTAATATTGTTATGGTATCGTTACTGAGCTATTCTGGCATGAATATCCAGATGTGATATTTTGTCCACATTGCCAAGTCCTAACATTCAGCGTGTCCCCCCCCCAGGTTCCCTTTATCGCGTTCTACAGAAAAGAATATGTGGAACCAGAGCTGAACATCAATGACCTGTGGAAGGTGTGGCAGTGGGATGAAAAGGTATCGTAATTGCACTCCTGAAATCAAGTCAAGATCAAGCGAAACCACATTTAGACATGATATATTCAAAATGTTAATTAAAAACCTTTAAACCGTATTTTGCAAGGACCACAAAGCTATAAAAACATAAAAACAAGCGTACGAAAAGAAAGACATTTTCAGTTTTTTTTTAACTGACAGCGTCAGAATATAGCTACGTGTTGTCAAAATTCCCATTTCTTAACCCCCCAAATTAAAAAAACTGGTAAAAAGAGCTATTTGTCAAAACCAACATTTGAAGCACAGCCTTGACTTTAACCCTATTTTATTTCTTTTCTCATGGCATATATTATTAGTATTACTGCCAACTTTAAAGTATTGTAGGGCATACTGAGTGACCTAAAACTGACTGATGAGGGCATAAGGGGTGGCCATGTTTTGAATGGGAACTTATAAGATAGTTAGCACTTACCTCATTTTTCTGAAGGATCCGGTGAAGGGTCTCTGCTGCGTTCATATTCGTTTGACCAATCAGGGTCCAAATCTGTCACGTATTCATCATCTTCACTGCTGAAAGTCTCTGGCCAAGCGATACGTTAGCCGTGTGTGCGGTGTCGGCCACGTGAGCTACGTGGAGGCGGCCGAGGGGCAGGCTGGCAGCAGAGCCCCGCCGTGGTCTTCATACCTAGTGTACGGCAAGCCGATTTGTTGCCGACGTAGGCCCGATGAGGCACGCCATGGTCCGGCGCATTGATAGTCTTCATCGCTAGAAGGCTCCAGCAAAACTAGCCGCAAGCCGTGTGGGGACGCGGAGCCTCATTTGATGGCTGCTTGCGTTTGCAAGGACAAGGCGTCTTGCTCTCATCCAAAGCAATGTCACCATTGTCATGCTTTTTGGAAGCATTGGTAGGGCAATGCATTCTTCAAAGGTCAATTGTTTTTATTTTTCCATCACTACCACTGCTATTCGAGTCTCCACACAACTAGTCTACATTATAAGATAAGATGTCCTTTATTAGTCCCACAATGGGGAAATCCAACACCCTCCGCTAATCTTCTGCAGTATGATCCTGGCGGCTCTCTTACATCATCACCTGGGTGTCTTTTTTTTATTTTTTTTTAAAAATAATTTCCAATGGAGACAAGTCTGATTCTCAGAGTTTGCGTCAGACTCTACTGCACACTACGACTATGTACAAGTTCGACTTAGGTAGGCGGTCAACAAGTACTTCTTGGGGAATAAAAGAGTGACTGGCCATGCTTTCCGCCACCAGTGGACTCAGTTGAAGACCCGCAAGCAGAACCTGACGCGACTCTTTCAGAAGATGCAGTCCTACCAGTTTGAGCAGATCTCCGCCGACCCCGACAAACCTTTGGCTGATGGGATACGCCCGCTGGACACGGCTGACATGGAGAGGTATGTATGTGTGTGTATCCCCACTTCTCATGTTGCATTGTAGCGTCTTCACGCGTTAACTGCATTATTGCCGCAGACTGAAGGACGTCCAGACGCTGGAAGAACTGGGTGACGTGTACAACCACTTCCTGCTCTACTATGGCCGAGACATTCCCAAGATGCAGAACGCTGCCAAGGCCTGCAAGAAGAGACTCCGGAAGATCAAGGAAGTCACAGAAGACGGTGGGTGAGGAGTTTCTTTTAGTAACCTGCAGAGACTTGATTTGCAAGATCTCGTTGTAGGCGAGGAGGAGGAAGTGGAGGTAGAAGTAGAGGAGGAGCAGAAGGGTCCAGACCTCAAGCTGGCGTCCCGCAGGGACATGTACAGCATCTGCCAGAGCGTGGGTCTCGGTGCGTCTGCTTTTTGTTGAACTCTAACATGGATTCACTCCGCACAAGCTTCATGATCTCCCCTCCTCCGCACAGACGGTCTGGCCAAAAAGTTTGGCCTGACACCAGAGCAGTTTGGTGAGAATCTGCGAGACAGCTACCAGCGGCACGAGACAGAGCAGTTCCCCGCTGAGCCCGTCGAACTGGCCAAAGACTACGTGTGCACCCAGTTCCCGAGCCCGGAGGCCGTCCTGGAGGGCACGCGCTACATGGTGGCAATGCAGATCGCCCGCGAACCTCTGGTCAGGCATGTGCTGCGCCAGACCTTCCAGGAGAGGGCCAAGATCAACATCAAGCCCACCAAGAAGGGCAAAAAGGTCCGACGCACACGCAGCACTGTAGGAAAGTGTGGCCCGCGCTCATGTTTTGTGATAATGCAGGAAGTGGACGAGGCCCACTTTGCCTACTCCTTCAAGTACATGAAGAACAAGGCGGTGAAGGAGCTCAGCGGGGATCAGTTCCTGAAGATGTGCTTGGCCGAGAACGAGGGTCTGCTGTCCATTGACATCTGCATTGATCTCATTGGAGTCAAAGGGTAAGAAGAAGAGGCCGGCCGACAGTTCCACAAATCTGACCGGCCCCGTTGTGCTCCTCACTCAGGTACGCCGGCGACCAGACGTACTTTGACGAGATCAAGCAGTTCTACTACCGAGACGAGTTTAGCCATCAGGTGCAGGAGTGGAACCGGCAGCGCACGTTGGCCATCGAGAGGGCCCTCAACCAGTTCCTCTACCCTCAGATGGCCAAAGAGCTCAAGAGCAAGCTCATCGCAGAAGCCAAAGAAAGCATAATACGGGTACGTTATTTGGATGAGCTGAAAGATGAAAAAAGATAAAGATGTCCTTTATTAGTCCCACAATGGGGAAATTTGAGGTGTTACAGCAGCAAAGATATAGATCACACAGAGTCGGCGGCGTAATGTAGCCGTTAATGTATAACATTAGCAGCAGACATTCATAAAAAGCATGCAAATATACACGGTATAAACGTATCTAAGTGTAAGGCCTGTCCATTATACAGAAAGATGTTCTGATGGCTTTTTCCCCCCCCTCTAGTCCTGCTGCCGTCGACTGTACAACTGCTTGAAGGTGTCTCCCTACAGGCCAGACCAGCAGCTGGAGGAAGATGATGACCTGATGGACGAGAGTCAGGGCAAAGGCATCCGGGTGCTCGGAGTGGCCTACGCACCGAGCAGGTACACGTTGACGCCGACATCCTCCAACCATCTGGGACAATGCATTCCGTAAAAATCTGCGCTCTCGAGACCATAAAGAAACAGCAACCTTTGTAGTTTCATCCCTGAAACATACACTACACGAGAGGTAGAATATTTTTTTGAAAACCGTGTTGGCCGCAGCTGTCCGCACGACTCATTTTCTTTATTTCTCGCCAAGATGGTGGCGCACACGGTTACGGCGGCGTGTCACAACTTGTCATTTCCTTCCAGCCATGTGGCAGCCAATCAAATTGCAGCGGGGCGTGTCCTGCGTCAGAGGCTTCTCCGCTTGGATTCAGAATGACGCGAGCGTCACTACCATGCCGCTGCTAGCGAGTCTGTATAAAGCTGTTGCAACATCTCGACTGCATAAAACGTACAACTTGGAATTACGATTCGCCATATTGGCTGCAATGCTAGCATGCAGCTGGCCAGCGCCCGTTATTAAAAACTGGGAATCATGTCCACAAACTGACGTCTGCCATTCAAGCACATTTTGTTGCTTTCAATTCCAGTCATCAAAAAACTGATGAAGAATTGTGTGTGTCCAAGCTGAGGATGTACTGAGCGGATGAGCATAAAGTAGAATAATGCAGATGATAATACCGCTTACACAATTGCATATTTATGAGGACACATCTTAGTCTATGTGCATCCGACTTGTCTTATTTCCTAACCTGATCTTTTCTTTCTGAGAGTGATGATTAGATGAGTGTTTTACAACCTGTGGAGCCAACGCGGCTATTTTATGTAAGAAAACAACCGAACCAAACGTCTGCATACTGAACTCATGTGACAGAGACACGCCGGTCTTCTGTGCGCTGATCAATGGCGAAGGCGAGGTTGTGGACTTCCTGCGCCTGCCCTACTTCATGAAGAGGAGGAATGCCTTCAGGGAAGACGATCGAGAGAAGAAGGTGCGCGTGCAACAAGTTCCCAGATGAACGTGTGTGTTTTAGTGTCACTCACCTTATTTGTCAACTTCAGGCCAATGACATTGAAAACCTCAAGAAGTTTTTGTCCAGCAAGAAGCCTCACGTGGTCGCTGTCGCCGGGGAAAACCGGTAGGAACTTTTGTGCTCTTTGGAACACATACACGCCAGTGAGCGTCTTTTGAAACTTTTATCCAATATGGTGCCTCCGTATCGGGTGTGAAAAAAAATGTCAGCTCAAGGTCCCGCGCCGTTCATGTGAAGTTAAAAAAAAAAAAAAAAAAAGGGAATTGTCACTGCTCCTTGCGCCCTCAATTAAACAGCAGAATTGCCAAAAATGAGAGCACTCCCAAGTAGGGCTGGGCGATATGACCTCAAATCAATATCACGATAACTTGAGCAATTTTACCTTGATAACGATAAATGCACGATAAATTCCCCCGTGGACCAAAATCAAAATAAATGCAGGAATTGATCTTTTTTTATTGACCAACTGGTTCACTTTACTTTCAATGAAAAATAAAGTACAAAAATCATTTGTATAAACATTCCAAATAGCTTGCTTTGCATGACTGGAACAATGTCACAAAGAACAGGAGAAAAAGGTTGCCTCTCGCAAAACCTTTTTCTGCAAATAGATTGCGCCCAGATGCTGTAATGCCATGTGCAAAGGACTAGATTTGTGTAAAGGTCTCTTGTAAACAATATAAATAATGCCATGTGCAGAGGAGCTCGTGTGGCCTGTAAACAAAATGCTAAATAAAAAGGAAAAAATGTCAATGAAATGCCAATGCCAAATAAACAAGTGTGCATCATCAGCGAAATGCGCCGTCTCGAGTACTCTGGTGCGCAGTCGCCACTTGTCGTCTACGTCATGCACAGTCAGGCTCAAACAGGGATCCATGTTGCGACTCGATCACAAGTCGGATACGGATGCAAAATGCTTGACATGTCTAAGCGTCCGTCCCGATGTTGTCCATATTGGGGAGTACGGTTTACGACAAATATTTGCGTACCTCTTGTCGGCTACTTTCATGAGGCGTTTAAATCCCCTGGGCTCCACTGTAGCTAGAGGAGCTAAATCTTTAGCTATGTGCTCGGCTATCGCGTCCACCTCTGAGACGTTCTCTCGGATGGTGTCGCCTCCGTTATGGGCTGTTGTCACTTTGAACTTTTAGCTCAAGTTCCAAGTCGACAGCATGGTTGTGTTGGAGGTGGTGAAAAAGAAAAGGTTGGACGCGCTGTTTTGGGTGCTTATGACGCACTTTGTAGTTCGTGTTGTTTTGCGCATCCAAAAACCTTTCCAAATGACAGATGAATTTCTTTTCGGGTCAAGCGCAACAGGAACAACTTCAACTAACGTTACTTGTTCTTCAGTCGTGTCAACCGCTTCTTGATTTGAATCGCCAGCTACGACCGCGTTGTTAGTTTACTTTCTTGTTCAGATGGGTGGAGTCACGTGACTACACGCGCTGTAGCCTTATTAAAGGCCGTAGACAGACAAGTCTTAACTGTCCGTTGCTGTCGGCTCTGTACCTTTTTTGCGGCGGAACCAAACCAGACTGTGATATTGGAACACAGGACTTCAAACTCCACGCTGTCGGAGTTTAACTCGCAAGCCGGCTCGTTTCTTTCACCTCTTGCGGCATCCCCATGCTCCATATAGTGCCGCCGCTCCACCAGCTATTAACGCTGAAAAACTTTGTGGGTTTGTGTAGATTGTGAGGAAAAGAGTCCTTAGCAGCTATTTTCTCATGTTGGTGAGGTGAGCGCCATCAGGTCGGCAGAAATGAACAAAAACGACAAAGACGATCCTTGCGAGCGCATCACTCATCCCACTGCAGCACTCGTCACGTTACTTTGAAACCGGATCGTCGGTGATGTGGTTTCTAATTCGGAATTGTGACCTTCTGGTTGGTGCAGGGATGCTCAGATGATCATGGAGGACATCAAGAGAGCAATCGGCGAGCTGGAGCAGGAGTCGTCGCTGCCCTCCGTCGGCGTGGAGCTCGTCGACAACGAGCTGCCCACGCTCTACATGAACAGCAAGAAGTCGGAGGTACGCCGCGCGCCGCTCCTGCAAAGCGGCTTCCCGCTTGACGTGCCGCCGTGGTCCCACGCAGATGGACTTTCGGGATTACCCTCCCTTGCTGCGCCAGGCTGTGTCGATTGCCAGGAAGATCCAAGATCCTCTGGTGGAGTATGCGCAGGTCTGCAGCTCTGACGACGACATCATCTGCCTCAAGCTGCACCCTCTGCAGGTGAGGCCGTCACCCACATTTGGAATTTCCTGCCTTCCTGGTGCTTACTTTTTGGGGAAGGAGGGAGATGTAAATTGTCCCCTGAAAAAGTCTCCATTTGCAACCGAAAACCCAACAAGATTCGACGAGCTCGTCATTCCGTGGACTTCTATAGTTTTCCGTTCGTGTGCAAACGGGTTCAGGCACGATTTTTGGTATTCGATATTGCAACTCGTGATCAACTCTGATCGTAACAATAAAAAGTGCGCTTGGCTTTCAGGAGCACGTGGTGAAGGAGGATCTGCTCTCTGCTCTTTATTGTGAGTTTATCAATCGGGTCAACGAGGTCGGCGTGGATGTGAACCGCGCCATTGCACACCCTCACACTCAGAGTCTGGTCCAATACGTGTGCGGTCTGGGCCCGAGGAAGGGCTCGCACCTGCTCAAGGTTGGTTTGGCTCTTCTGGGTTTTCTCTGGTGCCCCGCTGACCAGCGTCCTGCTCCTTTGACCAGATCCTGAAGCAGAACAACACACGTCTGGAGAACAGAACCCAGCTGGTCACAATGTGTCACATGGGCCCAAAAGTATTCATCAACTGTGCCGGTTTCATCAAGATCGACACATCGTCGCTCGGTGACAGGTCTGCGCGTGCGCCTCATCATTGCGCCACCTAATTCATCTGCTCAACTCATCTGGGTTTGATTTTGCAGTACCGACTCCTATATTGAAGTTCTGGACGGCTCTCGCGTCCACCCGGAGACGTACGAGTGGGCCCGCAAGATGGCTGTGGACGCGCTGGAGTACGACGAGTCTGCCGAGGATGCCAACCCGGCTGGCGCCCTTGAAGAGATTTTGGAGAACCCCGAACGGCTCAAAGACCTCGACCTGGACGCCTTTGCTGAGGAGCTGGAGAGACAGGTAGGCGCGCGCTTTGTGGCCGGCCGGCCCACATGCTCACGTCCCGTCTCGTCTGCAGGGTTACGGCAACAAAGGCATCACGCTGTATGACATCAGAGCTGAGCTGAGCTGCCGATACAAAGACCTTCGCGTCCCCTACAGAGTCCCCAACACGGAGGAGGTGTTCAACCTGCTCACCAAGGAAACGCCAGAGACCTTCTACATTGGTGAGATGCTTTAGATTCAAATCGGTTCTATTCTTCACGCAGAAGACAAAAACGAAACTATCGAAATGAAACGACGAAAACCAACGAAAGTCTTGTTAAATTGGTCGGAATTTGGTTATAAAGTTGATTTTTGTGTCCCGCAAGATGATTTGTTCTCAGACTTCACTGTGGATGCAACACATTCAGCAGAACTGCAATCATCGGCAATTTAGTAGTGGAAGTCGTTTATTTGGCTTCCTCTCAAAAGGAAGACAAAGTGCCTTAAATTGCACTTGGAGCTCATTTTCAATCACAAGCCATGTTTGAAATATGAAAGGATCCCGTCTTATATTGCGCTATGCTGCGATTCACATCTGCTCCCACGAGTCCACCGTCCACTGATTAGTCTCCAAGCAGAACAATGTTTTGGGACCGCCCGATTGCAAAGAGATGTTCCTTGAAGAACTTAGGTTATGTTTTGTGGTCCAGGTAAGCTGATCACCAGCGTGGTGACCGGCATTGCTCACCGGCGCCCCCAAGGGGAGAGCTACGACCAGGCCATCCGTAATGACGCTACGGGCTTGTGGCAGTGTCCCTTCTGCCAGCAGGACAATTTCCCCGAGCTCAGCGAGGTACCGGGCGGCGGGCGCTTCCTCAGACTTTTTCAATTGGATGTCGCAATCCTGTCCTTGTGTCCATAGGTGTGGAACCACTTTGACAGTGGCTCCTGTCCCGGTCAAGCCATCGGGGTACGGAGCAGACTGGATAACGGCGTGCAGGGATTCATTCCTACTAAGTTCTTGAGTGACAAAGTAGTGAAACACCCCGAGGAGAGGGTAAAGGTGAGACGTTTGCTTGCGCCTACTTTTTCATCACCTTTCTCAAACGGGCCTCCTCCTTCAGGTGGGCATGACGGTTCACTGTCGCATCATGAAGATTGACATCGAGAAGTTCAGCGTGGACCTCACGTGTCGCACCTCCGACCTGTCGGACAAGGCCAACGAGTGGAAGCTTCCAAAGGATACCTACTATGACTTTGACGCAGAATCAGAAGACCTCAAGCTGGAGGAGGAGCTTAAGAAGAAACAGCAGCGCACCCGTCAGTTGGCAGAGGGGGCCCTTCGGTCTTTGTCTTTGTCTCTGCCCACCTAACTGTCCCGCTTGCTCTCTGCAGCGTACATCAAGCGCGTCATCGCTCACCCCAACTTCCACAACATCAGCTTCAACCAGGCCGAGAAGATGATGGAGACGCTGGACCAGGGAGACCTCATCATCAGGCCCAGCAGCAAGGGAGAGAACCACCTCACCGTTACGTGGAAGGTAAGAAGAAGAAAAAGGCGAAGATGGCACTCTGACACTTAAAAAAAATAAAAAAATAATAAAAAAACTTGTTTTGCCAGGTGGCTGACAGCATCTACCAGCATGTGGACGTGAGAGAGGAAGGCAAAGAGAACGCCTTCAGCTTAGGACACACACTCTGGATCAACAATGAGGTACCAAGCTCTTTTTCTGCAACCTTGATCATATCGGATTCCGATAGCAACCAAAAAGGCAGGCTACATCCAAAATGGCCGCACATAGACATGCAGGCACCTGTTCTTGTTTCCAGCGCGCCACGAGCGAGCGCGAGTAGCCCACATGAGCAAAACAACCACACCATATTTATATTTGTTGTTTTGCACTGGAGAGGGGAGCCCTCTAATCTCGTTGCACACATGAGTACAATGACAATAAAGGGATTTCTAATTCTAATTCTAAATTTAAAAAAAATATATATATTGAAGTTTTCAGTATTAAAAAAAAAAAAAAAAGCATGCACGCAAGCACTAGTGTCATTCACGTGATTGCGATTCGTAGCGCAGCCCTCGCCTCAGTGGTTCGGCTGCATGACGGTTGTGACGGATGGGATGAGGTCGAACGCCGTGCCTTTTCCTTGTAATTTTGCTGCTGGATATTAAAATTGTGTGGACTTAATCGATTAGATTAGAGTAAAAATTGACGAGTTGACGAGAACTTTTGATATCACAGAGTAGATCGCGCGACTAGCGGAGGTCACGTGGATCCAAAAGCGCGACTACAGAGCTCAGCAAGCATCTGTCGAGCCGCTACAAGTGCAAAATCGCTTTGTTGGTGACTTGTTTTCGGAATCACTTGGACTTGCTTGCCTGCTCAGACTCTCCTCACTTCAAAGCAACGAGACCTGAGGCCAACCGCAGCAAAAAATGAACTTTTCATCTGCATTTTACAATGTTGAATATCGCGCAGACGACGACAACAAACCCTTTGCACGCTTACGGGCCCGGTGAGGTTAAGTGCTTCAGAAAATGGACGGATGGAACGCAAAGACGCAAAGTGTCTTTACTGTCACAATAGTCATGAATATTTGTGGGAGTAATATATATATTTGAAATCATTTATTTCCTTGAGAATATCTTCACTTGAAAATGCACACAAATGCCTTTATTGCAAAATACGCGTGTGCAAAAGTCACAGTGAAGTAAATAATAAAACGCTCCCTTGCGCAGTCCTGCTGTAATGTTCCTCACAGAATTTTAAAAAGGGGAAAATTCAATAGTCTATTGTTTCGTAAGTGAATTTGTGCAAGTTAGCAACTTTAGCGCTGGTACAATGACGTCGAAAAGTTTCGTCCGCTCGTTTTCAACCAGTCCAAAAACAGTCTAGGTCCTTGGTTTGATTTATTTTGCATATATTTTATTCAAGTGCAAGTTTGAGGTTGAATTTATGGAACTCAAATGTTTGGAATAAATGAGTCGTATATTCTCATACCTATTGTTGCTGACTATTGTTATTCGGTTATTTCTGCTGACATCGTACGGGACGATATCGCAATCGGACATTACTCCAGGCCGCAATATCGGATCGGAAGTGAAAAAAAGTTGGATCGGGTCTCCCCTAGTCGATAGAGCCACAAACGTCCAGATAGGGAAGTTAAAATGATCTCATCACAAGTTGACTTTGTCACTTGGAAATGTGGAAACCATTCGCTGTAATTCGGTTGTGTGGCACCGAAAAATAATTCAACGAGAAGGACAGACGTTGGACTAAAGGACTTAATTGTGCCTGATGCTTTCAAGACATTCCCAGGACAAGCGTGTGCTTCCAACTTTGTGTTTTGGCGTTTTCCTGATGAGCGACTGGGTTCTTGCAGGAGTTCGAAGACCTGGATGAAATCACAGCACGCTTCATACAACCCATGGCGTCGTTTGCTCGTGACTTGCTGAGCCACAAATACTTTCAAGAATGTAACGGCGGAAGCAAGGAGGCAAGTTCTTCTTCCTGTCTGCGGGGAAAAAAAGGGGGCGGTGGCTGCCTCTCGCTGGAAAATTGATGATCTCGTAGTCATGAACTGCTCTTGTCATGTTGACGTCAGAAAATGGAGGATCTGCTGGTCAGGACCAAGAGGGAGAAGCCCACCTTCATTCCATACTTTGTGTCTGCGTGTAAAGCGTTGCCTGGAAAATTCCTGCTGGGGTACCAACCTCGAGGAAAGCCGCGGTTGGTGACCATCTGGACAAGATGTTGCTCAATCCTTGACGTCACTTAAATGCGCATCTTGGACTGTCCTGTCCTCAGGGTGGAATACGTGACCATTACCCCGGATGGATTCAGGTACCGCTCGCAGGTCTTTCCCTCAGTCAACGGCTTGTTCCGATGGTTCAAGGACCACTACCAGGAGCCTGTGCCAGGTAGGAAAAGAATCGCATGACTGATCAACAAGCTTATTTCATTTTATTTTGGCTTTTTTTTAGATTTGATTGCACTTTTATTTGTGCAGGTATAGCAATGGTGAGCAGATTCTCATTTGCAGTGTAAAACAAAGCAAATCTAAATAAACGGCAAACCGCAATGTACAGTACAGTGAATAGTGAAAATCTGCATATCATCGGTGTCCTGTGAAAAACGCCTGTGTCCAATTTTGTATATATATCTTTTTTAAATGTTCACGTTAATGTGACATCTGCAACACAGAAACCCCACTGCCGTAAATATTTTTTTTAAATTTGAAAATAAATTGGCAATAGTTTTTCACAAGACAGCGACGATATACAGTAATTGACACCTTTTAAAATATTTTTTTAACTAATTAATCACAAAATATTCCGTAATTGCAATTAAACACATTTTTCAACTATTTTTTGCGAAGCTAGAACATTTACTTGAATAATTGCTCATAATTATATAATTATATGATTGGGAATCATTATTAAATATGAGGTGTATTTTATTTTAAAGACCTCTAATAGCTTTCTTTGATACATGAATACCATCAAAACAAAGTAATCTTGACAGGAATTTTTCTTCTTCGATTTTCTCAAAACCTAGGGTAGTCTATTAAATTATATACAGTACATTTAGTTCTGCCCACAAGCGCCACAACGCGTGTGTGTGCGTGCGTGTGTGCACGTGCGTGCCTCCGTGCGTGCGTGTACGTGTATATATGCACATAAACATACATGCACACACTCACACACATGCATACAATTTTATGCATATACAGGGTAGGCCAAAAATCTTTTAACTCAACTATCGAAATTTTTTATGCTAAGATTAATAAATCAATGTCAAAGTTCGAATAGATTTCACAATTTTAAAAAAAGAAAAAAAAGATGAAAGTACCTCTTTCCTCCAGCAGATGACAGCACAGAGCCAATATGTTGTTGTGAGTCAGAAGGCTTAAATATTCAACAGAAGTCGCAATAGGTCATCAAATGTGTGCTGGAGCAAAACAAATCTAATATAAGAAAAGAATACTTGTGAAAAATATCGCAAATCGCAGTATGATCAATAATCGTGATAGAAATCCGATCGTCACACAACAATTGTGATTTAAATCGAGGCAAGTGAATCGTCCCACCTCTCATATGTTTTTAGGCACATTGTCTTCGTAAATGAGAGACGAGAAAAGTCCTTCATTCAAAATGAATTTGGCAAAAACAATGACTTGAAATGTCAAGTAATCACCGCACACGCATGTTCTCTTGCCAAGGCATCACGCCCACCAACAGCAACAGCAGCCGCACGCGCACGCCTGCTTCCCTCAACGCCACGCCCGCCAACATCAACATCGCCGGTGGGTCTTGTCGCTTTCCTTGCCGCGTATCAGCCGGCTCGTCCCGTCATGCCGCCACCTTCTTCTCTCTGCAGACCTGACGCGAGCTGTCAACGCGCTCCCGCGAAACATGACCTCACAGATGTTCAACGCCATCGCTGCCGTCACAGGCCAGGGCCAGAATCAGAACCAGAACCCCAACACCACACCAGCCCAGTGGGGATCCAGCCAGTACGGATACGGAGGCAGCACTGGGGGGGGTGGCAGCTCCTCGGCCTATCATGTCAGTGCACCCGCCCACCTGCTCTTTGTGCGTGTTTGTCTTTACCATGCGACTGACGTGCGCTTCCTCGTACCGTCCGCCGACACAGGTGTTCGCCACACCCCAGCAGCCAATGGCCACGCCCATGATGACACCGAGCTACTCATTTGCGACGCCCAGCCAGCAAGCCATAGGCACGCCGCAGTACCCGGGCTCCACCCCACAGTCCACGCACACGCACCACAGTGCCCACCAGGGCCACGCGTCAGGCACGCCGGCATCATCAGTGTCGTCGTCGCGAGGCCGAACGCCTCAGCAGCAGCCAAAGTGAGTTATGCGGGACGTTTTTGAAACACAACAAATTGTCAACGTTCCCGCTAAACAAGATGAGGCGGTGGCATATAGTGGCCTGCGTCAGACAACGAAGGGCGTCGTCGCCACATGTCAATCCTGTAATGTGCCAACAACTATTACTGGGGTTGGCGACCTTCTCTGTCCCTTCTTCTTGTTGTCCCTTAGACTGCTTGTATTCCAGTCAAGCTCAGTGCTGCCTGGCATGCTGTGGCACAATGTGGTACTTAACTGACGCCGTCTTGCCGAAGTTGCTGACAACGCCATAAGACAATTTTGCAAATGTTGAAGCACCATTTACATAATAGTAAAGATAAAGATGTCCTTTATTAGTCCCACAATGGGGAAATTTGGGAAGTTTTTTTATACTTTAGTAATATACTGAGGTGATTTATTTTTTTTGGGTGGGGGGGCAATGCCGCCAGTGTCCACCAGATGGCACTAACTCCCTCCTCTTCCCTCTGCAGACCAAGCAGCAGTGCAGGCGTTGGCAGTTCCACTGCGGCAGTGGACTGGGGCAAGATGGCCGAGCAGTGGCTGAAAGAGAAAGAGGCTGAAGGTCGTAAGAAGGCTCAGAGGACGACCCCGCGACCTTCGCCCAGCCCCATGATCGAGAGCACGCCCATGTCCATCGCCGGAGATGCCACGCCCCTGCTGGACGAGATGGACCGGTAGAGTGCTCACGGGCGTGTCCGCCTAGCCCGTGACCCCCAAACACTACCGTGACTCGCTCTCTTCCGCCGCGACGTCACGCCGCAGAGTATGGTCTGCGTGTAAAAAAAACGGACCTGCCGTCAGGCGGGGTCTCTGTGGTTTGCATCACTTTTAGCTCTAGGGACAATTACGGCGAGAAAACACCTTCATTTGACTGACGGCTTCTGGCCACGTACACCGGGAGCGCAAACCCTTGTAAGGAACAAATAAAGACTTTTTTTTTTCCCCTGTTGGAATCTTAAAAGCTTCTACCATGCACATCTTTAACACGAGCTTTTGCCATCGTCTTTGGTGTGCGTAAGTTAGGCCATGTGGGAGGCGTGTGACTCGTGTGTCGCGAAGGTCGACAATATGCGCCAGTGTCGCGTGGAGAATGACTGCATATTTGTCTTCATGTCGTGGGCAGCTTTTAATCCAATAAGTGTCGCTTGAAAGTTGAGGAAACCGAGGCGATGAAGATCCGCCGACCATCTTTTAAACTCAAGCCAGCAGATGGGAGGCATGATGTCACGAGATCCCAAATAGTCACACTGTTGCCCGCCACATGATGCACACAGGAAGTCAACAAGCCACACGGGAATGCAGGAAACAACTTTTTATTTTCACGCCGACTCGGCGCTGCCCTTCTCACGTCAGCAACAGTTGGGCTTCCTCTTGGCCGGCTCACGCTCGTCCACGGGGCCGCTTGTGAACTCTGACAAGACAAGAAACGTCATTGCTACACGAGCGTTGGAATTACGTCCAAGCAAGCGGGTCTAATTAAAGTTGAGCAAGCAAGCATAATGTGACTCACTGATGACCTCAGCAGCGTTCCTCGCCGCGTTCTTCTCCAGCTCAGACAGGACGTTAGCCTCAAAGGTCAAAGAGGCCACGCGCAAGAAGAAGTCTCTCACGCCGTCACCTGTGGCCGTCATGGAACGACGTTTATTCATGCGTCGCTTTAAGGGTGGAGCTAAAATGCGTCGCACCTGACTTGGCCGACACGGCCCAGTACTCGGCCCGGATCTCCGCCGACATTCGGATGGCTTCCTGTTCGACCTGAGCCAGCAGCTCGGGTGGCTGACAAAAAAAAAAAAAAATCAGCTGAGGATGCTGGATGCAATCTGGTTTGTGTGACTTTTTTTTTTTTTTTTTTACTTCCTCGACACCCACACTGAGGTCCTTCTTGGTGCCCACGAGGAAGAGGAGAACACTGCAGGGGTCGTTCTCCTTCATGGCGTCCTCCAGCCACTGCCTGCACGCACACAACTTGTAAGACACCTTGCTTTATGTCCCCCCACTCTGTGATGGGACCACTCATGTAGAGATGTACAGAAACTGTTGACTTGCTGATGAAAAGTTAGCGACACGGTCAATACGATTGATGATGAAACATCAACGATAATGGTTACATTACATTGATTATGAAATGTGGTTTGCAAGATGCAACGGGGCACTTTGTCCAATGGCAAACTTGAAAAGTTCTGCTAGTTCCTCTCACCTGGCGTGCGCTAAGGAGCTGCCTCTGCTCAAGTCGAACACTACGAAGATGGCTGCAGGTGCAAAGCACACAAAAAGGAGCATGTTGGATTTGGAGGTGCAGACGGCGAGACGCCTCACCCACCTTGAGCTCCTCGATAGTATGTGGACGCGATGCACTTGAATCGCTCTTGGCCCGCTGTGTCCCACCTGCAATGCATGGCGCCACTTCTCTTTACAAGCCGTCACACTACGGAGTCCCTCAGGGCTCCTTGCACGACCCCTCCCTCTTCAATGGCGACAATGATGACGTGTCACATACTCACAGCTGCAGGCTGAAGGGAACACCGAGAACATGGAAGCGTTCCATGTCAAAGTCCACACCGATGGTAGCTTTGTAGTTCTTGTCGAAGGCTTCCCTACAGAACCTTCCAGGAACAACATTTTGTATTCACGTAGGTTACAACGGTTACAAGTGAAATTTGAATATTTGTTCTGGGAAATTGTATTCATTTATTAGCTGCACTGCTTTGTCCAATCCGATTTCTGCGCCTCTATTACCATTGGAGTCCACTCTGCCCAGTGCCTTGGCAATGTCGAGTGCTCAAGCATGGAACAAAAGAGTAGACTAGAGTAGCAACAGGCACTCGCGTTAGAAGCGCATGCGAAACAAGCCCCTCGCAAAAGGATCGGGCCACGAACGGAATATTTTGCCCGTCGCTGTCGATCGACATCTGCCTTCTGCTACGCTGGCTGTGGATGCCCGGGGCCATGCCCCCCTTTACGCAGGACTTTTTTTGGAACCAATTCCCTTGCTGATGTCAAAATTTGTCTGCCTTCCGGTTGGCCAGAACAAAACTTGTTCCGGCCTCACAAATGAATTTCATGAAAGGCATCGCTGCTGAAGAAGAAGGCACCACCCGCCACCGCTGACGTACGGTGAAGAATTGTGGTACGGCTTCTGACCTGTGCGGACCTTGGATCAATCTGTCGTTGTGAAGAAGGAGCTGAGCTGTCGATCTACGTTCCGACCCTCACGAGCTGCGGGTCGTGACCCAAAGAACGAGAGCCTGGATATTAACGGATGACGTGAGTTTCGTCCACAGGGTGTGCGGGTTCCCCCTGAAAGAAGCTCGTTCATTCGAGAGGGACTCGGAATCAAGCCGCTGCTCCTCCACGTTCAGAGAAGCCAGATGAGGTGGCTCGGGTGTCGGATTAGGATGTCTCCTGAACGCCTGGCGAGGTGTTCTGGGCAGATCCAGAACCTTCTGGTGAGACATGTCCTGGGAGCGCCGCGGGATCCTTTCGAAAGTCACAGCTGGGGAGAGGGAAGTCTGTGCTTCTCTGTTGAAGCGGCTGCCTCAGCGAGCCGACCCCGGAAGAGCGGGAGATAATGGATGGGTGGCTTCTTACCTGCTGACCAGACACGTTTTCCCGACCGAGACGTCGCCCACCACAATGACTTTGGCGACATTGAAGCTGAGGAAGAGCAGAAGGATGTGAAAGCTGGAAACATGTCATCAACTTTGCACTTTGTCAACAAGTTCATTGCAGAACTTTTTGTCTTCCTTCGGGCCAAGCAAAATAATTTTTTTGAGCATCAGACTACTAGTCGTGCGCTCCACTTTTGAAACAAATCACCTTTCGAAAAACACTTGAGCATTGAATGGCGCCGGTGCCCTTTGAACTCACCTGATGGCATCTTTCCGATGCATCTGACACGCGGCCTTCACCTGAGGGTGGAAAACGTTTTTGGTCTGCAGCGCCGCCTTGGGAATGAAACACTGACGTGACGTCACGCCACGTCGACAACGATTGCAGTCACTTTTTTGTATTGCAACTACATCGTGTTGTTGTTACATTAGTGCAGTGCCTTGCAAATAGTGGGGCAGGCTCCCTTGGGGGGGGCGGTGTGACCCTGGGGAAGAAGCTTTTTTTTTTTTTTTTTGCCGTACTACAATAAAGTGTACTTGCACATCCACTCCAGTAGTTGTCAGTGCCGCTCTTCCTTGTCCATTGTGCGTAGCGAATATTAACTCTACGGTTGAGGTTTGTTTTGCAACGAAAATGCTGTTTTTTTACAGCTGTGGTGGCGAGTGTGTGCTGGTGGTAGTGGGATGGCGCTAATTGTTTTCTTCTTGCTAAGGGGTGTAACATAAAATAATTGAGAAGCGCTGAATTAGTGTCACGTGACCTTGTCACGTTATTACGTTGTTCATATCATGTTGCTATTGCATTTTTTGTTGTTGTTTTTGCATGGCCGATGTGCGTGTGCGCGTGAGTTACCTTGGGCAGGTGTGTTATGATCCTGTCGGTCTTGGCAGGAGGCAACATGATGTCGCTGCAGCGGATCCACTTTCAAACTTTTGCGAGTCCACTTTCCTTCAAAACGACATTAAACGACATATTTTGGTTGCAAAGCGACCATTCGTTGGTTCATTCTAACAACGTTATCCCTGGACTCCCCCAGCCTTTTTTCCTCTTGAGGAAAAAAATGCTTCTAAGTAAACTTTGCGTCATTTTTAAAGAGGATCTCGTTGAGCAAATCGAGCAGCAACGATGAAAATGAAAAGGAAATAGTTTACCCGAAAGAAGGCGAAAATAAAGCGTCCTGACGTGATGCAGAAAAGTGCGGAGAAAACAAGCAGCTGTCCAGCCGTTGGCTCCAAATCAAGTCAGCAGATTTATCTCGCAATCTAATCTTGCCGGCGGAAAACAAAACAGCGCTGCCGCGTGGGTTTACCGAATACCAGCACTAGGTTGCGGGCGCCGACCGTGTACGTGCAGTAAAGTTTGAAAAGGCGTGACAAGTTGACAGTATCAACGTGTACGAATTGAATCAAGCCAGCAAATACTCCGATGGCAACGGTTGGAACGCGAAGACTTAAAGCAAGAACACATCACATCCATTCGCAGATCTCCCTGACTTTACATCGCCCACAAATGTTTCTATGGCAACGCCCCCTCCAAACTCAAACGACGAGTACGCTTTTATTCTTCATCTCGCAATCTCCGCTCCTCAAACTTTAACCTCCTTAAACCTGTGGGGAACAATTTAAGGACTGTGGGACGTTTTTCTCCATCGCCCCTAAACTGTGGAATGCCAAAAGCAACACGGTCCGTCGAATCTTTGAAGAGAGGGCTCAAAGTCATATTTTTTAGTAAAGCCTTTTTTGACATTGCCTTTTTTAACGTTATTCAACGACTACCTGTTCTTATAACACTTTGAGGTCCTAGCGAATGTAAAGCTCACGATAAATAAAATCCATTATTCTTGTTATTACTGAGGAAACTGAGTGGTGACAAAATTGTTCGTCACAAGTAAGCTTTGTTTTGCCAAATTGCATCCATATTTAACGTAAACGTCTACATGTTTCTGTTCGGAAAATCAGATAAACTAGCTTCTTTTTCTGCTGCAACACTGGGACGTTGATGTGACGTCATATGCATGCGACCAGAGCTATTTATTGAGCGCGCCGTCGCTCTTTCGTTCTTTTCCACATGAGCACTCGGCTCGCTTGCCTGGTTGTGATTGCACGACGAGCCAATGAAGGCATGACAAAGAAAACAATATAAAATAGTGACTCCCACTATCTAATAAATGATAGTCCAAAGTCGCAGATGGTTGTGCGATATAAATTTTCAACTTTACCTTCCCGAGTTGAACATTTTGTTGAGCACGTGGACTCGACGATGGATTGCGTGACACAATGGTAAGCGTTTGCTCCGGCCAGCTAAAATTCACATTTGCTATTTATGGACTCGTGTTGACGAAAGCAATGCAAAATGAATTTCGCGTCTTTGTTCTCAGGTGAACGTCAGCTCGTGAAACGTCGTATGATGTCTTCAAATAAGACCGCGGTTGATGTTGCCGACGATGTGGAGGTGAACCTTTTTCTTTTTCCTCTTGAATGAAGTGACGCGAACGTGGCAATGATGAAAATTTTGAATAGGAATTGCCGTCCCATGCGATAACTGACGAGGCTTTTAGGTCACTGTTCTGAGTCACCATGGCAACATTTTATACGTGCTGGTAATCGTAAATTTTTCTGAGAATGTCTATTGACCTCCCAACAGGTCACGTGTCCGGATGGAGACCCTTCCACAAAATGTTCGTTTATAGTTCGGAGCTACTAGTGTCGACCTGAAAGGTATTTAAAATGTTTTTTGTTTCTCCTCCTGAAATAGCTGGATTTACCATCAGATTTTCTGCGGTGACTATTTTCTGAGCGTTGTGCACACTTGAGGTACAGGCTGTGTATATTTTCCCTTTTTTGTTTTAAAGTTTGCTGAAAACTGCAAGTCATCGCCACCTTTGCTGCTCGAATGCTGCAAGTAAGATGATTAGATTTTGTCAAAATATATTCACATAAAATGTAAACCAGGCTCTGCTGTGATGTCATTCAAGTCAGATGGGAAATTACATATGCTGCAACAACTGCTGACTTTTTATCCGAAATTGGAAATGTTTGTTGCCACTTCCTCCTTTGACTTGTGCCTGTTGCTTAGGTGACAATCCCCGCTTCAGTTTTGAGGAGCAGAAGATGGCAGGTGCGTGTCACTGTTTTTTATTTTTTTTTGTGCCTATTGGTGTGTTCTGATGAAATCCAAAGTGAAATGGCTGGAATTACCGGCAGATTTTTAGTGGTGACACTCTCTTTTCTGAACACTAATGTAATGTGCCCTAAAGGGTGTCGGATGGCACATTTCTTCAAAGTAATTGTGACTTTTTGCTTGTGCAGATTGGGGAGGGCCAAGCTGTGACCGCCATGTTGAGTCAGACGCTGCAGCCATCTCAAATTGAGATTTGCGTTGATGCAAAGCTGTGAAGTTTTTTTTCCTGCAATGTGCATTGTCCAAACTGAAAAACATTGGAATAAAAACCCATCTGAACTTTAACTTTGTCGCACCCATTTTGTCCATTTGGGGTGGGCTTGCCAAAATATTTGTTGCAGCACCAGTTGTAAATGAAAATCTATTTTGTGTAGTTTGTGCCTATGTGAATGGGTTGCATGCAATTGCATAAATTTGAATGTTTTTGAAAGTATTGTACCAAAACGGCATCCCAGTGAATACTGCTTTTGTAGAACACGAAGTAAGCTGCAAAATCCACCCGTTTTAAGTGGGTGTTTTGCCTTCTATAGCCACTGCCGTTGACTGAAAATTACATCACAACGGCCAGCTTGCGAAAGTGACATGGCCAAAGACAGGTGAGCTGTGATTAGTTGTTGCCTGAGCCCTTAATGTGCTCCGATGTCATTCTTGGGAGAGCGCAAGAGACAAAAAGGCCACGCCTGACAGATAAAAAAAATATTTTTTCTGCTTCCAACTCACTGTGCTAATTTTATTTTATTTTTTAACTGACACCTGATGCGACCATGCGCTTTCCACGTGGAAAATTGACTGAACCCGATGGCTGGTATCCATGCTCTGTTTTAGAAATGAGCAGAAACGGCAGTTTGAGTCTGCTGGGAGAAATGGCAACATTTTGCACAACCTGCAAATAAAACAAATGGGAAATCAATCTTTTCTTCCTGTTGAGCCTTATCTTACATTTGTTGGATTGCCTCTATATCATTTCATTATATTCTGAAGGTGTTGAAAATGGCTGGCAATTTATACTCCACAAACACAATATTAATCATAGGTTTTTGCTTTGTCCTTTCCTTTGAAAAGAACACGCAATTAAAATGTAGACAAGTCAGCCTTTACAAGGTTCATGTGCGCCACACTCAGTCGCTGATTTTATCAAATTGCACATGAAATTACACAATTTTAAGTTTGAACATGGGGCAAGAAGCCATTTGGGGATCATGTGATAGAGGGGGTGGATTTGGCACACGATGTCAGGCGTCATCGCGCTCGATGTAACTCCTGGAGGCCGAGCGAGCCATCTGGCGGGCGAGATATCGATCCCTGGCCGAGTTAAGAGTCTGCTCATTTGATCGTTTGGCAAACTTGTTGACCTTGGAGTCCTCCGTTTGGCCTCCGTCCTTCCTCGCCTGACCTTTGTCCTCATCTTCATCCTTCTCTTCTCCAGCTTCTTCCTTCCCATCTGTATCGTCTTTATCTTTCGTCAGCTCCTCTTCGTCTCGCCTTTTGTCTTCGTGAGATTTCCTCTTGCCAACTTTTTGGCCTTCTCTGTCTCTTCTCCCGCTACATGGCTCATCCTCTGGCTCGCGTTTCCTGAGCACTTCTCTCTCGCCGTGGCTGCCTGATGACGGTGACGTGCATCTGTAATGGTGTTTGGAATCTGACGACTGAGAGAGGGAGGAGGGCGGCATCTTGCTGAATGCTTGCGGCTTCTTGCGAGCGTCTTCTCCGTCACTTAGTGGACTTAACATGTCAGGACTCCTTTGAGATGTTTCTGGAAACCTTCCATCTTCTGACTTTTGACTTCTGCACAAGAGCCCACAAAGGAATGTAAATATTTTAGGGATGTAAAGATTCATCGAAAATCAATTTCATATCGATGTAAAAAAAAAAAAAAAATTGATATGCAACCCTATGTTAGAGCCGCTCTTGATCTCAAACTGTATATGCACAATTACTAAATGTGATGTAAACCTCTCTTTCGTAGAAGCACGGCGGTGATAACCAAGCACCTTAAAAAAGAAGCTTGCATGATGCCCGATTTAATGTATGACAGGGACAGTTGTGTCTGAAAGCTAGCTGTAGTTAGCACGCGCAGGTTACCGTATATAGACGCACATACGCACACATAAATGTCTATGCACGCTCGTACTTGTTTGCCAAGCGATCCGGGATGGCTTCCTCTCCGACCGTCTGGTTCAGAAGATGTCTGTAGAAACCGCTCAGATCTTTTTGTTTCCTCACATCCAAAGCGGCTGGTGGGGAGAAAATAATCTTAAGCAATTGTTCTTATCGGCAAAGAAAAACAAATCTTGAAAAACTATGTGGAAGTTGTTGGGTGTTATGACTGATTCAAAGCCAGAGCGAACATGGACACGCAAGAGTATTTTTTCCATTATTTACTTTTTCTATAAGTAAAAGCGAGAAAAAAAACCCTAAAAACTCTGAAATGGAAAAGCGAGCAATTTGCGGTGGGGCTCACCTTCAATGGCAGCTTGGCGCCTCTCACGCTCCTCTTCGTCCTTCTGCTCCTGCAGCTTTTGCTTGTAGGCCGACGTGACGTATGCCTCCTTGTCGGCGAACTGGCCGCCCTCCGCCTCACGCTCCCTCTGGATCTTGCGCTCCTCCCGGCGCTCCTGCTCCTTCTTGCGGCTGTCCACTGCCTTCATCAGGTGATGAATGTACTTGGGCTGCATGTGAAAAAAAAAACAACAAAAAAAGTAGTCACTCACTGGAGTTTCCAAAAAAAATACATAATAAAAAACAGGTTTGACGTGACCTTCTTGTCTGCCCCTGACATTTTTTTTTTACGGTTTTCCAGCCTCTGCTTTTGGATGTCATCATACACAGAGTCATAGTCATACACAGTGCTGTCCTCTTCCAGTGCCTTCTTCATCTCCAGCTGAGTCTGTAAACGCACATCAATAGGCAGCCTGTCAACATGTCACAAGGGAAGACAACACCAAGGAGGTCTTGGCCTCACCTGCCTCATCGTCTTCTTCTTGGCTGCTTCTTTTTGCAGACTCTTGCAGACAGATGTCTGATTCAAGAACAGCTTTCATTTAGATTGCATTTTTAAACAGTAATATAGCGCATTCAACGTCAACATTTATGGAGTGATTGTGCCACCTCATCATCTGAATCCTCGCCAAACACGGAAAGCTGCCGGAGACTTGTTGGCTTTGTCAAGCATTTCTTCTGCGGCAGGATTAGGCCGTACCTAAGTGAATGCAAAGGACGCGTGTCAAAAAGAACAAAAAGCTCCAAAACTCAGCAAACAACACAAATATCCCAAATATAAAAAATGTGCAGTCTATTTGTAAAACAATCCGAACAAATTCTCAGTTGAAACGTGACATTTGTGCTTGTGGGAGTAAGGAAGCACACGTTCAATAAAAAACTGAAAAGTATCAGGGCACACGTTTAGCCCACTACGCTGGTTCTTTTACTTTTTTTCTTCACAAGGCTCATTCTTGTGATCACTCTGTTTCCATTTTATTCTGCTCCTCTTTTTGCAGTTCTCTCTTTGCACATCGTTAGCTGGATTAGCCAGAAGAGAGGAAACTATTTCCAAGTTGCTTCGCCAAGAACAAAAGTAACGAATAGCTAATCAAATCAGGTTTTACATTTTTAATATTTTAAAATCTAAACCTACCCCAAAATGTCGACTTGTTTTTATTAGGATGTTAGCTCGCACTTACTGTTTCGCAGGCGCCGCCATTTTGTCAACTAGGACTCAATGGCCCAATCTCAATAGCCACGCTTGTGCCCTTCAACTGCGCGTTCCCGCGAGACTGCGGCTGTCGCAGCACTCCTCAGCACTTGAGACGTCCCAATTCGGTCGCCCCGCCCCCTTAGATCACTAGTACCACACTTCGGCTAAACCGGTGTCGTGCCAGATTTTGGCAGGGGGTAAGTACTTTGGCACGACACCGGCATCAATGCACACTCAGCGCAAGCGTATTACCTACAATTCATTGCGGATTTGAATATAATAGTGGGAAAATGGCGATTTCCGGTGGAATTATGTCATTTAAAGTGTGACTATCGAATTATTAACAAACATGATCTCTTGCAATATTTTAATATGATTTTAGGCACCAAAATTGTCCAAACTACATCCTGTTTGACGACGAATTTTTTTCTCGAACTTTATTAACATTAACAACCAACACATTTATTATACATACATAATACGCATAGAATTTTTGTTTAAAATACCCCTGGCTCTTCTTTTTGTCCTTTCTATCTATGTTTGATGACGAATTTCCAACGTCCTGGTGCAAGTCATTGACGTCACACGCACCGCACCGTCTCATTTCTGCAATTTTTGCAAATTGTATCCTCGATCACGACGTGCACTTCAACTAGGTGTGCACTTCATTGAAGACCGTAGGGCGGGTATTGGATTTGCGACAGATTCGACACGTTTGTAATTCTGGTAAATTGTCAAAACAAAGAAATCCAAACTATATTCGTGACTCGGTGTGGGTATTAATGGCATATACATAAGTAGAAATATAGAAAAAAGTTGGTATTTTTGTCTATTCTTCCGACATGATGTTCATTTGTAGCGACAGTGCTACTGTCTTGCATGATGAATAATAAAGATTAGATTGTTTTATTATATAATATATATCGGAAGAAAGGGTTGAGTGAGTGAATAGTGTACTTCCTCGCTATACGATAATGTTCAAGATACTGTATTTTGTGACCAAACGCAACGATATATTAATATTGAAGTGGTGGGTACGTTTATTTTAATTTTCTACTCGTTTGCGCTATTGATGTGTATAATTTATGCATTTTAATATCATATCAATGTATGTGAAGTTGTGAACATTGTGATAATGTCGTTTCGTGTGTATGTAAATGTGTACCGTACAATGTTTTGAAACTTTTATTGTAATTGGTTGTGATCATTTATACGTCATGCGTTTGACGTTGGTTCGTTACTGTCCTAAAATGCTTTTCGTGTGCGGGTGCGTGAGTGACGAGCCTCTCATGAGCAAGCTTTCGGGTTGAGTCGGAATTTGGCGAAACCGGTCGGCGAGGGTCCACAAGGCGGCCGCGTGCGCGCGTGCGCGGCTAGGTGGAAGCAGGCTGGAGGCTGCGACCGGCTGGGAGGGGAGAAGCTGTCGAGCCGGCACTCCAGCAGTCCAACACGTTCAAAGAACAGCCGAAGTCAAGAGCGACCCAGCGCGGTCCCCGCGATGGAGGGGCGATGATAGAAGGAGACAACGACGACGACGACGATGCTAACCCGCTTCCGTCGACTATTATTATGCTCTCGGTGCTCAGGTGTCGGCGTCCGGCTCGCTGAATGGCGCTGGTGACCGTGCAGCGTTCCCCGACCCCCAGCGCCACTTCCAGCCCCTGCGTGTCGGTAAGACCTTCTGCGCGACTTTTCTTGAACTGTTTTCCCCGTCTTGCGTTCGTAATTGTTTTTTGTTTTGTTTTGGTTTTTATCGCGACTGCCACAAATGGGCTCACCTATGTCCCCGTGCGCATGCGCGTAAATTGGAGCCTGTAATGCTAACGAAGCTTCACATCCAAACAAGATTATCAGCGTGCTTGCGGTTCGCCCCACACTTCCGGGTGCTAGAACCGCCTGGACCGGCCGGAAAGTTTTCTTTATTCCAAAATGTCAAGTGTTGATTCCACTTGAGTCGCGTTTTGTAAGCCTTAGAGGCGAATGTGCATTTTTGCATATGTGCCTTCCACTTCCGGTTTCTCTTGAGCGCGTCCATGCGTAGCAGGAGTGCGCGCGCTTGGGAAGTACAGGTCGTCGACGTACACGCCCACGTTGCCCTTATTTGAAATTCAGCTTCACTTAACTTAATTTCATTTGATAACGTACTGCTCAAAAACCCTCCCAATTCAAAATAAAAGATTCCAACATTGATTGCCAAAAAAACCCCAACAACTTTGCGTTCCCTGGCAACGATTGCCAATGAACGCAAAGGTGTTTTTTTCGAGGGAATGTTTTTTTTTTTTTTTAAATGCGCGTTTATATACTTCCGGGTCAGTTTGGCTACCCTAGCCTCTGATGCGCAGCTTTTTGAGAGACGACAGTACGTCGAAGGCGGCAATAATCATGGAGGAGGACTTGGAACGTTGAAACGTCATAATCTATAACCCAATTTTCTTGGTTTCCTCACTGTGCTATTTGAAACGTTCCATGTCCTCCATGATTAATGCCGCCTACGACGTACTGTCAAACTGACCCGGAAGTACATAAACGCGCATTAAAAAATAAATACATATGCGTTCCATTGAAAAAAAACAACTTCAAGGGAACGCAATCTTTGCAAGGGACCGCAAAGATTTTATGAGGGAACGCAAAGTTGTTTTTTTTTCTTCTTCCATGTCCCCTGTGAGGCTCCGTATATCACGGCAAAAGTTGACCAAGTTCTGATCTGGAATGCTGGTCCATCATTTTTAACGATGGTTTAGGGTCAAACGGTGGGCTTGTTTCGTTTCTTCAATTGGAATTTACTCGGTAATTGCTCCTCTGTTTCAATGCTAGCTCGAGTACCCGTACTGGTGCCGGTCTTCAGAACAGTGGTATGGATCATCCCTAATTGAAATGTTCTCCTTTTCCCTTTCAGGAGTCTGGCAGCGGAGAGGATGATCGACATTCTCAACCTCACAGGTGAGACCTAAAAACAAAAATTGACGATGAAAATGCTCGCCTGCTCGCAAGCCGCTGTTGGCGTAGTGGCTGAAATCCAGATCAGATAATTCTGTTGTGTCCAGCATCAGTGAAAGTTTCCTGACCGTGAAAGGGGCGGCGGTCTTCTTGCCTCGGGGAAACGGCTCCTCATCTTGCGGATGCCGCCTCTCTCAACTGCGCAGCAAACATGCAGGTGAAGACGACGTTAAGTTATATTTCAGCCATGTTGGCTCGCAGGCTAGTTATGTGCGGACAACCTTTATGTTCTCTAGGAGACATCCAGCAGCATCTCCAGACCATGTTCACTGTCCTCAGACCAGAAGACAACATCAAACTGGTAGGTACGCATGCAACGCGCCGTAACGTAACGCCAAGCGACGTATGCATGCACACATGCAACGGAAGGCTGCGTGGCGGGTGTTAGCCGTGTGGTTCCCACACCAGGCGGTGCGACTGGAGAGTGCTCATACTCTGACACGCTACATGGTGGTGGTGTCCACCAATGGGAGGCAGGACACGGAGGAGAGCGTGGTCCTTGGAGTGGACTTCAGTCCCGTGGACAGGTAAGCGGCGTCAGCGTATCATCGGGCGGTCGTATGTCGCGCATCTCTTCCACGTGAACTTTGCTCCTCAGCTCGTGCTCCGTGGGATTGGTTCTTCCCCTGTGGAGCGACACCATGATCCATCTGGATGGGGACGGGTATGGACTCACCAGCACCGCCATCATCATCATCATCATCATCATCCGTAGCAGCTCTTCCTCACCATGTCTCTTCTTCCTCACAGCGGCTTCAGCGTGTCCACCGACTGCAGAGTGCATGTGTTCAAACCCGTCTCCGTGCAGGCCATGTGGTGAGTTGGCGCGCGGCATTAAACGGCCGGTCCCAAACATCGCGTTGAGCCCGCCGTCCTGTTCCCCGTCGACAGGTCAGCCCTGCAGTCGCTGCACAAAGCCTGCGAGGTGGCGCGCTGTCACAACTACTTCCCGGGAAGCTTGTTCCTCACCTGGGTCAGTTACTACCAGAGCCGTGTCTCGTCCGACCAGACCCGCATCAACGAGTGGAACGCCATGCGGGACTTGCAGTCACACCGCGCTGACTCTCCCGTCCTTTTTTCCGACACGTGAGTGCCGCACGCCGCGCAACGGCCGATCATGTGACCTGATGCGCAGGCGTCCGTCCGCAGGCCCACCGAGCGCGAGATGACAGAACACCAGATCAAGAGCAGTTTGAGGGAGGTCATGATGCAGAAAGATCTGGAGAACGTCACCTGCAAGGAGGTGAGTCATGCCGTCACCTTTGCGGCCAAATCGACCAATGGGAATCAGGATTTTCCTAAGCTGAGAGCTGTTGTTCAAACATTCGGCTTGACTGTATTGTTGCGATCTTTTACATAGCGGACGTCGGAATGAGTTAACTATCTTTTTTTTGTGTAGCCAAATGTTTGAACCGCCCAAAAAAAAAATATATGTCCTAAGCCTGTGTTTTTTTTTTTTTTTTTTTAACGACTCATCCACCCTCTGAGATTGTCAAGCATGTTTAAACTGTTTTTGACTTGTCGGTCTTGGCCGTCTGCAAACCTCCTGACATTTCAGACAGTTTACAGTGCCACCTGCTGGCATGGCCTGCAAATGTTTCACCCGTTTGCTTCCCCGTGTGGTGCAGATCCGCACGGAACTGGAAATACACATGACGTGCAACCTGAGGGAGTTCAAGGAATTCATCGACAACGAGATGATCGTCATTCTGGGGCAGATGGACAGTCCCACGCAGATCTTTGACCACGTCTTCTTGGTAGGTGCGCCCTACAAATCAGACCAGGAGTTTTGCGTGTCCTCCGTTGTGCCTGCTGGCTGCAAGCTCGCGAGTACGAGTTTGCCGTGCTTACAACTGCTATGCATCAAACAAGTTCAATAAATAAGATCAACAAATTCAGAGCAGCAACGCGCGTCGAAATGAATGCGGCGTTGTTGTGGAATCGTCCTCGAGGGCTTACGTTGACTCTGATAAATGAAAGGATCACAAAATGCAGAACTAACTTGTACTCTGCTTGTGTTTCGCAATCACCTCACACCTGTTGGCTCATCACCGCGTCTGCGAAACACTCTTATCCGCGGCGTGCTTTTGCTCCTTCCAGGGCTCCGAGTGGAACGCGTCCAATTTGGAGGAGTTGCAAAGCAGCGGGTGAGGCGTCAAGTCTACAGATGACCTGAGCGCACGTTAATGAGAGTCTTTCATGCAGAGTACACTACATCCTGAACGTGACGCGGGAGATCGACAACTTCTTCCCGGGCGTGTTTGAGTACCACAACATCCGCGTGTATGACGAGGAAGCCACCGACTTGTTGGCCTACTGGAACGACACCTTCAAGTTCATCGCCAGGGCCAAGTAAGTCCCCGTGACCCGCATGCACATGGCGCTCGCATGAATGCTGGCCTCACGCCGCCGCGTGCTCGCTCGCAGGAGGAACGACTCCAAGTGCCTGGTGCATTGCAAGATGGGAATTAGTCGTTCGGCGGCCACGGTCATCGCATACGCCATGAAGGAGTACGGCTGGGACCTGAGGAGGGCCTTTGACTATGTGAAGCAGCGCCGAGCCGTCGCCAAGCCCAATCCGTCCTTCATGAGGCAGCTGGAGGAGTATCAGGGCATCCTGCTGGCCAGGTGCGACTCGTTAGCGTGTCCAGCTGATGTTGACGCTGCACTTGAGAAAAGTGAACCTAAAGATCTTCCTTGTTGTGCCGCAGCAAGCAGCGACACAACAAGCTTTGGCGTTCTCACTCCGACAGCGACCTCTCCGAACGTCTCCAGCCTTTGTCCAACGCATACGCCAAACCGCGCGTCCTCGGCCGCTCGGACCTTCGCGACCGAGCCGTCGTCCCGCCAGGATCCTCCGTCAAGGAGCTGCCGGAGTCGCCTGGGCGCGGCGCCCGCCGGCTCGACATCCCTTCTCGTCCACTCAGCTCGCCACCGTGCCACCGCGTGGAGGCGGTGCCGCCTAATGCCCCTGTGCCGTCGCAGTCTTCGGCGCTGTTCTCCAACGGTCTACGTGACCCTGAGGAGGGCGTGCGTCATCCTTCCCCGTTGTCGCTGCCAACAGCCGCCACCGTCGTGCCCGAGCCCCCCCGCAGGGACTCCATGACAGTGGCGCAGAGTGTTGCGTTGGGGAAGCCCCACCCGCCCGCCGCCCTGCACCATCTGCCGCTCTCCCCTGCCCCATCGCCCGAGTCAGTAGCAGAGATCTCACAGCGGGGCTCCAGTCCGCCGTCGCCCGTCCGCAAATCGGATTGCTCGGTTACAGACGCTCCCGCCGCCGGGGATACCCTCATGTCCGCCCGCACCTTCGGGCACAGCGACCACATCAACTTTTTCAGTGCCAGGGAGAAGTTCAAAGGCATGGCGCAAGACGGTTGCAGCAATCGGCGACATTTGCCGCCACCTGCCGATAGTCTTGCTGCGGACGAGACCCAAAAAAAGGTGAGAGGAGCCCGTGTGCATGGTTGTGCAAAAGACTCGCGTACTTTCATGCAGCAGTCATCAATCTAGTGCAAGAACTCAACACTTGTTAAACTTCAAGCAATCAAACATGACGTTTCTCTGATAATTTTCTCATTGCAATAGCGTAAGATGATTTTCATATCTTTGAGTTTTTGGACAAGTCTCACAGCTGCAGAAACAATTTGTATGCGCAGCCACAATACGCTGCGCTTGCTAACCCGACAGAAGTGCGCTTGCATGCTTTTTTGTGGCGCTGAAACACAACTTGCGACGTGTTTATCAAAGATGGAAAGATGAAAGGGGGGACAAAAGTATTGAGACGTTTCCTTTGACTGCCCGGCATTTGCAACCATCACAACATTTTGACTTCCCTGCACAGAATATTGTGTCTTTTAATTTTTACATTCAATTTACCAAATGAAAGAGTACATTTACCGTCGTCTGTTCTTTAGTCATCAGCAGTAGTTTACAGCAAGTTTTCTTCAAATTCAGCCGCTTCTCAAATAATGCAGAGAAAAATAAATCTTGGTGTAGACAAACGTATCACGCAGAACACTGACCGACTTTGACGCTAATATTTTAGCTTTCATGAGACCACTAACGTTTCCATAAAGCAGATGAGAAGGAATGGCTTGCGACAGCAAAGTGGTGTATTTGGTGAAATACAAATGCTCGAGTGGCGCCAAGGCGACACCGTGAGCGGCTATTCACGTGATGACCTTGTCTTCCTCATCATAAGTCCAAGGTCGTCCGACGTACTACTTTTATTTACGAAGCACGCGTACTTAAGCTAACGGTTGTAACGCATCCTCTGCTATGTAGATGTTTCCGTCTCGCATTCTCAAAGGTTCTTTATCGCCCGTGCAGGTCGCCGCAACAAAGCTGGCCATGCAGTCGGATTGTTGCAAACGCAACCGATTGGAGCTTGACGGCCACAAAGTCAGTCAGTCTGAGCAGGAAGTGGGGGACCAAGATGGTTATTGTCCGAGCGCGAAGCAGGAAGTGAGGGACGAGGACGCTCGTCTCCACAGGGATTGGACACGAGGTTCAGTGCGCCGTGTCACTCGGCAGCTGGAGCGCCGGATGAAGAGGGAACGTCCCGCGGACTGCCGTGGCCCCTCGCTGTCCTCGTCCCCGCCTTCACATTCAAGAAGTCCCTCCCTCTCTGAGCGCTGCACTTCCGCAGAGCTCGTCCCCGCCCCGACGGGCAACTGGCCGCCTGCCGGCAGCTTGCCGCGTCCGGAGGCCATCTCGGGGCAGGCTTGGGGTGATGTCATCCTGAAGGAGACGTGGGAAACCCTGCGCCAACTCGACGCCTTCCTGCAGCAGGTGAGTGTGGGCGTGGCCAGAGCCAATCGGAAGCGAGGAGGTGCGCAGCGGCGCATTCGCGAGGCAGAGGCTCGCATCCGCCGGGCCGGTCTGACGCCGCCCTCGCTGATGAAGCGCTCTGCCTCGTTAGCAAAGTTGGGCTTTTTGGAGCTACTTGCCGACGACCTCACAGAGTGGGAGCTGAGCCGTGCCGCGGCCGCTGTGCGTCTGCCGCCGACCCCTTCCACGGGGCCGCCCGAGGACCCGAAAAAGCAGTGCGTCCACAACGCTCCTGTCGCTTCGGCTGATGCGGAGAGCCCACGCCGGGCCCGACACTCCTCATCGGCCTCGTCTAGTTCGCCGCTCTTGGCCTCCAGGCAGCAGTATGGAAGAAGTCACCCCGTCAGGCGCCTTAAGAAAAGCACCGTCAGCACGCTCTACCACACCATGTAGACGTGCGTACCTCGCTACACAACAGCACTTGCCTCTTGCCTTAAGAGAAATGACCTTGGAAGATATTTGAAGGTGAAATGAGCCAGATTGTGCAAAGGTGAAACCCACGAAACATTCCTTCTTCCTATTCTTTTTGATGTTTTAAGATTGCAGCTGATAAAGATTGCTGGAACGTCTCTGACACTTGAGCTGTTGTTTTTCTGTTTGCTTCACAGTCAGGTGACATGGTTGTGTCAGACCAGTCAGGAGCAAATGGAGTTGTTGGCTTTGTAGATTTTCAATGACGTTGTACCTTTAAGCTGCACACCGCAAACGTTCTGCCTCCCTCATCGAGCGCTGATGCCACTCAATGTGCGTGCGCACGAAATTCGTGAACTGGGATTTCGTATGGGACCTTTTAAGTCTATTTAAATGTTTTAAGCCCTTAAGTTCGTGAGGTTGTGGAGCGCAACATTTTTTTTTATCGTGCGTGTGAGTGTGTGCGGAATTGAAGCTTCTGTGTATTCTGTTATACATCCACTTTAATCTTTTGTTTCATGTGGTCTGAGGTTTCTTCTTGCTGGGTCATGTGATGGTTGGAAGCCGCGTGTGCGTTTGTGCCGTTTTTTTTTTTATTTAAAGCCATCAGTAATTGTTCTATTTTATCATGTCCTACTGTAACCATTGAACGGAATGAAAATGACCAATCATCCGGTTTCGTGCGACACTTAAGAGTAGTTGCCTTATGTGTCCAGTAGGAGGCGGGCATGTGGACACGTTAGCTGTCTGTAAAACGGTAACTTTTACTTTTTTAGCTTATATTAGTGCAACTCTTCATCGTGTATAGTTTTGGTTCCATTTTAAAATTCACTAAAAAATTAGGGCCAAAAATTTTACGGCCACAATGTTGCCTTCAGTCGGGACACACTGCTAGAAAGGACCAATCCACTACTTGAGTTAATTTGACCCAAATTTTCTGGGTCGTCTTGTACAAAATAATTCCCCCCAAAACTGTGTGATTTTGTACAGAACAACCCAAAAACTGCGGTCGTTCGAGTCGTGGTCCGCCGTACGTGATCGTCTGCCGAGCCGGAACAAGAATCTCCGAGCTCACCGCATCAGCAGCATCAGCAACAGCTTCACCTCCTGCACAACGAGATGGAAGCACACAGCCTGCAGGCCTGCCGACAGTCACGTCCCCTTTCTCCGAACACAAGCTGCTGCTTCCAAAATAGATGGTCACCCAACACCCCCGCCACCCCCCTCCAGCCCCCCACATACCCTGTCTCGCCATCGCCCACCTCTTCTGTCTTTGTTTGGGGAGGACACACGCAGTTGCTTCAGCCGGCCCGCGCCAGGCACCGTTCGACGAACCAAAACCAGAAGCAGACGGGCCAGAGTTGTCTCGCCAAAACCTGAGGTGAGCCGTGTTTGCGGCCCACCTTTTCCTGGCCGTGTGTGTGTGGGTGTGTGCGCATGTGTGCTGTGCAGTGCAGTCGGTTGACCAACTTGTGGACAAGGGTTAGTGCTTGGGCAAAAGTGACAATTGATTTTCAAATCGAAAGTTTACTTTGCCTTGTCGGCGAGTCTCGATCAGATCATGTTGCCATTTTTTTCCTAAACTGCGGGAATGTGAAGCCCTCCGAGTCTGCTGATGAAATGAAATAAACTGGATTTGACTTCAAAGAGGTGAGGAAGGTCTTGCATTGATGCCCCACGCTCAGTAACCCCCCCCCCCCCCAACTGGCAAGATTATTTGTGGGCGTCACTTTAAAGTGGACTGACTCAGTCCCGAGACTATTTAGGACGAAGGTCTGGCCGGGTGGCGCGGTCATGTACTTACATGTCTAAATAAGGAACGAGGGCACTTGCTCACACCGGACTGAGGGGGGGGGGGGGGGTCTGCAAGCTCATTACCTGCGACTTTTCCTAGAGTGTTATGATTGTTTGATATCTCTTCCGCAACTCGGTCCAGTCATGTCGCACAGTCGGCCAAATGTCAAGTTTCACGAACACTCAAAGCAAAGAGGCGCAGATAGTCACATGAAAGAAGCGGCAATCAGTCTGATAATTGATATCTTCGTTGCATTTAACATTTGTTCATGAATGTTGCAAGCTTCTGAAACACTTTGGAGGCCCAAAAAAAGTACAACTATTGATAGAGTCCTGTTACGCAAAATGAATGCAAACAAAACAATTGGCGTATGCGTGCGTTTGTGTTCTTGTGTTGAGGCCAATGTGAGCTGATGTCAATCGTCAATATCTTGATTTTTAACAGGCATTGATTGAGTCTACTTTTACGTTTACTCAACATACACAAGACAGAAAAATGTGCAAAAGCCAAGAAACATTCACGAGGCAAATTGTATCAACACATTTGTGGACGTACGACAACAAGATGAAGGACATGTGCCAGAACGAGCATCGCTCCAACACGGCTGCAGGAATCGTGGGGCGCAAACAGCGGGACCAATGGAGACAAAACGGGTGTCTCGACATACGAGCGAGTCCACTCTGGAATTTTTCGTGTTGTGAGCCCTCAAACGGGTTGTTTTGACTTGCGTGTAAAAAGTTGACTCAATTCGACTCCCTTGACAAAAAGCATCATTTTGACTTGAAAGTGTTCCAAAAGAGACGTCAAAATTGCACGTTGTGTGTTTCAAACAACCACACAAGATTGATCGCTTATAGGAATAGCATCTATGTGGAAGTTTTCTTACCCTTTGAGCAAGGCATAATTGAACACATGCAGTGCAGTCACACACCGACAGACAATTCGACCATTCAGAGTCACAGGTGTGGAACAATTTTATAACAGCTCAATGGATCACTTCCAGTTGTTGTGCAACTCACTTCATTTTTGTTTTGTTTTTACTGTTGATTTGATCAAGAAAAACATTCTCGAGTGCAATTTCCTTTTTGAAGAACACGTTAATATTGTTGGACTGCAACACAATAATCGTGTTTTCTGTTCCTTTCGATCGGCAAACATCGTGTGAGTGTTTTGAGTTACAAGCCTGGTCAAGGAACAAATTCAATTTGTATCTCTAGGCGCCACTTCACTCTCAACGGTTCGATGCCAACAGAAGATTTGAACGGTGTTTTCTGTGACTTCCTGGCCTCCTCAGTCTCCACCCACGGCAGCCATGAGTCGCAGCATCGTGCGGCAGAGCAAGTTCCGCCACGTCTTCGGCCAGACCGTCAAGGCCGAGCAGAGCTACGATGACATCCGCGTCTCCAAAGTGACGTGGGACAGTTCCTTCTGCGCCGTCAACCCCAAATTCCTGGCCGTCATTGTGGAGTCAAGCGGGGGTGGAGCTTTCCTGGTCATTCCCCTCACCAAGGTAAGTACACGGGGTGGCACGGCTGATTCAGTTTCATAGTCTCTCGACTCTAAATTTGACGCATCGGTCCCAAGCCTCTCGTCAAGCCAGACTGAACCACCAGGTGATGCCAACTGGAATGAATGAGCTGATATATCCTTATTGGGACATCATATTCTGCGCGCGCTAGGGCTGGGCGATATGACCTCAAATCAATATCGCGATAAATTGAGCAATTTTACCTCGGTGACGATAAATGCACGATGAATTGCCCCCGTGGACCAAAATCAAAATAAATGCAGGAAATGAATATTAACTGTTTTTTTTTATTGACCAACTGGTACACTTTACTTTCAATGAAAAATAAAATTACAAAAATCATTTGTATAAACATTCCAAATAGCTTGCTTTGCATGACTGGAACAATGTCACAAAGAACAGGAGAAAAAGGGTACCTCTTGCAAAACCTTTTTCTGCAAATAGATTGCGCCCAGATGCTGTAATGCCATGTGCAAAGGACTAGATTTGTGTAAAGGTCTCTTGTAAACAATATAAATAATGCCATGTGCAGAGGAGCTTGTGTGGCCTGTAAACAAAATGCTAAATAAAAAGGAAAAAATGTCAATGAAATGCCAATGCCAAATAAACAAGTGTGCATCATCAGCGAAATGCGCCGTCTCGAGTACTCTGGTGCGCAGTCGCCACTTGTCGTCTACGTCATGCACAGTCAGGCTCAAACAGGGATCCATGTTGCGACTCGATCACAAGTCGGATACGGATGCAAAATGCTATTGTGATTACTTTCGGTAACGGTGAATTTTCGGTTTATCGCCCAGCCCCAGCCCTAGCGCACGCGCGCACATGCACACGCACACACGCACACCCACCCCCACACACACACACGCACACACATCACACTATGCTTCCTTTTGACTTCCTTATTTCTTTTCAGGAATAATTCGGACAAAAGTGAAGCCATCATTTTTGACAGTTTAGGCTGGGTAAACACATTAGGATTTTTCCAAGCTTAATATCTCTGCTGGACTTCACACACAAAGATAAGAAATCGGGCATTTAACTGATTTGGTCGTAATGTGTGGGGTGCGTCGATAATCACCACACAGAGCACCACACCCAACGATTGTCACAGGCGCAGAAATCTCGCGTGAGATCTCCAATCCAAAGAATAAAAGAAGCTGTCAATATATTGTTTGGGATTGTAATTGAATCGGAATCGTAATTGTCCAAATTCAAACGATGCCAAACCCAACTCATGAACACACACGCACACACACGCACAACCCACACACACACACTTGCAATCGATTTGTTACTGGCTCCTGGATGTGGCAACCACTGGAGTCACTTCAGGCTATTAATCGTTGCACTTCTCCTCTGCCACCCTTCTGCAGCCCCATGACACACATGGAAAAAGTCGCCTTTCAGCGCCTCACCACTCGGCTATAAATACACTTGTTTCGTGTACGTGCATGTTACTAAAGTTGATGCACGTGTCCACAGCAAACGGAGGGGCTCCAATAGGGCACATGAAGCATCCGAATGAAGGACTCCCAATCTTGAAGAAGTCTTGACCTTCATGGTATTGTGCTATGATTTTTGTGTGCTCTGCAGATGGGTCGTGTGGACAAAAACTACCCTCTGGTCATCGGACACTCTGGACCCGTGCTCGATATCGACTGGTGTCCCCATGACGATAATGTGCTGGCCAGCGGCTCGGAGGACTGCACCGCCATGGTAATCGATGCGTGTATATAAATGGCTACCCAATCTGATGAGAGCCCAAACACGCACACGCACGCACACACACATATATATATATATATATAATAGGGCTGTCAAAATTAAAGCATTAACTCAGGTGATTAATCCAAAATGTTTTAACTCAGTTAAATATTTTCACTCAATTAACTCAGTTTGATTTACTTCAAAAATAATTTGTATACTTTGCAAATATTACACCATATTAGATGTACATCTTTAGCAAGTCTCAGAACAAAAAACAGTGTTCAAGTTACCACTGGGCCTTGCAAACCAACATTGCTGGAGTGTGGCGCTTGTGGGCAGATTTGAGAAATGTTTCGAAGAAAAACAAATGCCTGTAAAGATGTATTAGATCGTAGTCAAGAATCAAAGAAAGCTATTAGAACCGTCTTTGAATTAAATATACTTCATATTTGGAGATTTTGCATCAATTCCAAGATATTATCCGGTGGCCCACTGGTAAGCATGATAGCCTCACAGTGTGGAGGTCGTGCGTTCGATTCCGGCTCCGGCCTTCCTGTGTGGAGTTTGCATGTTCTCCCCGTGCCTGCAAGGGTTTCCTCCCACATTCCAAAAAAACCCCATGCAAGGCAGGTTGATTGGACACTCTAAATTACCCAAAGGTGTGAGTGTGGTTGTTCGTCTTTGTGTGCCCTGCGACTGGCCGGCGACTAGTCCAGTGTGACAACCTGCCTACTGCCCAAAGACAGCTGGGATAGGCTCCAGCACCCCCTGCGACGTGAGGAGAAGCGGCTTAGATACTGGATGGATAAATAAATCGGAGCACCACTGGCGCCTACTAGTGCTTGTGCAATTGCACTTTATTGTTGTACAGCAAAACAAAAGCATGTTGCCATGGTCAGACACGCGCCCCCTTGGCTTCGCATCATGCCTGCCCCCCCAGAATAACTGAACGAATGTCTCTGATGGCAACAGCTGATTGTGTGTGTGGGGGTGTGTGCATGTGTCCGTACGCGTGCGCATGTACGTGCACATGCACTTACAGCTGTCTATTCCTGGCACCTCCAGAGAACCTTAGTGTGATGTCATTCTATTAAATCTGTTGCCGTGCGTGCGTGTCAGGTGACATTTCCTGTGGCTAAGAAATATGACCATAAATTGGACTGTGATGCATGTTGTTGGAATTTCATCACCAAGCAAATGCAAATTTGAATTCCACGATTGAAACCCATCTTCTTCCACGGCTTCTCCCAAGACTTGGCATCCTGCAATCTTATCTTTGGTATGTGTTCAGATGCCAAATTGTCGTGAAGTGTCGTTACTTGCATATGCAGACTCTGCGTGCGTGTGCGTGTGTCTTGCAAATGTGGAGTGCAGGTCGTGAACAGTCTATGGAATTCAACACATTTAAACTAAGTCATATATGAATATAACGTGAGAATAATCTCAAAGCTGTAAACACAATCACTTGTCATTACTGTGCACGGTTCTTCTAGTTTCATTTGATAAATGCTTTTTGTTTAATAAATGCTTAACACCTACCGTGAATATGAATGTCATGATCTGTGTTGGTTGCATTTGGTTTCGTTTTAATTTGTGTTCTAATTACCTGCTAATTTCTATGACGGCGTATGGAGAGCGCTTTGTTACAGCTGCAGCTGTTGTGAAGTGCGCTATAGAAATAAAATGGTTTTGTAGAATTTAGTTTAGTTTAAGGTTTGTCTTTGTGTTTAGTGTGTGTCTTGTTAAAGCCGATTTTGTCCCCCTGTGCTTGTCGTCCCGTTCCCGAGTGTGAACCAATCAGCTCCCTCCAAAACTTTGTGTCTTGTCCAGGTGTTCCTGGTTGTCTCGTCAATTTGTTTGTATTTAGTTTCCTGTTTGTTTTGCGTTCTTGTCGGTAAGTTGTCAACCTGTATGTCTCCTGTCATGTTGTCGATGCTACGTCCAAGTTTGTTACTTTGATCCTTGTTGTTTTGTACTTGAACATTTCGATTTAATCCACGTTTCTTTGCTATTTTTTCTTTAGATTTCAATATTCTCTCTTCCTCCACCTTCAACTTTCTTGCAAAGCCTGACTATGAACCTGCTCATGTTAATGATCGACATTCTGTCACGTAAATGCCACTTAGGTGATACAATCCTTCAATTTCTTTTGTGGAATTGGGCCATCCGCAGGTGTGGCAGATTCCCGATCACTCACTGGTACGCCCCCTCACTGACCCCATTGTGGTACTGGAGGGTCACTCCAAGCGGGTTGGCATCGTCAGCTGGCACCCGACCACGCGCAACATACTACTCACTGCGGGTACAACATGCACGCACGCACACGCACACGCACGCGGTGATCAATAACGCCACTCTCTTTGCAGCGAGCGACAACATGATCATTGTGTGGAATGTGGGAACGGGTGAGCCGCTCATCTCCATGGACGACCACCCCGACCTCATCTACAGCATCAGCTGGAACAGGAACGGAAGCTTGTTCTGCACCACCTGCAAGGACCGCCGCCTGCGCGTCTGCGACCCGCGCAAGGCCGACGTGGTGGCGGTGAGCGGTCCAAGTGGAGCGACGGAGCCACAGAGGCTGTTGTTAACGTGACCCTTGTAATCGCCCCCCCACCCCCAGGAGCGCTTGGCTCCTCACGAGGGCATCCGGCCCATGAGAGCCATCTTCACCAGAGACGGGAACATCTTCACCACCGGATTCACCAGGATGAGCCAAAGGGAGCTCGGACTCTGGGACCCGGTACGTGTCGAGTGGACGTGATTAGGAAAGCAATCAATATGCAAATGTGCGTGACAAACTGCTCAAGAATCAATTGATATCGTGCATGTGTAGAAACAAAGGTGAACAACAGCCAGAATGGTCAGCGGTGTTGTGTGTAGATTCAAATGCGTCGAGCGGTTCCAAATGAGAACTAATCAAGCCGAATGAATTCTTCATGTTCCTCAGACCAATTTTGAGGAGCCAATCGCACTGTTGGAGTTGGACACGAGTAATGGCGTTCTGCTACCATATTACGACCCGGACGCTAACATGGTGTACTTGTGCGGCAAGGTAACGTCTTCAATCCTGTTCCTCGAGGGCCGCTGTCCTGCCTGTTTTCCTGGCTCGCTTCCTACTGCAATGATGAGGATCGTTAGCGGGCTTCTTCAGAACTTGCTGATGGGCAGAGGGTTTTGATCAGGTGTGTGGCAGCAGGGACAGATGTAAAAGAGGCTGGACAGCGGCCCTTGAGGACTGCCTAATCCAGAGGCAACATGCACATCAAATGTGTCGATTTAGCGGCATTTGTGTGCGTGTGCAGGGAGACAGTAGCATCCGTTACTTTGAGATCACAGAGGAGCCGCCCTATGTGCACTACCTCAATACCTTCAGCAGCAAAGAGCCGCAGCGGGGGATGGGTTTCATGCCCAAGAGGGGCGTGGACGTCAGCAAGTGCGAGATTGCGAGGTGAGGCCACACAGCCACGTACGGCGAGTGAAAAAGGAATCCGACAACTCAGACAACTTGCGTTTGCACCAAGGTTGTACAAGCTGCACGACAAGAAGTGTGAGCCAATCACAATGACCGTTCCCCGAAAGGTAAATCGCGCCCCAGCCTGTTGCGCATCCCGATGTGCGCCATAACTGTCTCAAATGTTGTCGGCCAGTCGGACCTCTTCCAGGACGACCTGTACCCGGACACGGCTGGCCCGGAGCCCGCCTTGGAGCCCGAGGAGTGGCTGGAGGGTCGTGACCAAGACCCTGTGCTCATCTCCATGAAGGAGGGTTACGTGCCGCCAAAGAGCCGCGAGCTCAAAGTGTCCAGGAAGAACCTCCTGGACTCCAGGCCCCCCCCCCGTCGCAGCATGTCCACGTGCGATGCTGCCAGCCTACCGGTCAGTCCTTCACTTTGTGGCGCTTTTCACCAAATAGCAACGAGCACAATCTAATGAGCAAGAATGTCTCTTCGCTGATATTTATGCTTTTATGGTTGCCACAGTAGTAGTTTGTGGTTCCCGTTTTCACTTTCTCTATTCTTTGCACCAACTTTGACTTCTTTTTTAACTTGCCGTCTAATCTCTGTCCTCCTTTCCTTGTCTCCCTTTTCTTCTCCTTTGTCCTTGTCTCCTCTGCCCTGGCATATTCTGGTGTAGCCTGAGCTACTGGAGCGGCTGCTGGAGGAAATCCAGCACCTGAAGGCGACAGTGTTGTCTCAAGAGAAGAGAATTTGTGATTTGGAGAACAAACTGTCCCAGTACACCAATGGGATGGCCTGACGGTCTGCTCTCTTGCACCCTCTAAAGGGCGGTTGCCAAGTGTCGTACAAAGATGCGGCAGCAATGCGGCACGGTGCACCAAGGTAGTGACGTGCTGGAACACAATCCCCAGTGCAGTACAACTGAAGGCATCAGAGTCAAACTCTTTTCAGTGCTTTTGGTCCGCAAAGGGACAAGGGTTGAAGGTTTGAGGGATGCGTTACGCTGACAAAGTCAACGAAAACGACAAACGGCTTCCTGCTTACAAAGTACAGCAGCAAATAAGTTTGAAAAAGTAACAAGCCCTTCATTTGCTGTCGTCTTTATGTCACAATCCTTTATGGCATGTCAATAGACAGAAAGGAAAGAAAATGTGTAATTTGCAGCCAAATGTCAAAATAAAGTTATGTTTTTTTTTCACCCTTCTTACATCGGCTGCGACAATTTGCTGAACATTTCTTCTGCACACGTTCCTCACAAGTTCTAATGTAGCTTCAGAAGTCACCAAGTACTTACGACACATCTTATTTCTTACGATTGAGCAATATTCCCATCAAATCTTCAGCGCACCGTAGTAGGACAAATTCATCATTTCATATTGCAGAACATTCAAAAAGATATTTGAAAACTTGGACATGTCTAACTTGTGCATGACTCGAAGAAGTTGAAATTGATTATGGGATGCGAATGCAGATTTCTTGCTATTTTTTTCCTCAAATCTTTAAAGCCCCAACATTGAGAGCATTTCAAGCTGCAGAACTGGATGTTGCCCACTAGGGGGAGATTTAACCCACTGAGCACACTTTCTAATAATAATAATAATAATGCCTTTATTAGTCCCACAATGGGGAAATTCGAGATTCGAACCCAGGCCTCCTGGGGAGACTGGGTCCTGAACGCGGCGCCTTAGACCACTCGGCCATCCTTCGCACAATTTTATGCATTGGCCGCAATTGGCAAGCTGGTGATGTTTTTTTTTTTTGTTTATTTTGTTTTGTTTTCCATGAGACTCTAGTACATGATTGAATAAAGTTTATTCTGTCTCTTATTTACTTTTGCACTCGTTGGTTCTTTTCTCTCTGACAGGCTATTAGTTTAATTTACCTGACATGTTTCGTTGACAGTCTTTCACCTTCTTCCGAGTGACCGTAAAAGTGACAATTGATCATTCATCACATCTGTGTGTTTAGCTCCTAGAAACCTGAGCCTCTCACTTTGTGACACACTGAAGAAGGCGAAAGACTGCCCCTGAAACATGTCAGATAATAGTCTGTCTGAGGTCAAAGAAGCAACGATTTCTTCTGATCTTAGTGCCCGTTTAAGCTCTGCAGGACTCCAAGCGCCAGGATGAGCGCCGCGCCACTGAGGTGCGTGGGAGTGAGGACTGACGCCTCGCAACCGGAGGTGGTGAAGGCGTTGAAGGCGCACGTGTCCGCATTGCCCACGTTGTCCACCACCAGCAGCTCCACATCGGTCGAGTCGCACGAGGCGTTGTAGTTCGCCAGGGTGGCGTTCTGGTTGTCGGGTTTCGGTCTGAGGCTTAGCGTTCCGTTGCCTCTGGTGAGGCTGACCCGCTCCACGCCAGTGCCGTCGGCGCCGTCGCTGACCAGCAGCAACAGCTCCCAGGAGGTAGCGCTGCTATTATGCACACACTTGACGATGCTCTGCACCTCGCACACGGGAGCGGTGAAGTCCATCACCTGCAGGGGGACAGGAAGTTGTCAGAGGATGTTTGCCGTGCGGAATGTGACCGGCGAGCCACAGACGGGATTTAGGACGGAGATTCTGAGGACGATGTAGTTGATGTCCCCGACTCCAGGAGCCTCCGCCTCGATAACAAGGGTGACGGTGGTGCCTGACGGCGTGTTGAGCGGCACAGAGAGCGTCACGGTGCCGTTGGCGCTCACTCCCGGCTCCACCATGAGAATGCTGGGAACGCTGGTGGTATACAGCGGGTTGTCTGTAGTGACCCGGATTGAGACATTCCCTCCAAATTCTTTGACGACGACAGAAAAAGGCACAGACAACGGCGTCCCGGGCACGATGTCGCGCTCTGCTTCTGCCTAAAGATGGACGACGTCAGACATGTCGTCTGATGTGCCGGTGCCTCGCTGGACCACCGCTGCGCTGACCACTGACCTTGATCGTCAGATTGGATGCCCGGAAGCTGGTTGCTGACTCCCTTTGGAAAAGAGAGGCTTCTCCGGTTGTGGCGTTCACCGCGTTTCCCTTCACACGTAGCACAAACGGCACCGACGGAATCTTTTCGACCCGAACCAGGTAGCCGCCGCTGCCTTGTGGCTCCACATCCGCCGGAATCACCAGCGTTCCCGCCGACTCGACCAGAGTAACCTCGCTGACGTTCGCCGTGTCGCTGCCTGTTAGCGTCAGCAGCAGGCTACCGTTGGTGCCTTCAAAGAAACGGACTCGTCATCCGGACCGCCAGACTTGTTGACGTCGGAAACATCAGCGCAAAAAAGAAAGTTGTCGTACCTGCTGACGGACGTGTGTCGAGAACGTCAAACGTGTTTTTGGAGGGTACATACTCCACAAAGTCAAACAGGAAGTCAAGGGGACTCTGACCTTGAAAGCAAAACGACATAGCAAACAAATGCACATTTTCTATTTTTTGTAAGATTCCATTTCTTTTTGCAGGGCACTTACCCGTGACCCTGAGCACGTATGGATTTGTTGCCTGCATTGTTACTTGCCACCTTCCTACCTGTGGCTCCAGTTGCAAAGTTTGTAAGTTTCCCACAGACTGTGAGAAGGGTGTGGCCATGACACCGAATGTTCGCGTATTGCCTGCGCAGACATGAGGTGCAACCCGTGCCATATGTTAGGTTGTTGTCAATATGAGTGGCGCCAATGTTTAAACATGTAAGTAACTGCTGGGTGCTCCGCTAACGTGGCCAGCATATGCCGAGTTTGCGTTTCACCCTCAGGGTCGATGAGGATGATGCGAGGAGAACTTCCTGTCACGAAAAGTTGGACATTGCGCGTGGTCTCGTCAACGACAAATGAGAAGTCGCCGTTGCGTCCCGGAGTCCTGGACGCCCGCACAAGTGTCACCTAAGAAAAGCAATCAGACGCGCTGAGCTTGACACACGAAAACTTGTAGCCAAGCAACCAAGTTGCCAACGCTACCAGAGAGGATCTTGACATTTGTTCGATGATGCTGGTGGCCTCCAAGAGTTCATCTTTTTCCACTTCTATGACCAGACCTCCAGCTGCCTCGGCCAGGTCTATGTACTGCTGAGCGTCCGATTGCGCAATCCTGCTGTGCTGCTGCTTTTGATCAATAGTTTCCCGCCTCAGCTGCTGCCGCCGCCGCCGCCGCCGCCTGTTTGTCATTGTTCCTGTGATCAGGAAGTGCACCTGGATGGAGAAACAAAACACCTCTTTGATGCGATTTACCGTTGGTGAGAATCTTGGAGAGGCACAAAGTACATCCATGTGGCACCCACCACAGATTCAGTCCGCTCGATGACACCGATGACTGTGGACTTGAGCTGTTGGTCTTTGGCCGGTGCGTCTGTGAAAAGGAAGATGTCCGAGTTTCGGGGAGCATTCGTCAATGCCAACTTGACGTGGGAGGGAAAAGAAGAAAAACAAAAGGAGTACTGAGGAATATTTAAGAACGACAAATGTCGATATTGTATTACTTCTCTTCAGCTAACTATAAAGGGAGTGGGGCTCATCGCGTCAGCAAGTCTGAGTTGAAGCGTCAAAGTCCGTTTGCAAGTCCATTTTCAAGATGGACCTTTCAAGAGAAGCTCTCTGGTGAGTTGACATCCAACACGCAACAGTGCAAAAGTGTGTGTGTGGGTGTGTGTGTCGTAAGTAGGACGTCTCTGAAGGCCTACGTATGAAATGCACGGCCCACCACTGCAATGTTACTTGGGTGACACCCTCAAGCGTTTCATATTGAGTCGTGAAAATTTGTGTGAAATGGAAAATGGTGAATTGGAGGTGGGTAATGGCCCTAACAATCTCAAGGAAGACAAATGGAGGCGTCCAATTGAGGTTCACCCTAACCCTAACCATCGTGTATGTCTGCTTCTGACTGTGTGGGTGTCCCGTTCACATCAGTGATCGGTTCCACAAGGCTTACTAAGTTTGGTCCCACAACTCCTTACTTTGAGTTTTGTTACTCGAGGAGCATTTGTGGTTCATCACGTTTGTCTTTGAGAAGCAAAGAATATTCCTGTACGGTAAGGCTAAGTTCCCCTGGTAGCACGAGCGAGGCGCGGGTAAACGGCGAGAGTAGCAATCACTCTCTTAACATTGCAAAGTTTAAAGTCCCCAATTCATCATACCTGAAGGCCTGAGAGACTCAACTCCCCTTCATCTCCTCCACCGCTTGCTGTCAGATCATCAACAATGTTCTTGAAGACTTCTGGGTCACTCGTCCTAATGGGCGGCCCGAATCCTGAACCAAACAGAGACAACTTGGCATGCTTTAAGGTTTGAGTTGAAAAGCCAAGAACCATCTACCACCAGTCTGCAGCCCAAGTCCCGACCTGGATCGTTAAAGGGCACGAGAATGTAGGACAAAGGTTCATTGTCGGTTCCCACTTGGCTATCGATGAAGGAGGAAGTTGCATTCTGCACGGCCGCAATATCATCCCTCATACTCTGCGTGGTGTCGATCACGAAACACAAAGCTCTCCCAGATCCTCTCGAGATGCCCAACATCCTGATTAAAGACAGCATATAGGCTTGATATTGCTCCACAAGGTGTGAATGTGTGTGCGCGTGTGCTTCTGTCTCATTGCTCAGAGCAGCGTACCGGAGGAAGGGCTCATTTCCCGCCGCCCGTCGGATGTCCTCCAGGATCTCACTGGTCGCTGAAGTGGCCAGATCGGCCGCCTCCGAGTGGAGGAAGCCATGCTCTGAATCGAACGTGTCTTTGTTGATCCCGCCGGTGGGCTCAATCCTGCTGGTCAGGTCCAAGGCTCCTCCGTGGCTGCACTTGCCTGTCCGACCCAACATACGCCAGATTTTCTTCTCAAACGGTGCATATGCAAATTAATGTGTGCTTCACTTTGGTCTCTGCTCAAGCGTGTGTGCTGCGGCGTGTCATTTAGCGAAAGGTTTCCTTTACCACTGGGCTTGCTGGCGATCCCCGGAATGATTCCAAAATATCCTGTGGTCAGTATCTGCCCCTGGGTGACATTCTCCAGGATGTTGTCGCTGCAGTCGTCGTCAATGCAGCTGCGACAGGTTGCCATGGTCTCATCTGCCCGAATGGTGACGCTTACCATGAGCTGCGGCTCTTTTCATGATTTTCTCTCTCTTTTTGCCTACCTGCTATGTTGCCAATGCTGGTGTTGGGTCGAATGAGGTTGGAATTTGGAAATGTATTGCCATTCTCCGCCCAGTTACTGTGGCTGTAAAAATCCTTCAGGTTCAAGGCAAACAAAACAAGTTTGTTTGACACTTATGCAACGGTGGTAAATGAGCGCAATGCCGCAGGGAGTAAAAGAAGAGGAGGAGGATAACCTGTAGTGTGTGAAGGATCTCTCCCAGGTTTTCCTGGGCCGCTTCAAAGTTCTGCTGCCTGTTGTTGGCCTTGACCATCTGCAGGCCCGTAGTGATGATGTCCCGACCGCTGACGAGCCTTTCGTCATCAAAGTGGAAGCTGGCGTTCAGCGCTTCCTGCAGGTCCACGCGCACGTTGCGCAATGTGATGGACATGATGGCCTGCTGGAAGCTCTTGACGGAGCTTTCAGCTCTGCAGGCAGCAGCCACCCCTGTGGCGGTGAATGGCTGCGACTGCACGCACACAAGCAAAACTATCTTCAGCTACAACAAATTCCATTGTTTTGCTTATTTGTATTTGATGTTTGTTTATTTTACAGGCTAAATGATTGAATTTTTTTCAAAAACGACAAAGGGAATCCATAAGATAGGCAGTAGGGCGGGGACCATAAGGCCCCGTGCTCAAAGTTTGGGGATGAATTCTCAACCTTAGTGCCGATGACCTCCCTAACCAATCTTTTCATCCATTTATCTAATCTGTGCTACGTTAATCGGAACAGTGGTTTCAATTTCCGTCAATTGAATACTTTAAATAATCCTTTTTGCCAAGAAATGCGACACACATGCACACAAACAATAGTATGGAACTGGGGAAGACTCTCACGGGAAGGATGAAGTCATTCTGCTCGGATTCGGCCAGCGCACGGCACACCTCTATGGTGACATTCAAAATGGCTTCCTCTGTGATCTCCTGGTGACTCTTTGACCTTCCTGGTAAAATTCCAAATGCCTGAGCTCCAGTTTGAAAGAGCAAGATGCTCAAAACCGCCAAAGCAAGCGACATGTCTTATCGACCTGTCCTGAAAAAGAAAAGATGAGGTTTGCGCTGAAACCCTCCTTGAGTTTTCCTTCTTTCCGTGAATGGGACGCTGAGAGTGTGACACCCTCTCTGCTCAGTTAGTGACAATGACAGCAGTCAGTATACTGCGGGGAAAAAGACAACGTCACGCACAACCTGTTCAACCTGTTGCTTGTGCTGCAACATCGGATGTGCTGACGCTAACGTAGAATTTGGAATGTCATGATGAGCTGATTGATTCCATGCTTGCTACTTAGCATGATTACTACCATCGATTTTGCTTGTAAATGCATGCAAGTAATCATATTTACCAAATGTGGACTTTTTAAAACTTTTTTCTTTTAACTTTTATTTTTTTTTAGGTAACTCTTTTTTTTAACCTTTTTTTTTAACTTTTTTTTTTAAACTTTTTTTGGCAGCTTTTTTTGGTAACATTTTTTTTATAACTTTTTAAAAAAAATTAAACTTTTTTTGGTAACTGTTTTTTTACTTTTATTTTATTTTATTTTTTTAAACTTTTTTCTGTATTTTTATTTATTTTTTTTTTAAACTTCTTTTTTTTGACAACTTACCCCTAACCCTAACCCTAACCCTGGGATTTGAAATTCCACACAGGCATAGTACAGGGAATAAGGTTCCACTTAGTTTGAAATTGGTGTTTTAGCTGTTTCATTTTTTTACATTTGTCTTTATATTACTGGGCCTGTTTTATTTAATGGTGATTACAATGCATCTAATAATCAGATACTCGTATACCATATAATCCTTGATAATTTAATAATTTTTCTGAATTGAATATGTGATTTTGTTTTATTGTTTGTTAATTAATTCAATAAAGTTGTTTTCAAAAAAGAAAAAAAGTCACGTGTCCATGTTCAAAATTTGAACGTCAACTTGTTTGTCTCACTTCTTTTTCTCTCATGTGCGCCCCTCTCCCCACCGCAGCGTGTAGATTTTTACCACCCCAACCCAACATCTTATTTCTTGAAGCAACTTAATTAGCATTCATTCTAAAGTTTACAAATTCCTCATTGCAATGTTACTCGTTCCGGTTAGGGTTTTAAACGTGGAGAAAAGGTGATAATAGTGTCGTTTTCATCCAAGATGCAGCAGAATCGCGTGCATGAAATATGTCCCTCGGCGCGTCCCGTAGTTAAGGCGTAGCCTTCTGGGAGCCGCTCGATTTTTCGTCCATTTCCCTCCGGACCTTCGAAAGGTAAGCAGCTCTCCTCGCCGATGTTCTTAATTAAATGGGGCGCCTATTTGTATTGCAGTGGAATTGTTTTATGCTGTTAATATGATGTGCGTTGCTGCTGGGTTACACTTTAATGCTCGTTTTAACGGCTGATGCTTGAGCTAGGGTGTACTTTCTTTTTTACGTCCGTGTTATATTGTTGTTACTAGCGCTGTCGTCCACGGTTGGTTTTCTGTGCTTTGTGGCTTCGTGGTGGCTGAGGTAAAACCGGATTTAATGGCGCGCTGAGCGCGAGTAAATTGGTGGGGCCTAGCAGTCATTGAGCTAACTGCTAAGACCGAATTTAATGGCGCGCTGAGCCGGAGTAAGTTGGTGGGGCCTAAGAGTCACCGAGCTAACTGCTAAATCGGGGTTTAATGGCGCGCTTTTTAATTTACATTTTATTTGCCTCCCGTGCAATATAGTTGTCTCTTGTGATGTCGTCCATGTTTGTTTTCTCTGCATTGTGGCTTCGTGGTGGCTGGGCTAACTGCAAAAACCGGTTTTAATGGCGCGCTGAGTGTCTGTTAATTGTGGGGCCTTTTAGCTAACAGCTAAGCTTGGAATTAATGGCGCGCTGAACGCGAGTAATTGGCAGGCGAAGCCTAAGTAGCTTCTGAGCTACTTGCTAACCTTGAGCAAATGGCACGCTGAGCGCAAGGAAAAGGCGGGAGCCTTGTATCCACTGTGATTAGGGTTAGGGTTAGGGTTAGGGTTAGGGTTAGGGTTAGGGTTAGGGTTAGGGTTAGGGTTAGGGTTAGGGTTAGGGTTAGGGTTAGGGTTAGGGTTAGGGTTAGGGTTAGGGTTAGGGTTAGGGTTAGGGTTAGGGTTAGGGTTAGGGTTAGGGTTAGGGTTAGGGTTAGGGTTAGGGGTTAGGGTTAGGGTTAGGGTTAGGGTTAGGGTTTAGGGTTAGGGTTAGGGTTAGGGTTAGGGTTAGGGTTAGGGTTAGGGTTAGGGTTAGGGTTAGGGTTAGGGTTAGGGTTAGGGTTAGGGTTAGGGTTAGGGTTAGGGTTAGGGTTAGGGTTAGGGTTAGGGTTAGGGTTAGGGTTAGGGTTAGGGTTAGGGTTAGGGTTAGGGTTAGGGTTAGGGTTAGGGTTAGGGTTAGGGTTAGGGTTAGGGTTAGGGTTAGGGTTAGGGTTAGGGTTAGGGTTAGGGTTAGGGTTAGGGTTAGGGTTAGGGTTAGGGTTAGGGTTAGGGTTAGGGTTAGGGTTAGGGTTAGGGTTAGGGTTAGGGTTAGGGTTAGGGTTAGGGTTAGGGTTAGGGTTAGGGTTAGGGTTAGGGTTAGGGTTAGGGTTAGGGTTAGGGTTAGGGTTAGGGTTAGGGTTAGGGTTAGGGTTAGGGTTAGGGTTAGGGTTAGGGTTAGGGTTAGGGTTAGGGTTAGGGTTAGGGTTAGGGTTAGGGTTAGGGTTAGGGTTAGGGTTAGGGTTAGGGTTAGGGTTAGGGTTAGGGTTAGGGTTAGGGTTAGGGTTAGGGTTAGGGTTAGGGTTAGGGTTAGGGTTAGGGTTAGGGTTAGGGTTAGGGTTAGGGTTAGGGTTAGGGTTAGGGTTAGGGTTAGGGTTAGGGTTAGGGTTAGGGTTAGGGTTAGGGTTAGGGTTAGGGTTAGGGTTAGGGTTAGGGTTAGGGTTAGGGTTAGGGTTAGGGTTAGGGTTAGGGTTAGGGTTAGGGTTAGGGTTAGGGTTAGGGTTAGGGTTAGGGTTAGGGTTAGGGTTAGGGTTAGGGTTAGGGTTAGGGTTAGGGTTAGGGTTAGGGTTAGGGTTAGGGTTAGGGTTAGGGTTAGGGTTAGGGTTAGGGTTAGGGTTAGGGTTAGGGTTAGGGTTAGGGTTAGGGTTAGGGTTAGGGTTAGGGTTAGGGTTAGGGTTAGGGTTAGGGTTAGGGTTAGGGTTAGGGTTAGGGTTAGGGTTAGGGTTAGGGTTAGGGTTAGGGTTAGGGTTAGGGTTAGGGTTAGGGTTAGGGTTAGGGTTAGGGTTAGGGTTAGGGTTAGGGTTAGGGTTAGGGTTAGGGTTAGGGTTAGGGTTAGGGTTAGGGTTAGGGTTAGGGTTAGGGTTAGGGTTAGGGTTAGGGTTAGGGTTAGGGTTAGGGTTAGGGTTAGGGTTAGGGTTAGGGTTAGGGTTAGGGTTAGGGTTAGGGTTAGGGTTAGGGTTAGGGTTAGGGTTAGGGTTAGGGTTAGGGTTAGGGTTAGGGTTAGGGTTAGGGTTAGGGTTAGGGTTAGGGTTAGGGTTAGGGTTAGGGTTAGGGTTAGGGTTAGGGTTAGGGTTAGGGTTAGGGTTAGGGTTAGGGTTAGGGTTAGGGTTAGGGTTAGGGTTAGGGTTAGGGTTAGGGTTAGGGTTAGGGTTAGGGTTAGGGTTAGGGTTAGGGTTAGGGTTAGGGTTAGGGTTAGGGTTAGGGTTAGGGTTAGGGTTAGGGTTAGGGTTAGGGTTAGGGTTAGGGTTAGGGTTAGGGTTAGGGTTAGGGTTAGGGTTAGGGTTAGGGTTAGGGTTAGGGTTAGGGTTAGGGTTAGGGTTAGGGTTAGGGTTAGGGTTAGGGTTAGGGTTAGGGTTAGGGTTAGGGTTAGGGTTAGGGTTAGGGTTAGGGTTAGGGTTAGGGTTAGGGTTAGGGTTAGGGTTAGGGTTAGGGTTAGGGTTAGGGTTAGGGTTAGGGTTAGGGTTAGGGTTAGGGTTAGGGTTAGGGTTAGGGTTAGGGTTAGGGTTAGGGTTAGGGTTAGGGTTAGGGTTAGGGTTAGGGTTAGGGTTAGGGTTAGGGTTAGGGTTAGGGTTAGGGTTAGGGTTAGGGTTAGGGTTAGGGTTAGGGTTAGGGTTAGGGTTAGGGTTAGGGTTAGGGTTAGGGTTAGGGTTAGGGTTAGGGTTAGGGTTAGGGTTAGGGTTAGGGTTAGGGTTAGGGTTAGGGTTAGGGTTAGGGTTAGGGTTAGGGTTAGGGTTAGGGTTAGGGTTAGGGTTAGGGTTAGGGTTAGGGTTAGGGTTAGGGTTAGGGTTAGGGTTAGGGTTAGGGTTAGGGTTAGGGTTAGGGTTAGGGTTAGGGTTAGGGTTAGGGTTAGGGTTAGGGTTAGGGTTAGGGTTAGGGTTAGGGTTAGGGTTAGGGTTAGGGTTAGGGTTAGGGTTAGGGTTAGGGTTAGGGTTAGGGTTAGGGTTAGGGTTAGGGTTAGGGTTAGGGTTAGGGTTAGGGTTAGGGTTAGGGTTAGGGTTAGGGTTAGGGTTAGGGTTAGGGTTAGGGTTAGGGTTAGGGTTAGGGTTAGGGTTAGGGTTAGGGTTAGGGTTAGGGTTAGGGTTAGGGTTAGGGTTAGGGTTAGGGTTAGGGTTAGGGTTAGGGTTAGGGTTAGGGTTAGGGTTAGGGTTAGGGTTAGGGTTAGGGTTAGGGTTAGGGTTAGGGTTAGGGTTAGGGTTAGGGTTAGGGTTAGGGTTAGGGTTAGGGTTAGGGTTAGGGTTAGGGTTAGGGTTAGGGTTAGGGTTAGGGTTAGGGTTAGGGTTAGGGTTAGGGTTAGGGTTAGGGTTAGGGTTAGGGTTAGGGTTAGGGTTAGGGTTAGGGTTAGGGTTAGGGTTAGGGTTAGGGTTAGGGTTAGGGTTAGGGTTAGGGTTAGGGTTAGGGTTAGGGTTAGGGTTAGGGTTAGGGTTAGGGTTAGGGTTAGGGTTAGGGTTAGGGTTAGGGTTAGGGTTAGGGTTAGGGTTAGGGTTAGGGTTAGGGTTAGGGTTAGGGTTAGGGTTAGGGTTAGGGTTAGGGTTAGGGTTAGGGTTAGGGTTAGGGTTAGGGTTAGGGTTAGGGTTAGGGTTAGGGTTAGGGTTAGGGTTAGGGTTAGGGTTAGGGTTAGGGTTAGGGTTAGGGTTAGGGTTAGGGTTAGGGTTAGGGTTAGGGTTAGGGTTAGGGTTAGGGTTAGGGTTAGGGTTAGGGTTAGGGTTAGGGTTAGGGTTAGGGTTAGGGTTAGGGTTAGGGTTAGGGTTAGGGTTAGGGTTAGGGTTAGGGTTAGGGTTAGGGTTAGGGTTAGGGTTAGGGTTAGGGTTAGGGTTAGGGTTAGGGTTAGGGTTAGGGTTAGGGTTAGGGTTAGGGTTAGGGTTAGGGTTAGGGTTAGGGTTAGGGTTAGGGTTAGGGTTAGGGTTAGGGTTAGGGTTAGGGTTAGGGTTAGGGTTAGGGTTAGGGTTAGGGTTAGGGTTAGGGTTAGGGTTAGGGTTAGGGTTAGGGTTAGGGTTAGGGTTAGGGTTAGGGTTAGGGTTAGGGTTAGGGTTAGGGTTAGGGTTAGGGTTAGGGTTAGGGTTAGGGTTAGGGTTAGGGTTAGGGTTAGGGTTAGGGTTAGGGTTAGGGTTAGGGTTAGGGTTAGGGTTAGGGTTAGGGTTAGGGTTAGGGTTAGGGTTAGGGTTAGGGTTAGGGTTAGGGTTAGGGTTAGGGTTAGGGTTAGGGTTAGGGTTAGGGTTAGGGTTAGGGTTAGGGTTAGGGTTAGGGTTAGGGTTAGGGTTAGGGTTAGGGTTAGGGTTAGGGTTAGGGTTAGGGTTAGGGTTAGGGTTAGGGTTAGGGTTAGGGTTAGGGTTAGGGTTAGGGTTAGGGTTAGGGTTAGGGTTAGGGTTAGGGTTAGGGTTAGGGTTAGGGTTAGGGTTAGGGTTAGGGTTAGGGTTAGGGTTAGGGTTAGGGTTAGGGTTAGGGTTAGGGTTAGGGTTAGGGTTAGGGTTAGGGTTAGGGTTAGGGTTAGGGTTAGGGTTAGGGTTAGGGTTAGGGTTAGGGTTAGGGTTAGGGTTAGGGTTAGGGTTAGGGTTAGGGTTAGGGTTAGGGTTAGGGTTAGGGTTAGGGTTAGGGTTAGGGTTAGGGTTAGGGTTAGGGTTAGGGTTAGGGTTAGGGTTAGGGTTAGGGTTAGGGTTAGGGTTAGGGTTAGGGTTAGGGTTAGGGTTAGGGTTAGGGTTAGGGTTAGGGTTAGGGTTAGGGTTAGGGTTAGGGTTAGGGTTAGGGTTAGGGTTAGGGTTAGGGTTAGGGTTAGGGTTAGGGTTAGGGTTAGGGTTAGGGTTAGGGTTAGGGTTAGGGTTAGGGTTAGGGTTAGGGTTAGGGTTAGGGTTAGGGTTAGGGTTAGGGTTAGGGTTAGGGTTAGGGTTAGGGTTAGGGTTAGGGTTAGGGTTAGGGTTAGGGTTAGGGTTAGGGTTAGGGTTAGGGTTAGGGTTAGGGTTAGGGTTAGGGTTAGGGTTAGGGTTAGGGTTAGGGTTAGGGTTAGGGTTAGGGTTAGGGTTAGGGTTAGGGTTAGGGTTAGGGTTAGGGTTAGGGTTAGGGTTAGGGTTAGGGTTAGGGTTAGGGTTAGGGTTAGGGTTAGGGTTAGGGTTAGGGTTAGGGTTAGGGTTAGGGTTAGGGTTAGGGTTAGGGTTAGGGTTAGGGTTAGGGTTAGGGTTAGGGTTAGGGTTAGGGTTAGGGTTAGGGTTAGGGTTAGGGTTAGGGTTAGGGTTAGGGTTAGGGTTAGGGTTAGGGTTAGGGTTAGGGTTAGGGTTAGGGTTAGGGTTAGGGTTAGGGTTAGGGTTAGGGTTAGGGTTAGGGTTAGGGTTAGGGTTAGGGTTAGGGTTAGGGTTAGGGTTAGGGTTAGGGTTAGGGTTAGGGTTAGGGTTAGGGTTAGGGTTAGGGTTAGGGTTAGGGTTAGGGTTAGGGTTAGGGTTAGGGTTAGGGTTAGGGTTAGGGTTAGGGTTAGGGTTAGGGTTAGGGTTAGGGTTAGGGTTAGGGTTAGGGTTAGGGTTAGGGTTAGGGTTAGGGTTAGGGTTAGGGTTAGGGTTAGGGTTAGGGTTAGGGTTAGGGTTAGGGTTAGGGTTAGGGTTAGGGTTAGGGTTAGGGTTAGGGTTAGGGTTAGGGTTAGGGTTAGGGTTAGGGTTAGGGTTAGGGTTAGGGTTAGGGTTAGGGTTAGGGTTAGGGTTAGGGTTAGGGTTAGGGTTAGGGTTAGGGTTAGGGTTAGGGTTAGGGTTAGGGTTAGGGTTAGGGTTAGGGTTAGGGTTAGGGTTAGGGTTAGGGTTAGGGTTAGGGTTAGGGTTAGGGTTAGGGTTAGGGTTAGGGTTAGGGTTAGGGTTAGGGTTAGGGTTAGGGTTAGGGTTAGGGTTAGGGTTAGGGTTAGGGTTAGGGTTAGGGTTAGGGTTAGGGTTAGGGTTAGGGTTAGGGTTAGGGTTAGGGTTAGGGTTAGGGTTAGGGTTAGGGTTAGGGTTAGGGTTAGGGTTAGGGTTAGGGTTAGGGTTAGGGTTAGGGTTAGGGTTAGGGTTAGGGTTAGGGTTAGGGTTAGGGTTAGGGTTAGGGTTAGGGTTAGGGTTAGGGTTAGGGTTAGGGTTAGGGTTAGGGTTAGGGTTAGGGTTAGGGTTAGGGTTAGGGTTAGGGTTAGGGTTAGGGTTAGGGTTAGGGTTAGGGTTAGGGTTAGGGTTAGGGTTAGGGTTAGGGTTAGGGTTAGGGTTAGGGTTAGGGTTAGGGTTAGGGTTAGGGTTAGGGTTAGGGTTAGGGTTAGGGTTAGGGTTAGGGTTAGGGTTAGGGTTAGGGTTAGGGTTAGGGTTAGGGTTAGGGTTAGGGTTAGGGTTAGGGTTAGGGTTAGGGTTAGGGTTAGGGTTAGGGTTAGGGTTAGGGTTAGGGTTAGGGTTAGGGTTAGGGTTAGGGTTAGGGTTAGGGTTAGGGTTAGGGTTAGGGTTAGGGTTAGGGTTAGGGTTAGGGTTAGGGTTAGGGTTAGGGTTAGGGTTAGGGTTAGGGTTAGGGTTAGGGTTAGGGTTAGGGTTAGGGTTAGGGTTAGGGTTAGGGTTAGGGTTAGGGTTAGGGTTAGGGTTAGGGTTAGGGTTAGGGTTAGGGTTAGGGTTAGGGTTAGGGTTAGGGTTAGGGTTAGGGTTAGGGTTAGGGTTAGGGTTAGGGTTAGGGTTAGGGTTAGGGTTAGGGTTAGGGTTAGGGTTAGGGTTAGGGTTAGGGTTAGGGTTAGGGTTAGGGTTAGGGTTAGGGTTAGGGTTAGGGTTAGGGTTAGGGTTAGGGTTAGGGTTAGGGTTAGGGTTAGGGTTAGGGTTAGGGTTAGGGTTAGGGTTAGGGTTAGGGTTAGGGTTAGGGTTAGGGTTAGGGTTAGGGTTAGGGTTAGGGTTAGGGTTAGGGTTAGGGTTAGGGTTAGGGTTAGGGTTAGGGTTAGGGTTAGGGTTAGGGTTAGGGTTAGGGTTAGGGTTAGGGTTAGGGTTAGGGTTAGGGTTAGGGTTAGGGTTAGGGTTAGGGTTAGGGTTAGGGTTAGGGTTAGGGTTAGGGTTAGGGTTAGGGTTAGGGTTAGGGTTAGGGTTAGGGTTAGGGTTAGGGTTAGGGTTAGGGTTAGGGTTAGGGTTAGGGTTAGGGTTAGGGTTAGGGTTAGGGTTAGGGTTAGGGTTAGGGTTAGGGTTAGGGTTAGGGTTAGGGTTAGGGTTAGGGTTAGGGTTAGGGTTAGGGTTAGGGTTAGGGTTAGGGTTAGGGTTAGGGTTAGGGTTAGGGTTAGGGTTAGGGTTAGGGTTAGGGTTAGGGTTAGGGTTAGGGTTAGGGTTAGGGTTAGGGTTAGGGTTAGGGTTAGGGTTAGGGTTAGGGTTAGGGTTAGGGTTAGGGTTAGGGTTAGGGTTAGGGTTAGGGTTAGGGTTAGGGTTAGGGTTAGGGTTAGGGTTAGGGTTAGGGTTAGGGTTAGGGTTAGGGTTAGGGTTAGGGTTAGGGTTAGGGTTAGGGTTAGGGTTAGGGTTAGGGTTAGGGTTAGGGTTAGGGTTAGGGTTAGGGTTAGGGTTAGGGTTAGGGTTAGGGTTAGGGTTAGGGTTAGGGTTAGGGTTAGGGTTAGGGTTAGGGTTAGGGTTAGGGTTAGGGTTAGGGTTAGGGTTAGGGTTAGGGTTAGGGTTAGGGTTAGGGTTAGGGTTAGGGTTAGGGTTAGGGTTAGGGTTAGGGTTAGGGTTAGGGTTAGGGTTAGGGTTAGGGTTAGGGTTAGGGTTAGGGTTAGGGTTAGGGTTAGGGTTAGGGTTAGGGTTAGGGTTAGGGTTAGGGTTAGGGTTAGGGTTAGGGTTAGGGTTAGGGTTAGGGTTAGGGTTAGGGTTAGGGTTAGGGTTAGGGTTAGGGTTAGGGTTAGGGTTAGGGTTAGGGTTAGGGTTAGGGTTAGGGTTAGGGTTAGGGTTAGGGTTAGGGTTAGGGTTAGGGTTAGGGTTAGGGTTAGGGTTAGGGTTAGGGTTAGGGTTAGGGTTAGGGTTAGGGTTAGGGTTAGGGTTAGGGTTAGGGTTAGGGTTAGGGTTAGGGTTAGGGTTAGGGTTAGGGTTAGGGTTAGGGTTAGGGTTAGGGTTAGGGTTAGGGTTAGGGTTAGGGTTAGGGTTAGGGTTAGGGTTAGGGTTAGGGTTAGGGTTAGGGTTAGGGTTAGGGTTAGGGTTAGGGTTAGGGTTAGGGTTAGGGTTAGGGTTAGGGTTAGGGTTAGGGTTAGGGTTAGGGTTAGGGTTAGGGTTAGGGTTAGGGTTAGGGTTAGGGTTAGGGTTAGGGTTAGGGTTAGGGTTAGGGTTAGGGTTAGGGTTAGGGTTAGGGTTAGGGTTAGGGTTAGGGTTAGGGTTAGGGTTAGGGTTAGGGTTAGGGTTAGGGTTAGGGTTAGGGTTAGGGTTAGGGTTAGGGTTAGGGTTAGGGTTAGGGTTAGGGTTAGGGTTAGGGTTAGGGTTAGGGTTAGGGTTAGGGTTAGGGTTAGGGTTAGGGTTAGGGTTAGGGTTAGGGTTAGGGTTAGGGTTAGGGTTAGGGTTAGGGTTAGGGTTAGGGTTAGGGTTAGGGTTAGGGTTAGGGTTAGGGTTAGGGTTAGGGTTAGGGTTAGGGTTAGGGTTAGGGTTAGGGTTAGGGTTAGGGTTAGGGTTAGGGTTAGGGTTAGGGTTAGGGTTAGGGTTAGGGTTCGGGTTAGGGTTAGGGTTAGGGTTAGGGTTAGGGTTAGGGTTAGGGTTAGGGTTAGGGTTAGGGTTAGGGTTAGGGTTAGGGTTAGGGTTAGGGTTAGGGTTAGGGTTAGGGTTAGGGTTAGGGTTAGGGTTAGGGTTAGGGTTAGGGTTAGGGTTAGGGTTAGGGTTAGGGTTAGGGTTAGGGTTAGGGTTAGGGTTAGGGTTAGGGTTAGGGTTAGGGTTAGGGTTAGGGTTAGGGTTAGGGTTAGGGTTAGGGTTAGGGTTAGGGTTAGGGTTAGGGTTAGGGTTAGGGTTAGGGTTAGGGTTAGGGTTAGGGTTAGGGTTAGGGTTAGGGTTAGGGTTAGGGTTAGGGTTAGGGTTAGGGTTAGGGTTAGGGTTAGGGTTAGGGTTAGGGTTAGGGTTAGGGTTAGGGTTAGGGTTAGGGTTAGGGTTAGGGTTAGGGTTAGGGTTAGGGTTAGGGTTAGGGTTAGGGTTAGGGTTAGGGTTAGGGTTAGGGTTAGGGTTAGGGTTAGGGTTAGGGTTAGGGTTAGGGTTAGGGTTAGGGTTAGGGTTAGGGTTAGGGTTAGGGTTAGGGTTAGGGTTAGGGTTAGGGTTAGGGTTAGGGTTAGGGTTAGGGTTAGGGTTAGGGTTAGGGTTAGGGTTAGGGTTAGGGTTAGGGTTAGGGTTAGGGTTAGGGTTAGGGTTAGGGTTAGGGTTAGGGTTAGGGTTAGGGTTAGGGTTAGGGTTAGGGTTAGGGTTAGGGTTAGGGTTAGGGTTAGGGTTAGGGTTAGGGTTAGGGTTAGGGTTAGGGTTAGGGTTAGGGTTAGGGTTAGGGTTAGGGTTAGGGTTAGGGTTAGGGTTAGGGTTAGGGTTAGGGTTAGGGTTAGGGTTAGGGTTAGGGTTAGGGTTAGGGTTAGGGTTAGGGTTAGGGTTAGGGTTAGGGTTAGGGTTAGGGTTAGGGTTAGGGTTAGGGTTAGGGTTAGGGTTAGGGTTAGGGTTAGGGTTAGGGTTAGGGTTAGGGTTAGGGTTAGGGTTAGGGTTAGGGTTAGGGTTAGGGTTAGGGTTAGGGTTAGGGTTAGGGTTAGGGTTAGGGTTAGGGTTAGGGTTAGGGTTAGGGTTAGGGTTAGGGTTAGGGTTAGGGTTAGGGTTAGGGTTAGGGTTAGGGTTAGGGTTAGGGTTAGGGTTAGGGTTAGGGTTAGGGTTAGGGTTAGGGTTAGGGTTAGGGTTAGGGTTAGGGTTAGGGTTAGGGTTAGGGTTAGGGTTAGGGTTAGGGTTAGGGTTAGGGTTAGGGTTAGGGTTAGGGTTAGGGTTAGGGTTAGGGTTAGGGTTAGGGTTAGGGTTAGGGTTAGGGTTAGGGTTAGGGTTAGGGTTAGGGTTAGGGTTAGGGTTAGGGTTAGGGTTAGGGTTAGGGTTAGGGTTAGGGTTAGGGTTAGGGTTAGGGTTAGGGTTAGGGTTAGGGTTAGGGTTAGGGTTAGGGTTAGGGTTAGGGTTAGGGTTAGGGTTAGGGTTAGGGTTAGGGTTAGGGTTAGGGTTAGGGTTAGGGTTAGGGTTAGGGTTAGGGTTAGGGTTAGGGTTAGGGTTAGGGTTAGGGTTAGGGTTAGGGTTAGGGTTAGGGTTAGGGTTAGGGTTAGGGTTAGGGTTAGGGTTAGGGTTAGGGTTAGGGTTAGGGTTAGGGTTAGGGTTAGGGTTAGGGTTAGGGTTAGGGTTAGGGTTAGGGTTAGGGTTAGGGTTAGGGTTAGGGTTAGGGTTAGGGTTAGGGTTAGGGTTAGGGTTAGGGTTAGGGTTAGGGTTAGGGTTAGGGTTAGGGTTAGGGTTAGGGTTAGGGTTAGGGTTAGGGTTAGGGTTAGGGTTAGGGTTAGGGTTAGGGTTAGGGTTAGGGTTAGGGTTAGGGTTAGGGTTAGGGTTAGGGTTAGGGTTAGGGTTAGGGTTAGGGTTAGGGTTAGGGTTAGGGTTAGGGTTAGGGTTAGGGTTAGGGTTAGGGTTAGGGTTAGGGTTAGGGTTAGGGTTAGGGTTAGGGTTAGGGTTAGGGTTAGGGTTAGGGTTAGGGTTAGGGTTAGGGTTAGGGTTAGGGTTAGGGTTAGGGTTAGGGTTAGGGTTAGGGTTAGGGTTAGGGTTAGGGTTAGGGTTAGGGTTAGGGTTAGGGTTAGGGTTAGGGTTAGGGTTAGGGTTAGGGTTAGGGTTAGGGTTAGGGTTAGGGTTAGGGTTAGGGTTAGGGTTAGGGTTAGGGTTAGGGTTAGGGTTAGGGTTAGGGTTAGGGTTAGGGTTAGGGTTAGGGTTAGGGTTAGGGTTAGGGTTAGGGTTAGGGTTAGGGTTAGGGTTAGGGTTAGGGTTAGGGTTAGGGTTAGGGTTAGGGTTAGGGTTAGGGTTAGGGTTAGGGTTAGGGTTAGGGTTAGGGTTAGGGTTAGGGTTAGGGTTAGGGTTAGGGTTAGGGTTAGGGTTAGGGTTAGGGTTAGGGTTAGGGTTAGGGTTAGGGTTAGGGTTAGGGTTAGGGTTAGGGTTAGGGTTAGGGTTAGGGTTAGGGTTAGGGTTAGGGTTAGGGTTAGGGTTAGGGTTAGGGTTAGGGTTAGGGTTAGGGTTAGGGTTAGGGTTAGGGTTAGGGTTAGGGTTAGGGTTAGGGTTAGGGTTAGGGTTAGGGTTAGGGTTAGGGTTAGGGTTAGGGTTAGGGTTAGGGTTAGGGTTAGGGTTAGGGTTAGGGTTAGGGTTAGGGTTAGGGTTAGGGTTAGGGTTAGGGTTAGGGTTAGGGTTAGGGTTAGGGTTAGGGTTAGGGTTAGGGTTAGGGTTAGGGTTAGGGTTAGGGTTAGGGTTAGGGTTAGGGTTAGGGTTAGGGTTAGGGTTAGGGTTAGGGTTAGGGTTAGGGTTAGGGTTAGGGTTAGGGTTAGGGTTAGGGTTAGGGTTAGGGTTAGGGTTAGGGTTAGGGTTAGGGTTAGGGTTAGGGTTAGGGTTAGGGTTAGGGTTAGGGTTAGGGTTAGGGTTAGGGTTAGGGTTAGGGTTAGGGTTAGGGTTAGGGTTAGGGTTAGGGTTAGGGTTAGGGTTAGGGTTAGGGTTAGGGTTAGGGTTAGGGTTAGGGTTAGGGTTAGGGTTAGGGTTAGGGTTAGGGTTAGGGTTAGGGTTAGGGTTAGGGTTAGGGTTAGGGTTAGGGTTAGGGTTAGGGTTAGGGTTAGGGTTAGGGTTAGGGTTAGGGTTAGGGTTAGGGTTAGGGTTAGGGTTAGGGTTAGGGTTAGGGTTAGGGTTAGGGTTAGGGTTAGGGTTAGGGTTAGGGTTAGGGTTAGGGTTAGGGTTAGGGTTAGGGTTAGGGTTAGGGTTAGGGTTAGGGTTAGGGTTAGGGTTAGGGTTAGGGTTAGGGTTAGGGTTAGGGTTAGGGTTAGGGTTAGGGTTAGGGTTAGGGTTAGGGTTAGGGTTAGGGTTAGGGTTAGGGTTAGGGTTAGGGTTAGGGTTAGGGTTAGGGTTAGGGTTAGGGTTAGGGTTAGGGTTAGGGTTAGGGTTAGGGTTAGGGTTAGGGTTAGGGTTAGGGTTAG